>NC_040904.2:182378161-182685297 GCF_004126475.2 Phyllostomus discolor
AAAGTTAACTGAGCCTGGAGAAATTAATGAATGTACTCTCACATAAAAAATAGCGTCATATGGGAGTTTTGAGGTAGTTTAGGACACTTAAGGAAGGCCTACTGTAAGCATTCCTACATAGTGCTATGCTGTGACAGGGGAATAAGAAAGAACTTCTAATGCTGTGGTAATGGGGGAACATGTGTTTGCAAAGGAAGATTTGGCCTAATGGAATTTAATTACTTATTTAATAGGGAGTGTTGTAGAAAGGTTCAACTCAATACAATGAATACCCATGAGCAGAGATACAGAAATAAATAATAACTAGTCTCCTCCCTCTTATAGCTTCTTGTAAAATGTGGACATAAGATAAGCACAGAAGTCACTATAACGTTATATAAAATGTTAGAACCCTGATACAAGCTAACAAGTGCCAAGGAGATTCACAGTTAAAAGATATCCCACTTGTGGCATACAAAAGGAAATTTCTTTGGAATTGTTTCCACAAAAAACGTACTAGGTGCCAAAATATTTTTTAAAATATGTATTCACATTGGATCAATTATGAGTAATGCAAGATCTTTAGTTTATAGTATAGTTTTGCTTTTTCCATACTTTTTCCCAGAATAAATATGAAAGAGAAAAGAACAAGTTAAAACAACACTGAAGACAAAGCACACTGTAAACGTTGTGAAATGAAAGGTGGGGAAAGTATTAAAATATGCGCCTCATATTTTAATAAATATATGAAGAAATAAAAACAACTATTTTAGTTGTTGAGGTTTTAAATATTTCCTTTCTTTATCTGGATGACCACCTTAAATGGAGTGGAAAGAGAGATGATCTGCTTCGCGAGGGCCTGGAAATAGCGGGGACACTAAGCAGCTATGCTGGAAACTTGAATGGCGTTTCTTCAGATTTTGTTGAATGGATAGGTGTTTGGTTTTTCATTTCATTCGTTATTCTGGGACCTGCATAATAGGATCATTTGAACTTGGATGTTAAAAGTTGTGACAAGTTTGGGAACCAAGCTTCATTCTGTATCTCCGATGCTGTGTTTTCAATTCTTCAGTAGTCTCTTCCTTTGATTCTATTCCTCCTTCGCTCCTCTCTTTTTCTCTCTCCTTTAATTTGCTTCTATCAGAAAACATTCTTAATGGGTCCTCTTGTGGATCTCAATGGGGCCATTATCAGGAAGGGAGACGGGGTAGGAGAATCAGCACCATTGTGCACTGATATATACTTCCTTCTTATTTGCATATATTGCCTCTTGGGGCTTTGCCAGACCTTCCTGCAGTAAGCCTAGGTTTCTCTTACTGTACATGATTAATGGATCAATGGGTTCTGTAATGAAGTTTTCATTGATTTTTAGTCAACAGGCATAGTATAGTGAGTTCTTCACAAAACTGTATTTCTTCGATTTATTCAGATTGCATTCTTTTACTTTTCTCTTATGAACCAATGTTAATAGTACTGATAAGTTTATTTTTAATGTCCTTGCTTGGAAAAAAACACTTAGAATTCTGTGTTGGTTCCCAAATTATTATTTTTAATTGTATTTAACAGCAAATCTAAATGCCTTTGATCTAGTGCTTTAGTGGGTTCCTATGCCCTTTATTTGTCTGGACTAGCTTCCATTTTAAATTTTTTGACAGCCTCTGTCAGTATTTTCAATCAGTTATTGTTTCTTTAACTTAGTTGATTTTTGTCTTCATTTTTTTCTAAAGGAATCCAAAAATAGGAATTTTGCAGCGTTGGTGCCAGAATTCGAGGAATTGGAATGAAGTCTTCAAGACTCTGTAAATCAATTGCCAATGGAACCTCAAAATATTTCAGATAATACTTTACACTGTATTTCCTCTTGGCTGTAACAGCTGGTACAGCTCTCCACTGTACCTAAAAAGGGAAAAGGGATCTTTGTGTAGCAGCCACTTTAAAAAGCACAACCATTTAGCAGTTAATTTGGATCTTAAAGTGAACTCACATTGTAAGGATGTTATTAGATTATAATTTTAATTTATTATTCTCACTTATTTTTGCAATTAGACTCATATAGCTTTCTCTTTTTAAACTATAGACAAGGACAAATACCTGAATTTGTGGGAGCAGGAGATAAGTTAACATATAGAAAGGAATTCTATAGGATAGGAAAGTCTAATAAGATGGGGGCAGGTATTTTCAAGAGAAATGATTCCTTAAGAAATGAACTCAAAATGCTTAGAACACTCTTGGTGCCACACTAGGTACATTTAAAAGCATTATATGAATTTAAATCCTTTACTTTCGCCACAAAGTCTGAGATGTCCATAATCTGCGCCAGCATTAAAGCTAACATTAACTTTATGATAGTATTTCAGTATGGTACCAGTTTTGATCATCTTGTACCGTTTCCACGTTTCTTGTTTCAGAAAGTAAATTTTATCTTTTTCTGTGTTCTACTAGATATGGGGGCGGGGTGGCTCTTTGGTATTGGAAATAGGAAATAAATGTAAAGTTAAGTTGACAATTGTAATACGTCCCTTTATTTACATATCTTCTTTGTGCAAAGGCAAAATGCTTTTTTCTTAAACCTCCTATAGGCCATTTTTAGGAATGATCTATGCGAGCAGATGAGGTGTGAATGTAAGGAGAGCAGCCTTGGCCAGCTCAGTGACACTGACATCGAGTCGTAAAGTAAATGAACACAAGTGACTGGATTTTGTGTCTTATTTAGTCAGGGCGGCTGCTGTGGCAGCAGAGCAAACAATCTTATCATTATATAGAGAAGCAGTGTTTACTTCAGTGTCTCCTCTTAGCTCTTAAAAATCTAGCCTGTCTTAAGATAAAACAGTTAATCTTGTTGGTCGATACCCCTAAATCAGAAAATGATGTTCTAAGGGTTAATAAAAAACTTAAAGTGAAGATAGGATATGAGAAAGGGTATAATTACAAAGGTACTGTTAAATAGTTTTGCATGCATTTGGAAATATAAAAATACACTGTGCTAAAAAGTCAAAACCTGTATTAATGGGTAACAAAACATAAAGTACAATAACTTACAGTATTACGGTTAATAACATACTTCAGTCTCATAATCATCTCTCCTGCCACCCTGGACCTATGTGAACATGTATCCTGGAGAGGGGCGATGGCTGGGCTGTTATACTATCCATCTTCACGCTCTGTGGCCGTGGCTGGGATGCTTTGCACACTGGGGACACACAGTTGGAGAATATGCTTCTGCTCTATCTGAGATTCTGATTTCCCCAGGGTCACCAGTAGAACATAAGAAGAAACTTTGAAAGTCCTGTGTGAATGTATCTTACAGCCTATCTGCTCATGGCAACTCAAATGGGGAAGATTTCAAAGAATCAGTACTTTTTCAAATGCAGTATTTAATAGTTGTTAATAACATGAACATGTGATACTTCATGTGTTCTATGTATGAGCCATCGTACCTATATTAGCCGATTTCTATGTCAATCCAGTAAGTTCAGCAACTCTGATTACGCCCGATTTACTGACGGAAAACAGTCTTGGTAGAAGTAATTTGTCTGATAGGTCAGTGGTAGAGTTTGGATTCATGACCTCACAATCCAAGCACTTAATAGCCGCACTCAGTGCCTCTCTACTCATACACGCGTTAAAACCATCTTTAGGGTTTATCAAAATAAATGCTTTCCAAACCCTTTAGAAAGACTTATAGGTAATCGTTGCTTGATTATTCTATCTCAACTTGGAGACAACTTGAAGGGACCACAAGATTTAACTCTTTCAGAAGGTGTACTAGAAGTTTTACATGGGATGTTAGGCAATATAATGGTATTCCAAAGGATTATTTGCTAAACCTTTCACATACAGATTAGTATTAATTTGTGCTCTGGCTATAAATGTTGTGTTCTGGCTGCAAATGTTGGCATAGCATGGCTTAGCACATGGCTGTTTGGTGAAGAGAATTCCTGAGTTTATTCCAAGTTCTGTTGTTTGATACCTGCATGGCAATTGGCAAGTTGTTCTCATTTTCTGTACCTTATTTTTTGTCATTTGTAAAATGAGAACAATCAATAACATCTAATTTACAGAGTGCTTATAATGTTTAAAGTATATTTTATATATATGGTACTCTGGTGCCTGGAATATACAAGGGACTTAGTCAGTGTTATTTATTGGTTAAACAAATGTCTAAAGAAATGTGTACATTTTTTGACTTACCTAAGCCAAGTCAGAACTGCATTTTGATATGATCATGGAATGCAGTGGTAAAGAGCCTAAATTTGCCCTTCGACAGCATGGGTCTAGCCATAATTCCACATTTAGTGATGTGTGTGATGTTGACAGTGTTTTGTGGCATCTCTTTGTGCCTTTGTTTGTCCTCTGAAAACAGGGATCATAACAGAACCTCCCAACACACAGAGGTGGTATGAGGATTGAATAGTAGAACTCTCAGGAGTGGTTTCGAATCATGCCTGGCACATAGCATGAAGTTAATAGACGTTACAGTTTTTATATAATTTGTACCCTGTTGGCTAATCACTATTAATTACCAGAATAAAACCTGGCTTCCTTTTGGGCTTCCAATACTCATGTTTTCCTTTTAGTCACCTGGAGGAATATCACCCATGTTCCTGCCCTATTTTATGTGGTCCAGTAGTCTCACCAATAAGTTCTGCCAGTATCTTTAGATATAAGTAATTGTGAACATGAGATGCAAACTCATTTAAAGGAGAAAGCTCCACAGTAATGTGCCTTGTTTCACACTGTATTTCTAGAGTCTGGCACTGTGGCTGATGCACTGCAAGTGTCTCAAATATAGTTGGATGGATGGATGAATGAGTGTCTCCAATGCCTGTGCTCATAGAAGACGCTGAATGCACCTTTTCTTACCTATACATTGAAATTATGACATTTAACTCATACACAGTTGATTGAGTGAATGCAATAACTAGCTAGCACAGTGCTTGTCAGGTTGTGAATATTCAGTTAATGTGAATTCCCTTCCCTCTCTAACTCCCTCAGAGCAATTACTCTCCCAATCACTCACCAAAAATCACAGCATTCTTCTGTGGCTTCACATATTTCACTTCTGCAAGTAGTGTACCACAGAAACAGACCATCAACACAAACAAAACAGCAAAGATATTTTGGAACAGAATATCTTTAAACATTGCTTAAGGTTTCTTGCATCAATATCCTAGAGGCTACATAATGATTTTCTTTTAGGATGTGGCTAATGCGGTTCTTGTTTATTACTATGGTTTATTAGCCCATCCACTTTTTGTTTTGTTTTTATGTTTCCATATATTTTAAAATTTCTGTGTGATTTGAGACATTTTTGAGGTTATTGTGGGGACTTCAGTCCTCTGTTAGTGTTGTGTTTATTGGTTTTTCATCCTTTAACTCTTATTTCTGTTAACCTGTAAGGGCAGCTTGAGAAGATGAAAAGAGGTTGTGATATGGATAGGAGGAGTAGTACAAATGGATATATATAACAGCTCGACCTGTCAAAAATCTGACATGTTGTGTCTAAAACTGTCACACCTAACCAAAACATGTTCATCTCTAGCTGTTAATTCTTGATGATTAAACGTATTTCTCTGCCTTTGTTTTAACGGATAAAACTTTGACTTGTCACTTTCCTCGTGGGCTTCAGGGGGTCTTTTTATTTCCTGTCATATAAACTCTTCCCTGTTCATTTATGTCCTCTTTAGTGATTCTATAATTATTTTTGTTTTACACAGATAGAAACATGTTTTTCCTTCTTTTTTTACATATGGTGTTTTGCTTCATGCAGAGAGAACTACACAGATGACATTTTTTAAAAAATCCAAATTTTGTTCAGTTTTACATTTTTATGTTTATAACCCTGCATATCTTCAAAATGTCCTTACCTAAAACACTTCATCATTTCATTACTAGATTTATACCCGTAAAGATGCATCAGCTTTCTTAAGGATAATCTTTAAGCAGAACTTAGAAAGACAAGCTTTGAAAACTATCATTGCTAGGAAAGTAAATCTTGAATCACAGAACATCAGTTTAATCTCTCCCCTTGACAATTTAACATGACAGATTGAAATATAAAAGCCGACGCAAGTGGGATCAATGGATTATCTAAGTCCCTGAACATCTTCTCTTAAATTGGGGGACTTGACAGAGTGGTTGTGAGAGGGATGTGTATTGTGTGTTCCTTGTCATGCACAGAGCATTAAGTTTTCAGAGCTTAGTGCTGAGTGGATGTCTTCTATGTGCACATGAAGCAGAGAGAAAGAAATTGGGAGGAAATGAAAGAGAAAAAAAGGGGGGCAGCATGAAGAGAGGGATGGAGAGATTTACATGTGAGGACTCAGCGGGCTTTGTCATGGCAATTGTATAACGTGATATATGGTGCGAATCTACTCGAGCATGTCCCCAGATAGCAGGCGGTTTACAGCCTCCAAGAGCAGAGATTACTGCTTTATCTTGTCATACTAAATTAACATGGCAGCACATTGTTAAACACTGGTGACCTCTTCATCTGGGGAAGTTGCTGCTGCCCAGAGGAGAGATGGTATTTAAGGCTCTCTCTGTCTCTCTCCATATATATATACAGTCTCTCTCTCTATATATATCTATGAATCTCTATATCTATCTATTATCTATCTATCCATCTATCTAGCTATCATCTATCTATCTATCCTTAAAGCATTTTGGGGTTAGACTATTGCCATTTTTAAATTGGTATAGAAAAATATGATTTTTATATTAAGGTGACAACAGATAGGTGCAATTACATAAAATGGACACTTTGGGTAGACTGATAAGATTTTACTTATCCAGTGTTCTAAACATGGCATGACACCTTTATACATCAATACATTGGAATTAAGAATATATTTGCTGCTATTTAATTGCTTTTATTCTACAAATAGCCTAGCAATAGCCTAATAATTACTTTCCATAAGAATTGATTGGTAGTGAAGAAATAGGGGAAACAAGGCTCAGGCACTGGTTTTCCCACTGGTCGGGTGGAGGGATAGCCCAGGAAAACTAGCGATGGTATTGTGCCTTAGCCAGAAGGACCCAAGTTATCTCATCTCCCAGAGTTTCCCAGGCCCAGCTTCATTCCTCGATTCTTCCTATTTCTTTAGCTCTAGAGCAAGTGTTTTCAACATGGGTGTTAAATCACTTTAAGAATTGTAGGGAGAGCTTTATGAAATCTGTGAACCTCCTGAAACTGTGTGATATATTTACTTAGAAATTTTTCTAGAGAGAGTATCCATAGCTTTCATTAGATTCTCTAAGGGGCATGAGCCACAACATAGATTATTACTTCTCTAGAATTTAAGTCTGTCCTAAGGTATTACTGCAGTCCTCATACTGCAATCCATTACTATATGCCAAGCAATGAAGATACTGACTCACAGACACAGTTATGGCCCCACTTATTTTGTAGTCAGGAATTATATCTGCTGAGCCTGCCTTGGAGTGTTTTCACAGGGCTGCCATGTAGGAATTAGTCCTTTGTCTACTTACTGCTCCTGACCACTTAACATGTTTTCTTTCAGCATCCTTTTCCTGGGTCCACTTTTGGAGCAAAGTAGCTCAAGAGCCTGGCTATAGTTCTAGTATAAGGAAGGGCTCCAATTCTTTAGTATCCTGGATTCAGACTCCAGACCCTAGGAACGCAAAAAGACCATTTAGCTTGCAAGGGATGCAGAACAAGGGCAATGTGTTTTTTTTTTCTTTTTTTTTTCCTGATAATTTGCTTTCTTCTGCCCATTGTCCTCCCTCCCTCTTTTCTTAAGTTAGCATGTTAGAACTATGAAAAAGAAAACACATTCATTTAGGAGTGACCTGATTAAATCTTTCCTCAGATGCCCTGGTACAATAGTGTTAGACTAACACAGACTTTTTAATGTCAAAGCAATTTGTTTATGTTCAACATTGTCATAAGCACAGTGTTTTTCTTCAAATAAAATAAAATAAAATGACCAAAATTTTCACCAAACTTCCTTTATATGCGAAGATTAAATTGGCTATTGAACTCAGTCCTTTTCTCCTTCTTCTCTGTTGCCAATTTTTTCTTCCCTAGTGTTTTTCATCAGTTTAGATCAGCGATTTTCCACTGGTGTGCCAAAGCACACTGGTGTGCTGTAAGAATTTTTAAAACACGCGGTACCTGACTAATGTAGTCCTGGGCACTGCCTCTTTTTCTTTTGACTGTCAAATTTAAAAAATGACAATAGCTGCAGAATTTTCGTATTTAGTTTATGTTTGCCATCAGATAAAAAAGTTTGAAAATCGCTGGTTTAAGTGCTTTGGCCACTCTTCTATGCTGAACTATTTCTAGCCTTAAGAAATAATCCTGTTTGGACTTTAAGATGGTAATTACAAGTACTTTGCTTTCCCCTATCCCTCACTTTCTGTTCCATCTTATTTATTTAATAAATATGTTTAATGAATACTCCACACACTCATATATTAAAATTTCATAGATAAATTGGGAATTTGATACAGGAAATCATGGAAGATGGATGAAATTTTATGTCTTACAAAATGGCAACATATCAATAAGGAACAGGATAGGGCCCTGGAAAAAGGTACTATATTACTTCCTAGCTCAGGGCCAGTCTTAGGGGAGCAGCGCAGTCCAAGTAGCAGGCAGCCATAACCACCAGAAATGTGGAATGGTAGAGAGCTTGATTCTGGGACTTGTTGCCTACAATAAGTAGGCTACTTGAATACTAGAGATTCTTTTTGAGATATTTATTATGCAGAAAGTCAATGTGATACCGGGTTTTCCACAAAAAGCAGAAAAACTAAAGGAAAGAGAGAAATATGTAGGAACAGACCAAAAGAGAAAGCCCATAAACGTAAAAACAGTTGACAGTTATCACACTAAGTATAAATGGGCAAACTTTTCATTTAAAAAATTAACATTTTATAAATGTTTAAATATAGTTTTATACTTTTTAAAAATGTCAGAAATCTAAAAATAACATGAAATGTTAAAAACAAAAGGAAAGATAAAAATATAGTGGACATCCACAGACAGGGAGCAGAAGCAGTATTATTATTATTAGACCAAGTTGAATCAAATGCCAGAGAGAGAAGTCTTTTATGTTGTTATATAGAGATGAAATGTCATGAATATTTATACATTAAATGAACCATATAAAGGAAAATATTACTTAAATACATTAATCTATAGAAAGGGAAAATATACTTTATTGACAGAAACAAAGTATCCTTAGAGGTAGTGAAGTATTCTTTTCTCTTTCATAGATGGGTTAGACTAAAAACAACAAATAAATACATAGATGATTGGTTAAGTATAGTTAGTAAGGTTGGCTTAATATGGATCTATCTATAAATCACTTGAATAAATTTAGGACAGTACACTACTAAAATTTATTTTGTTAAAATTAAAAAATTTAACTCCAAGCCATTTAAAAATACCATGACTATTTTTCCTCTCTCCCTTCCACTCTCATCTCTATTTTTTTCTTCCTTTCTTTCTTACTATCAAGAAAAGATGCTGAATCATTCAAGAAAAAACAGTGAAGAATTTTTCCAGAATTATAGAACTTAAAATGATCTCCTGAAGTTCTTAGTTATCCTGTTGAAAACCTTTCAACAGAAAACTTTTTTAATGACACAGAACAAATGTTTTTTCTATACTCATTGATTTCCTCATAAAAATTAAAGATACTCTTGATAAAATTTTTTATGTATTACTGTTTTGAGTCGGAATATTATAATTTGTGATTGTTGAACATAAACTTTCTTTATTGTTTTAATTTCTCACTTCCACACACCAGTAAAACTCCCTCTTAACCACTTGTTATTAACATTTGGTAACCTTCACATTTTGAACTTGAAACTTGCCAAGAAAACTCACCATTCTATGGTCATAGTCTTAAACTGGGACCATGATGCAGAATGGAGGTTGATGGCTTACTCTAAAACTCTTTCCTGTTCCTAGAAAATGTCTGTTCAAAGCACACATAGCCTGATGTTTTTTTAAGCTATAATTGAGGAGACACCCACCAATTCCTATTTCCTTTTTCCTCCTCTTTTTTTTGTGCACATGTGGTTTGAGTTGGAAAATAGCACTGATATGAGATTTCAGGGAGTTTGTTTTATGTACAATCTGTCTTTTCAAAGCATTTTCTCATCATTTATAGAATTAATCCTTTCCCTTAGGTTCAGTTTTATATTGGATCCCTGGAGAGTATATTTAGATTCAGCAGAGTCCTCGGACTCACCTTGTGCGTCTTTGGGTTCATCTTGCATCTGGATATGTTGGGATCACCTCTTCATTTCATGTCCCTTTCTGTAACCCCAGCTTTTGGTTCAATTCTCTTCCATGTTGCTATGTGTAATGTTTCTAACTTCTATTCTATATGACAGGCCTACATCTACTGATAAACCCTGTTATGTCTTTCTTTTCCAGATGTCCTATCCCATTCCTTTTCATTTTAGGGCACTTTTAAAAAAGACAGTCATTTCATGGGGTCCATCTCAATTGTCTAGAGGTTTCTAGAAGCAAGGAGGTTATAGTGTTCTCTATCCTAGTGTCTCACTGAATCTGATCGCCTTGGTTGCTTCCAGGACTTCACAACCAGCCTTGACCACCCAAGGACAAATGGAAGCATTGAGATCGATTTCCTCTTTGAATCAATCTCTAGCTATGGTGTCAATTTATTAAACATAAATAAACAAATGCTAAAATGCTGTTTTCATGAGATTCTTCACCTAAGAACTCAGATAAGGAGATATCATTCTGAATCTTACTGGAAATGAATTACCTGTAGGTTTCTAGGCCAGAGAAAATTTATCCTCATCTTTTCCTTTTCTTTCTGATATGATTTGGGTTTATACATTTTCTTATGCTTGTTTCTCATTCCTTGATGTTTCACACAACAGAATGTAGTTTCATGAATCACCATCTTCAACGAACCTACTAGTCAATGTTTTTTCTTCTTCAGACAATTCACTGAAAAAAGTCTCACACTTAACCATACTTCTGCCAATGAACTCTTAGCATAGTAAAGTCTATCTGATGAAAGTCTTAGGTAATCAGTTTATCAGAAAGTTTTTTAAAAATTTAATAAGCTATGTATCGGTAGCACATTGACCAGTTAATGACAGGTAGCTTTTCAAACTTGCTTCATGAATCATAAATAAAATTCATCCCCGTGAGCTTTATATAGCCCTTCCACAGTGCAGTAATCCTTTCCCAGTAGGCTCCTGTATGTCCTTTGTACCAAAGAAGATGCAATGATCTTATCTAAATCAGAAATAAGAGATTGTTTGATTTAATAATGAGTATTATATGGGAATTACAGTATACATAAATAATTTATAATTGACATGAAAATGAGTTCCTTAGCTAGCAGACATTTAAACTGATACTGTATAATAAAGTGAACATATAGTTTATTTTTGGTGTCAGCAATGACATTGGAGTTAATTCTTGGCTGGAATCAAATGCTCATATATGATTTAATAAGAAACACAAATATCAAACTTGAGTTACAATAAAAAATTTTTTCCTATTAGCTAAAATAATGTAACTTTTTAAGAATGATTCCTTTTCATTTGTTAAAGTTGTGTCATGTGGGGAAAGGAAGATATGAAACTAAAGTTTGCTAATATTTTACAGGTTTAGAGAATTTGAGAGCAAAGGTCGTTCTGATTGTCTTTGCATTTGGTGGGAACATTTATTCCACTAGCTTAGCTTTAATTACCACTGAACATGAAGACAGGCTACCAGGGATATTCATTGCCCCTTCAATTTCCAGGGTACATTTGGTTAATGTGAGTGGATAGATTTGGGCCTATTTTTCTTGCAGTTCTATCCAGCCTCCAGCATTCTTTTGAAGACAACCATCTTCCCAATTGTTCTATAATCAAAGTTATCTTAATGACTGTGTGATAGAACTCCCATGCTGTATAGTAATTATAGTCACCAGTAGTATAGTGAAATAGTAATATGATCATGTAAATGTATATTAGGAGTCTGTGACTTCATAATCCAAGGAATTTATGAGAAAATACTTTAAATATAAATTAGTAAGCTGTTTTATAGCTCTGCCTGTCTGTACTCAGAACAAATACACAGGTTTGAATTTTTTGAATGCCTTTTCTCATACCAAACCATTAAAGACATTACATTTTCAGGTATTTTTTTTATGATAAATAGTATAATTTCTAGAAGAGAATCCGTCTGGTGATATATATGCTTGTGCTTATATTTTTGACTATTCATGATAAAAGCTCATAGAATTGTTAGTCAGCAAGTTGAAGGTATAGAAGTAGATAAATATAACATGTACAAAAGATTCAGTGAGAATAAATGCAATAATGCTTGTGTTAAATCAAGCTTTGCAAAAACGTTATGCTGCCAAATGTTCTTAGAATAATCAGGAGGAAGTAAAGATAGGCAGCAAATCTATTGTAGGCAGGGCCATCTAGCCCATTAGGCACTGCTGACACAGTGCCAGGAATGCACAATACTTTCAGGGGCCATTGAGAATGTTTTGGTTTCCTTTAAAATTGGAATAGAAAAAGTGAACTTTTAGGTTGAAGAAAATACTTTAATTTATAGTTCACATGTGTTTGTTCTTATACCAGTGGAGTCAGAAAATGTATTTTAAAGATTTTTTTGTATCGTATTTATGTATATATGTATGTGTTTGTTCATTTTCCTGTTTATATTCATGGAGGCAAGAGGTTTATGAAGGCAAAAATGCTTAGGAACAAGGAAAGTTATGATGTGGCCCTGGTGGTGGGTAAAACACCTGAAACAATTTTGAAAACATGTTCAAAGGTGCCCTTTATGTGGAGTCCCTACCACTCTCTTTCTTTCTCACTGTCAACCCTCATACCCACACATTTACGTTCCATGGTTAATCATTCTGTGTCTGAAATTGGAATGTCATTTTTATTTAGGTCATTTTGTTATCATAGTCTTTTAGTAGCTTAAATTGTGATATTGACCAACTGATCTCAATGTTCACCTACTGTCTAGTCCAAAACAAAGATCAAGTCATTTATTAGTTTAGACCCATGTTAATTAATTTGCATATTACTAAAGTATAGCCATTATACAAATAAGTAACTATGTAAATATAATTAACAATAAGACAAATAAAACAAATTTAATAGAAAACTAAAACAAAAAAGATGTTTAGTACTATTTTTCTTTCCATATTCTTTCATTTGTTTTTTGACTTGCTGGATAATTTATTTAGACATAATGAAACAATCAAAATATTAACAAGACAGTTTTTGATTTTTTGTAATTGAGGTGCTTTTAGTTTAATGTATGTGCTATGTATGCATAGGCATTTAGTTTCTTTAAATATTTCTTTTAAAGAAATTATTTATTACTTTTGAGGAAAATATGTGCTTTCACATTTTTTATTTTATGATTTAGAAAAGAAACAGTAGTTCTTTCATCTAATATTGAATAGTTAAGTATTTTTGTTACATTCAAATAGCTGCAGATTTCCATGGTGGATAAAAGGATTCTTATATGATACCTGTAATTATGAAGAGATTTCCTTAGTGAGTGAAGTGCTTCATTTATGCACCTCTACTGGAAAAAAAATATATCATATTTAATCTTACATAAGTAGCAATAGTGAAAAATTGGAAAGACCACTGAAACTAGAAACCATAGCTAAGAAATAGGAATACAGTAAAACCAGTGGGAATGGCACAAATCCAATTTAGAGTAAAATTTAGCACCAACTCATGTTTTTATGTCTAAACATCGCCACAGGGGAAAAGTCAGTTGAATAGTTATTGTGGGTTTGTGATGAGAATCTTAGTCCTTATGGGTTAGCTAAAAAGGGGCTTAACTGTGGTGTTGGACTTTTCAAGTACATCTACATCAGTTTTCTGGTGTAGCCTAAGTAGTGTGAAATATTGCATTTTTTAATTTTAAAAGCTCCACATAATGTTATATATGTATAAATATACATATATTTGTATTCAGAATCATTTCCTTATTTTAATTATTTTATAATTTGCATTGTTACATGCTTTCTTATCTGGAAGAAGAATGGGTAGAGTTAGAGTTTGTATAAAGTTTATATTTGCTGGGGAAATGTATTAAGCTTTGAAAGACCTCTAGATTTATAATGAACACCCCCCACCCTCAGATTAGAATCTTTGGTATATAAGAAAACTTTGGAAATCAGGTATAATTCTCACTGTACCAAAACTATTGCACCATTCCCCCATCTCCATAATATTCTAGTTGAACAACAGATGGTTTCTTAATACTGTGTCAAATGAGAAATTGCTCAACTTTCCATTTACTTAAGGCACAGACTTCTATATACTCTTTTCTTCATTTCACTTTTAATTACTTTTTTCTTAGTCTTTGTCTCATTCTAAACACTCTCTATATTTAGCCCTTATTTCAGTACTCTCTCTCAAACATTGTAGACACCTACGTGCATCATGAGTACCAGTATGATGGGAGAAAATTATCCTAAAGGAAGGGGTCATGTTTTACCTAAATCTTAAATGCCTACTTCTTCAGTGTAATAACAAGGGAAAGAAGTCAATTCGATTAAACTAAGATCTATTGAATATCTCTTATGTATAAAATATATTCGACACAAACATGAAAAAGGCCCATTTTCATCCTCTGGGAATTCACAATCTGGTGGGGGAAATGGGTACACACATAAATCCTAATTAAGTCTCGATCATATTGTGGTGAGCAGTACAGATGGAGGAATCTAGGATATGTTACAGAAGTGTATGGGGTAAGAACATTTTCTGACTGAAGAGGCAAGGACATTGCTGAACAAATGGTTCCTAAACAGTGTTTCTCAAAATGTGGCCTGTGCTACCTACTCCCTTTGAGAATTCCTTTTTTTAAAGATTTTATTTATTTATTTTTAGAGAGGGAAGGGAGGGAAAAAGAGAGAGAGAGAAAGAAACATCAATGTGCAGTTGCTGGGGGTCATGGCCTGCAACCGGGCATGTACCCTGACTGGGAATAGAACCTGCGACACTTTGGTTCGCAGCCCACGCTCAATCCACTGAGCTACGCCCGCCAGGGCTGAGAATTCTTGTTATGAAAAGAACATCAGCTGAATTAGCAGGGTGCGTAGTGATATAATTGATTTCCATTACGGGACAGCTACTTATCTTGTGGCCTGGTGCTTGAGGGTGACTCCCCCAGAGAACCAAGGGAAATGTGTTCTATATCTATAGATGTTCATCATCTATATAGGTCATCAGAGGGGTAATGAATGTCTCTAGTACATCTCTATACATGGACAATTCCTACTAAAGCAGAAGTGAGTGGGACCAGTTTCAAAAGGGCACTAGGGTAGTACATGGATAGGTTTTATTGAGAGAGTATTAAGTAAGGCTTAATTTAATGAGAGCCTTTCTTAAATGTAAGACAGTTAAGCTGACTCATCTGGGATTGGTATGATTTGAAAAAGTGAGTTGGAGTGGAGAGAATTGAGGGGAAGGAGATAGTCCAAGTATACTCAAGGAAAAGAGCTCACTATAAGCAGCAGAACTTCTAGTGATGGTTGTGAGGAGTACAGCCTGCACTAGTATTTGTATGCTAATGGAGAATTTCTAGGTATGTGTGCAGAAGCCTAGGCAACTTTGTACTTTCAAGGAGTCCAGTAAAAAAGGGAATGTCATTTAGCAAAAGATAAATACAATATGGGCTAGGAGTTATGCTAAGCCTTTATATTTATCATGTTATATAACCTTTTCAACCCTCTACTAAGAAAGTATTATTATCCACATATTCTGTCAGGGATACCAAAATGGAGATACTAAAATAAAGTCACACAGCCAGTAAAAATGGGCCTGACTCAGAAGATCATGTTTTTATAGGAAAAGTTGAAAAGCTAGATTAGCCCTGGCTGGTGTGGCTCAGTGGATTGAATGTTGGCCTGCGAACCTAAAGCGTCTCTGGTTCGAATCCTAGTCAGGGCACATGCCTAGGTTGCAGGCCAGGTCCCTAGTGTGGGGGCATGCAAGAGGCAACCACACATTGATATTTCTCTCCCTCTCTTTCTCCTTGCCTTCCTCTCTCTCTAAAAATAAATAAATAAAATCTTTACAAAAAATAAAAAGAAAAGGTAGAAAAGATAGATTAAGGCCCAGTGTGAAGGGCCTTGAAGGCTATCAAAAGTTTGGAGTTTATATAACTTGTAATTGTTCGGGAATGATGCAAGTTTGTGGAAGCACCAATGACTTTATAAAAATCCTACATCATGAACTAAATATTAGTGTACGGTTTAGTTTAGACTCTAAATATGCATCTTGAGGAAAAGGAGAAACAAGTTGAATCTTCGTTTAATTTCAGACTTGATCTAAGCAAAACCGAACCAGGGTTTAGTCTGGGGTGAGGTAAGAGTGAGAGGAGGTAGGTGTCCTGTTTAAGAACGCCTTCAAATAT
Organism: Phyllostomus discolor; assembly: GCF_004126475.2. Classification (NCBI taxonomy): domain Eukaryota; kingdom Metazoa; phylum Chordata; class Mammalia; order Chiroptera; family Phyllostomidae; genus Phyllostomus; species Phyllostomus discolor. Next base: position 182,394,555 of record NC_040904.2, read on the forward strand.
TTGGCTGGTAATTATTTGTAGTTTAGAGAAACACATCAAGTGTCAAGTAAGTTCCGTGAAAAAAACAACTACTTTTTTTTGTCCACTATGTATCTGGCAAAAAAACCCACAAAAAAACCAAAAAAACAAAAAAAAACCACCCTGCTATATGCAACCTGGGATTGGCTTATACAGATATTGCCAAAAACAAAAGTGAATATGTTCTATTAGGAGTTTGAGAAATGATCAAGGCTTTCTGTATTTAATTTTCTTGGTCATTATGAAAAATATAATTTTTATCTTCTTCATAATACTTGCAATTTATTTTCCTCTCAGTCTTAATATTATGTATTCATCCAAGCCAATCAGAATGTGACCAAATCAGATGAATAATTAAGCTTTTTGGAATAACAAACAAAAAGAAATCTTGCCTTGTTGTTCCTAGAAATACTGAGTAAATAGTAAAATAGAACAGTTTGCTGCAAGCAGAAAAGGCAAGATATGAAATCTGGCTTAAGCAAGCTAATATTAAAAGAAGTTGAAGTTTTAACACATTTGTTGAAAAAAAGCAAGGAAAAAGGAAGTAAAGAAGGAAATTAAAGTTTTATATCTTGGTTTTTGTGTCATTTCATGATATTTTCTGGAAACTGCCATTTTTATTTCAATTGAAGTTAAAACTACCTTTTTGGCAGTTTTATTTGATATATAAACATATATACACACACAAATACATATATTTGTACACATACATATGTTAGCAATATGTTAAATTTTATATTAGGTGTACAGATGTATGTAGATTTTTTTGAAACTGTCGTCTTTGTTATTCACACCCAGCTAGAGATTAATTTACAGATCTGCTTTCCAGAGGAAAAGATATCACTGTCCATTGGGTGGTGGCATAGTGCCTGGGGTAAAAAACTTATTCCTTGCCAGAGGGGCAGACTTAGGCCATTTAGTCCATTTCAATGGTGGCAAATAATACAAATTCCTAATTTAACTTACTGTAAACCCAGTAAGGGATTGTTTTTAATGTGGACTACTTAAAGAAAGATGGAATGATAATAGTTTTAGAATGATTAAAGACTGAAGGTAAGATCTGTTGTATTTTCTTATATTTGTTAGGTAGCAGCTAGGAATGAGCAGCCAGAGGGGAATGAGGCAGGGCAAGGGTGGGGGGAGGGGGGGTGGCTGCCATTACGATCTAATAAAGACCTTAAAACAGGAGGCTAGAAACAAAAGGGAGAAGGGAGACCATGTCTCACCCATTGACCCATCAGTCCTGAGCCTGGTCTGGTAAGATTGCTGGTGTTCCAAACACCACAAGCAAAACTGTAATAGCGCAGGAGGAGGGAAGCCCTTGAAATTCTGTGTGTATCATCTTCACTAGCTGGGAAAGAAAGCCTTTGGATCTGTCCCAAGGTCTGGAAGGGAGAGGAGGAGGGGCACCCTAGAAACTGACAAAAGTATATAACCTTGAACACCAGTAGTTGGCACACTCAGATTATCTGAGTGGCCACTTGTAGCCAGGTGCTCAGGTGTACAGAACAAACTTACTAACAAATTTACTAACAACTTTGTTTCCTCTATACATGGGCCATTCAGACTAGCTGGGTGCCTGCTTGCAGCTTTGTGCTCATATGTGTTTCATAAATAAATGTGCTATCTCATTTTCACTATACGCGTTGTCTCTTGCCTGAATTCTCTTGCAAGCAAGACGAACCGAGGAGAGGCAGCCCCCTGACTCAGGTCTCCCTGGTAACATATTTACCACTCACAGACCTACGGAATTTAAAACTGGCATTACATCTTAGATGGCTTTTAGTTCACCTACTCATTTTGAGATGGAAAAATTAAGGTTCATAGAGGTTAAGAGACTTGTTTAAGATCAAAAGTAGTGAATTTTGCTTCGCCGTGTGACAAGCATAACGTTGATGCCGCCCGAAGGAGGAAAACAAAAGTGAGCCAAGAGCAACAGCTGGTTTGGGTGACAGAATTCTGAGTTCACATTTATATATGTTAGGTTTGAGATGCTGAGATATTTGGGTGCAAAACAGATTATTGGAAATATGTGATTGAAATTTCCATGCCAACAGATGGAAATGTGAAAACTACCTGCATTGAGGCAAGTTTGGAAATTGCAGTTTTAAGAAGAGAGTCATTTATTCCACAAATATTCATTGAGAATTTACAATTCCCCAAGGAAGTAAACCTAAACCACATTTTAAAGTTTGAAGTTGCCTGGAAAGAGGCACAGGAGTGAGAAAATAAGGAGCACGTGGCCAGGGGAAAGAAGGAGGTAAACTATGCTGGTATCACTAAGAGGAGTGGAGGGTGATGGTAAAGTTCATGTATCATCCAAAGGAGTTCTTACATTTTTACTACAAGCTAGATGGAAACAACCGTAGGATCTTTAATAGATAATGTCAAGATCATATCCCTGACAGAGAGAAAGAGAGAAGTAGAAAATTATTATGGCTGCTGACTACATTTTAGAGGATTTAAGGTCAAAACAGGCAGTGCCTGGGATAAGAATGAACAGCAGACAGCAGGCCCTCAGAAATCTGTGAGAACTGTTTCATAGTCGCAAACATTTTGAAGAAGTTATAAAAGATATTTGATTCAACTATTAGGAGATTATTTGTTTTTCCTCTAGGACTCAATATGATTTTTTAAAAAAATAGATACATGGTTAACAATTTTGTATTCATGCTTCATTGGTGTATCGGGGGGCAGTGTTGAAAATACTATTAGGAGTTTGACAAAACTGCTTAATTTTCATTTGGAAATACAAAGCAAGGAGTTTGAAATATAAAATATAGCTGTATGGTGAGGGAGTACAGGGTGGAGGGGAATAAAAAGGGGAAAATGGGAAACTGTAGTAGCATAATCAATAAAAACATATTTAAAAAGTAAAATAAAATATAGCCAGTTAAAAATAGTATAGAGCCCTGGCTGGTGTGGCTTAGTTGATTGGGGCATTGTGGAATCAAAAGATTGCAGGTTTACTTCCCAGTCACATACCTGGGTTATAGGTTCAGTCCTGGCCTGGGCACGGGAGCAGGAACTGCAACCTCCCCCTAGGTCCAGGCCCCGGCCAACCCCAGTCTGGGTGCGTCTGGGAGGCAGCCAGTCGATGCTTCTCTCCCATCAATGCTTCTCTCTCCCTTCCTCTCTCCCCTTCCTGTCTCTTCAGAAATGTCCTCAGGTGAGATTTTAAAAATAGTATAGAAAATTGAATAGGTATTAAAGTACATTATAAAAACAAACTGGAATGTTAGAAACATTGTACAGGATTGAGAGATGAGATAGATGGAGATAAAACAAACTTTGAGTAGAAAATTAGATTAAGGCTAGTAAAATTAGAATGATTAGGTGTTTTCAGTCCAAACAGAAGCTGTGTAACGTGATTAAATTTGTATGGGTTCAAATTATTTGTTATTTAACTTGAAATACACAGTTTAAACTCAGTTTCTGTATGTGTTAATTAAGTAATAATAATACCCACTTCATAAGTCTGTTAGAAGTGATCAAAGTAGTAGTAAACTAGAAACTCCATTATAGTGATAGACCCATTGGTAAATTTAATAAATGGCACTTTTATTATTTTGCTAAGAATCTGCCTTCAGGTTCTGAGAAAATCTGAGGTTAACTGTGATAAAGAAACTGTAATACAAATATAGCAAATGAAATAATTATCCTCATGCATATTGCAAAAATAGTGGTATATGAGATAGCTATATAAAAATACACAGTTACTCAAATTGTCAAGTTTTGGAATTGACACTCAAGTGAAAGTGTTGAAAGCTTCATCGTGCAGGTCATTTTAAACTGGGTTTTACCACACTCGAGAATCTCTGTGGTCAAATTCTTATCCTTTCCACTAGCTGCATAGGTCTTCCGTGCACAGACCTGCTATTGACTTCCCTGTCTCCATGCACAAAGCAACTATTCACTTCCAGGAAAATCAGTGGCTCTGTGGAATTGGATAAGAATTTGGCCTACAATGAGTGATTTGAATGAATGAATTTGGAATTGGCAAGAAAATACAAACATATGCCACATTTACTTGGTACATTCATGCTTCAAGAGAACTCAGGTAGCACTCAAATTCTGTATAAAAAGCCAGAGATTTTCAGCAGGAAGCTATTTCAAAGTCAGTTTAAATCTTCTCCATGCAGTTTTGTCATATTCAAAGAACAAGGCAAAAATATTATTTTAATTACTTCTTACTGCAATGTAGGAGGCTAAAGAATCTCTTTTGATAAAATCATGTATATAACTTATTCTTTTTTTATTGTTGTTCAAGTACAGTTGTCTCCATTTTCCCACCACCACTCCCCCCACACCAGCCATCCCCAACTCCCACCCCTGATCCTAGCTCCCTTTGGCTTTGTCCATGTGTCCTTTATACATGTTCCTTGACAAACCTTCCCCTCATCCCCTTCATTATCTCCTCCCACCTCCCCTCTGGTTACTGTCAGTTTGTAGAGCCTATTCTGTACAATCCTGGTATCAGAAGACAGGACTAAGAGTAATGTGGCTCTTACTAATTTAACATGTGGACTTATTTACTTATTTTTTTGGATACACTGGGTTTTAAGCCAGTCTTTAGTGGCTGAATTGATACTGGACTCCTTGCAAGTTAAATGTTATCCTTTGTTTTTTGTAGGCAACATACAACCAAGGTGTAGAGATGCCAACTTGTTAGCTGGCATTAAGTCGGAGGGAGTGTAAACCTTCTTCTATTTTAAGTAGTAGACAGATTTCTTCTCTTGATATTATTGCTCATGCAATTTTCAGTACCAGAGACATTGGGCCTTTAAAAAAGGAAGAGATGTTACATTTTTGACAGCTTCTGTCTTCCACTGACTGAAACAATAAAAATAAACATGAAGCTGTTGGAATGGCCTCTGCATATAATGTCATTTGCATGTGATTTTCTTTGCTTCTCTAGATAATTGAATTTATTCAGGCAATTTATTTTTTAAATGTGTAGTCTCTGTGAATGGAAACATCTTAACTAAAGACACCATTTTATTTCCTCTTAATGAAATATATATATATGTACATACTTAAGTATGTACATACTTAAATATGTAAACATAAATATATATACATATATACACACACATACTTAAGTTAAAACTAAGGGAGTAGAAGAAAAATAATGGAAACACCAAAATTGTACTGTAAAAAATTAATAAGAAATGATGTGTGACTCTTGTAACAAAATATTCTGTCTTTGTGTTTACCCCCTGTCTATGTTGAAGGTCTCTAGGTGCTCAATAGGAGCTATTTAATTATTTTTCCCTGTTTGATATTGCTAAGTATAACAAATGGATACAGCAAAAGGCCTTTGTAAGAAGACCCTGTGTATGTGTCATTTCGGAGCTGGTAAGCCTAACAATACCTTGTTGGACCCCATCCTGAGAAGTAGTCTTAATAAATTGCAGGCTTAAAGAGAATGACTATTTAAACTGAGCTCCATTAATCAAACAATGTAGCTGTATAACACAAGTGAAGCTTATATTCTCTTGGTGTGGGGAATATAAAGAAATATGCCTTTATTTTGGATTGGCATTTTTGTGGGTTATTGAACACCAAGGCAAAATCACTTAGAGATATCAAAAATAGCCAGGTATATTCAGAAGCCAGGAATTCAAGTAGAATGTTAGAAGAAAATGCATCTGTCCAAAATCCAAAATTAGTTAGCTCCTGTCTATACTGCATAGAATTTAGCATGGCAAATACAATGTTTATTTTTTATACATATATCCTGAGTTCTTTTGACACAATGATATTTTGAGGGAGCAAATACCATCTCCTCTTATTTACACCTGTGATCGCAACTCAGTAAAGCACTCATGGCAGCAGGTTTCTGTGGGACTTCTTAGTGTTGATAAATCTTGTTTTTGTTTTCTCCTCCTTCTAACATCTTTATGGCAAGAGTTGTACAGGTTAAAATACAGCATTCTGAGAGAGAAATCATTGTAAATTAGGAAAAATGTGTTTATTTTCAGTTTCTTTTATACAGTGCCATCTTTTTAATTATACTTTAGTCTCACTTACCTCCTAGAATGACAAGTATCATTTATACTAACATTTGCATTCTAGAGTTTTCTCATTTTTCACTTTCTCTGCTTTGCATATTCTATAGGTGTCCATTGTTATTTCCATGCATGCACTTTTCTTTCCAAAACATCTTTTATCTTTCAAAATCTAATTACAAATAATGATACACTTTCAAAAATTTACATGGTAAATCCAAGTCACTGAAGGAGATGGTGAACTCCTTTTTTAGATACAAGAAGGCTTGGCCATTGGCTCATCTCCCTGGTGGGGGAGGAGGGTAAGGTCTGAGAGCTCATGAACAGAAATAGATTTAACCATTCACTAGAAATTAATGGTTCATAAAGCATCATTTTACAACCTTTATTTCTTTCCCAGCATCTTATATTTTGAGGCACATCTAGATTTCAGTGCTCCACATACAAATTAAAGATTTTGAACAATATAAACTCATCATTTGAATACTGAGGGGGATTGTAGAACACCTATTATTTACATTGCTAGTCTCAGAAGTTAGGAGTAACACTCAAATTATAGACTAATTTAGTTATGTGGATTTATTAAATCTTAGTCACACTGATTCTGTTTTAATAATCATCTGTGTTTGCTAACCACTCTGTTTTGGTCTATACCATAATCATTATTTCAATCTCCCAGACAAGAAATATGTTTATCTTTGTCTCCTTCTTCCTTATTTTCAAGTTTTGTAGTTTTATCATTACTTTCTTTGAATTGTCTTTAGAATTTAATGGTTCTTTTCAATTCTAACAGCTACAATCTAGTGGAAAGCTTTTTATCATTGCACATGCAGCCTGGTAACAGTTTCCTATTCAGTAGAGATCTTTACTTTCTCTTCTACCCAATTCATTCTCCTTATCACTACCAGGCTAATCTTCCTAACAACCTACCTCAAGAGAATCACCCAGTATTAGAAATGAGTATAGTTCTCCATGGCCTTTCAGGTCAAATCTAAACAGTTTCATTTGACTTTCAAGACCCTTTATAAAATGACCTTCCTACCATAGTCATTCTCCTCATTTATTATTCTCCATTTATTTGAGTCAAGTCACTACCTTCTGTGTGTGTGTGTGTGTGTGTGTACACTATAAAATTTTCTGAATGATTTCTCTAGGGAGGAATGCTCTATACCTTTTCTTTTCTATCTATTTTTAAGCTTAGACAAGAAGAGTATTTATACATAAATATTGAAGAAATTAAGAAATTGACTCAGTATGTATAAGTTAGGTACTAATAATACAGTCCAGGGTACATCATGAATAATTAAAAATGTTTCCTGCCTTCATGGTACAGAAAGAAAATTAAATAAGTGATTACAAAACAGTGTGCTAAGTGCGATGATAAAAGGTTTCCACCTTCATTTGATTTCCAGTGTTCTTTCCTTTTAAAATTTCTTCTGCATGTATAATTTGCTACTATACAATTTACTATTTGTTATAGGTATTATCATTACTAATATTTTCTTGTAAATGATGAGGTCTGTCCAGAAGGTATTTAGCCATGTAATATGAAAAATGGAGACATTTATTGAAGAAGATAAAAGATACAAGAGACATTGTACATAAGACAATGACACCTCAGTCCCCTTCAATGTAGGCACCTTGGGACCTCGCAGAGTTCTCCAATGTCCATCAGCTGCCCTGTTGTATTTTCCCAAATTTCATCCATGGTCTGAAATCTCTTCCCTTTCAAAGGTGATTTTAGTTTTTGGAAAAGCCAGAAGTCACAGGGTACCAAATCAAGGCTGTAGAGGGGCTGAATCAACTGGATGATTTGATGTTTTGCCAAAAATCTCTGCACAAGATGTAATGCATAAGCAGGTACATTGTCATGATGAAGCTGCCAGTCACCAGTTGCCCATCACTGTGGCCTTCTGAATCATCCAAATAGTTTCTGCAGAGGAATGTTGAAGCTTAACACAAAATGGGATGCTGATTCATTGCTCTACTTACTCAGTCATTTTAAATGTGATGGCCACACAGTACATATACTCACTCAGTGGTGCCTACGTCCACTAGTACAATCATTGTTGTCATTGTTCACACACATGCATTCCAGCCCCTCTCCTTGGCTGCCAGGTTACATCAATGTCCTGCAAACTGTTCTTGTTAGATTAACAATGGCTATATTTTTTTCCAGACAGACCTCGTCATATATACATGCCACCCAAATTTAATTTTAAACTCTTTGAGGAGAGAGAACCAGCCTTGTTTTTAAATATACGTTTGACATCTTTTACAGTACCTGAATTATTTGAGGAAAGCAGTATAACTTAATGATGACCAGCATGGGTATTAAAATTAGATGGTCTTGTGTTCAATTCCCTAATTTACTATTTCCTACTATTACTTTGGGTAAATTACTCTTAGGAACTTAATTCCCTCATCTGTTATATATGAATAATAGTCTTTAGGAATTTCTATGAGAATTATAAAAGATTATGTTCATAAAACTTTTAGAGCAGTGCCTTTCAGAACTCTAGGAGTGGTAGCTATACTTTCACTGAAACATTAGTGACTTTAAATAGATTCTGTGTATTCAGTCAGGGAAATTCCTGATAGTTTAGTAGTATTTTTCAAAGTCTTCAGATGTGTAAAACTAAAATAAAATTTACTTGTGACATTACTCACATAAACCATGTGAAAATAATATTTGCAGAGAACACAATGTTTCACCTGTAAGAATACCAGTGTCTCTGATTATGTGTGCTACAAAATGGTCCTTCTATGCCTGCCTGCTCAAGTAGGCTCAGGAAGTTGTGATTTATATCATGAATAAATAATTTAGCTAGTTGAGAAATTTTATGAGTATGTGGCTGTTGAATGTCTCATCATTACTTTTACAATGAGAGCTGACGCTTGTGCTTCTTATATCTCAAATCATTGCATAATGTCGATTCCCTTTCAGAGAAAAAGTGCTACTTTTGCTATAAACATAGTGCTCTATTGAAAGTTTTAATTAGTATAGAAAAATAGGTCTTTATCGTTGTTGTTGTTGTTTTTAATTGGAAAATTGGATTAGTGTAATGACATAACAAAGTTGACTGACATTAGACTATGAAGGCATTAGCCTGATCTAGTAAGGAGACAAAATGCTACTCAAGATTTAATGGAGCATAGATGATGGAACCCAGCAAAAGCAGTGAGTACTTAATCTAGCCTTCCTCACATTACCTTTTCTGTTGTTTTGTATTTATAGTGTAAGGAACCTAAGAGTTTATTTGCAAGAGAATCTAGTGGTGCTAATTTTCTCATAAATAAACAAAAATCTTGGTATGTCTGTCTCACAAAAACAAGGAGAAATATGGTACAATAAGTAATTGGTGTCATGTATTTATGAAAAATAATTTATTACTCTATTTTTTCAGACATTGACTTTAAAAAGTTTTATTCCATAATGAGGAGTAATTGAACATTTTTTCTTTGATCATTTCCATGAGTTATCACTTTGTAGAGAACCATGAAACTGTGAAACCTAAAAATTGACTATGTAACAGAGATAAAAGTGCATTAATGTCACATGGCATTTTGTGGACTACAGTATTTTCTTTAACAAAGTTTGCACTAGGTTACCTTTAAAAATGGGTCACCTTAAAATATTTAAATTATTCTTTAAAAATTGACTCCACAGATGTAGTTTGATTTCAGCAGAAAAACTATCAACCTGATTGTTCATGCATTTTATTTTCTCTTTTTCATGGCGAGGTGGTAGAGGGAGAGGCGTTTGCCTCTTCTTCTCCCTTTCCAGGTAAAGGGCCTTTCCTTTTTTGGTTTTATATTTTCTGTGCCTTGCTCCTCATTAATTCTTGGAGCATACTTAAATTAATACTGTATATCTCTTGTCATTTTCCAGTTAGCATTTTATGAGTTTTATAATTTGTAAAACAAATGTTAACTAATATACTATAATTCCTAACTCATATAATTCATATTTTGTAACTCAACCCACTAATAACCCAATGAAGTAGATAATAGTTTTATGCCCACTTTAAAGATGAAGAAACTGAGACATAGAAAGATTAAATAACTTGCCCATGCTCACATAGCTAGTGAATGTGGAAAGAAGATTTGAACCTAAACTATTTGGCTTTAGATTCTCTGTGTTAAACTGAAAATGTCATTATGCTGCCTCTCAAGTTAGTATTCAATGCATTTTTATTACATGAATGAAAGAGAAAATTGTGTGAATAAAATATTTTATATTTTTAATAATTTTATTACTATTGGTATTACTATTAGTATATACTATATTAGTATAGTAGCACATATGAATTACTTATCATGTATTATCTCATTTTATAGATGAGGAAACTGAAGTTTGGAGAGTAAAGATAACTTGCCCAAGGTTAAATAGTTAATGAGGACAGAGCCTGGATTTGAACTCAAATATCCTCACGCCAGACTCCAGCTTGCTTAACCCTGCTTTATACTGCTTTGCTGACATCATATATTCTACTGCATGGGGAATCACAGTTTATTTCACTTCTCACTGAACATTTAGTCAGTGCTCAATTATAAGCAGTGCCAGCAGTTAGCTTATTAACTTTACTGATTGTCTACTATGTATAAGACACCGTGATCTGCTCTGTGGGATAAAGAGAAGTCATTACCCAAACAGATCACAATTCAAGAAATTCCTCAAGTTTCTCATGTCTTCCTTCAGACTCAGAGTGAATAAATATTTAGTCAAATGTATTCACAACCACATTATAAGAATATTTGAGAAACCTGTTAGGAAAAGAATATAGATGTAATTATAATATAATATAGATTATATTATATATAATAATTATATATTATCATATATAATTAGTGACTAGTTAAAAGTTTTTTCTTTATTTCTTAAAATATTATTATATAATCCATACTGCTAGTGGTAAATGAAAGTGTTTTAATGTGTAGTCTAATTTTTGTTTAGAAACATCTTATGGTCAACTTTTGAGTCCTGGGGGAAGAGATCATCAAATACCTTAAGGTGTATTTACTAGATGTTTAAACATAAGGTGGTGCGCATACCATCAGCGGGAAGATAATGAGCTGTCCCAGCACAACGTGTCCTTTGTTTTCACAGGTTCTATTGGTTAATGTATTAGAATTCTCTAAATGCCACTTTTGCTTATTAAGTGGTTTTGAGAGCACATGAAAACATACATTTTATTGTTGAATGTAGCATTTTGGAGATTATTAGTAAATGTGATTCTGAAAAAACAACCATTTGACACTTCTGCCCATGTCGCATCCACCTACAAATGAAAATATTTTCCAAAACTGTATTTCTCATTGGCACAAACCCTTATCAAATGAGAAAATTTGTGCTTAAATTTCTGTTTCACTCACTGGAATTAAATTAGATAACAAATATGATATTGATTTTAAAAGAACAATGGAAACACTATCATTGGTTCATATGAATATTATAAATGACATTAAACCACTAATAAACTAAATTTTAATACATTTCTAAAAACCATCTCTTTCCTCAATGCAATTTTGACATAAAACTGAGATTTTCTAATCTATACAATTAGGAAGAAAATCGTAAGCCTAAACCCATTTCAACATGTGCCAGCATGGATGTCTAAAAAATTAAGTCAATTCAATTTTCTGCCAATATGTGTTAGTCATTTTTCCTTCATGTTGGTAATTCTTCTCCCTCTCCCCTACCCTCCATTTCTTCTCCTTCCTGGAATGTATTACCTTTTAGTTCTCCTCTCAAACCATTAATTCTCATCAGTTGTATGACTCCTTTCTTTACCACTGCAGCTCTTAGTCATCTTCCTCTTTTTAGCTCTTTCAATTTTTCCTATACATACTTCTCAAACTTTATCAGTGTGTCAGTCTCCCCAGAAAGACTAGTTACATCACACTTCTGAACCCTGCCCTCTGACTTTCTCATTCAAGAAGTCCGATTTGAAAATCATATCTGTACAAATCACCTGTCCTTTATTGTTGTTTTTTAAAGACTTTATTTATTTATTTTTAGAGAGAGGAGAAAGGAGAGAGAAAGAAAGAGAGAGAAACATCAATGAGTGGTCGCCTCTCCTACACCCCTTACTGGGGACCTGGCCTGCAACCCAGACATTGTGCCCTCAATGGGGATCGAACCGGCAATGCTTTGCTTGGCAGGCTCACACTCAGTCCACTGAGCTATACCATTCGGGACTCCTTTATTGTTGTTTAGTGCCATGTGAATGAATTTTAAGAAAGAACACACTTTTAAATGTTTATTTAGTTTTCTGATCAGTAATTAAACATGAACTTGAGCTAAACTTTCATCTCAGTGCTTGGCAAAAAATTGCAGAAAATAACACCCCCCCCCAAAAAAAACAACTTAGAGTTTTGCTGAATTTTTATCCTATTACACAGCAATCTTTAAAATGTTCTCTATTTTTAGGCTTTGAAGAAACATCAAACAGTTTTCACTTTTTCTGTTTTCACTGTTCAAAATGCAGAAAAAAATCTTTAAAATATGAACTAGGTAGTGTATTTGAAATATAATAGAGCCATTTTTATAAAATAATCTTTTCCCTAATCTTGGTAAGGCCTGTAACTATTTAGCATATTAGATTTGCCCCCAGGGTAGTTTGTGTCCACATTAGAGAGGCTGATGTACCTCTAAAGTTCCTGTAGTAATTTTTAAAAGTTAGAGCGGAGAAGAATGTAGAATTAGACATTTCCATAGATCATAGAGTAAGAAAGATACAGGTACATGTTTGAGTATTTTACAATTTTCATCCATTTTTATATTGTGATGATTGAATTATTTTAATGATTTATAGTACTACTTTTTAGGAAATTTCAATGATCTCATAAAATGTTGAAATATATAAAACATAAGGTTTTCTTAAAAACTGACTTTGGTTTCTTGTAACTAGCTTGCATGCAACATAGGGTAGGCCAAGTACATCCTAGCCTAGCATCTGATTGTCACAAACCCCAGGGAACTTTTAAAAATATGCATACTCATTAAAAAGCTTCTGCACAGCTAAAGAAAACATCGGCAAAATGAAAAGGGAATGAACTGTATGGGAAAATATATTTGCCAATATTACCTCGGACAAGGGTTTTATCTCCAAAATATATAAAGAACTCACACAACTCCACACCAAGGAAACAAACAATCTAATTAAAAAATGGGCACAGGACCTGAACAGACACTTCTCCAAGAAGGACATACAGAGAGCCCAGGGATATATGAGAGAATACTCAGCATCACTAACCATCAGAGAGATGCAAATTAAAACCACAATGAGATACCACTTCACACCGGTCAGCATGGCCATCATACACAAGTCAACAAACACCAAGTACTGGTGAGGATGTGGAGAAAAGGGAACCCTAGTGCACTGTTGGTGGGAATGCAGACTGGTGCAGCCACTGTGGAAAACAGTATGGAATTTCCTCAAAAAACTAAAAACAGAAATTCCTTTTGACCCATCAATTCCACTGCTGGGATTATACCCTAAGAATCCTGAAACACTAACTCAAAAGAACCTGTGCACCCCAATGTTCATAGCAGCACAATTTACAATAGCCAAGTGCTAGAAGCAGCCTAGGTGCCCATCAGTAAATGAGTGGGTCAAAAATCTGTGGTTTAAAAAAAAACCTGTGATACATTTACACAGTGGAATACTATGCAGCAGCAAGAAAGAAGGAACTCCTACTCTTCGTGACAGCATGGATGGAACTGGAGGGCATTATGTGAAGTGAAATAAGCCAGGTTGTAAATGCCATATGACATCACCTATAAATGGAACCTACTCAAAAAAAAAAAACCAAAAAAAAAACAAGTGAGCAAAATGGAACCAGAGTCATGGGAATAAAGATCAAACTGACAGTAACCAGAGGAAAGGGAGGAGGGGAATAATGGGGAAAGAAGTGGAAGGGTAGTCAAGGAGCACGTACAAAGGACCCATGGACAAAGATAACAGGGGATGGGGGAGGACTGAATGTGGGAGGTCTGAGTGTGTATGGTGACAGAGAACAATAGGGGGGAAATGGGGACAACTGTAATTGAATAACAATAAAAACATGCGTATCTGTAGTTTGCTAGTGCCTTCCCTGGGCGGTCATGTAAACCACTCATCTAATATCTGGAATCTCAGTTAGTTTACTCTGTAGTGGTTTAGGCACTAAAAATTGTTGACTTTATAAAACTCAGTAAGTTTCAAAGGTTTATCAGTGATTTTTTTTTCTAACATAGAAAAGGGACCGACCAGTTGTGATAAACTCTGTCTCTGTAGATGACTATGGAAATTGCCCAAATGAAAATCTGCCCATTTCCCATGTTTGAACTGCTGAACTAAGCTCACATTAGGCATCTTTTTAAAAGGCAAAATTTCAGAAACGATCTTAAGTGGGATAGCTTTAACACCAGCCTTGATTACAAGTATAAGAGACAACCTTCAGAGATCATTATAAATGCTGATTTTGTTTTATAGGTTTTGGGAACTGATCGTATCCTATTCCTAGAATATTGAATCTGACCATATTAACCAAAGAAAGACTCTTAATGTTCTCTATCGAGCATTTTAGGTGTTATTTTTTGCTTCAGAATATCCTTTATATGTTTACATCCTGTTTTCAGGAATATTTGTTTTTGAAAATTGAATTGGTATAACTTGTCAAAATGATCACATTCATTTGTAAAAGTTAGCAATTTGTTTTGCCTTCCATTTCAAATGTATATGTATTATCACAAGGTTATTGCTGAGTAAGAAAACGACAGCCATTAATAATGTAATTTTTCTTCAATGTGTTCCTTATTCTTTAAGTACAATTAAAATATAGATCTCTTTCTAAATGCTTACCTTGGGAACAGTAAAAAAATTAAGCTATTCAAATATATACCTATACCTTTAAGTTTATCTGAATAAAATGTCAATACTTTCAGTAGTTTGAGGCTCCTTTGCAAATAATTAGGCATTTAAGAATTGTCTAATTTGTATTCATTAATGGGTTAATAGTACTTTTCTGTGAAGATATACACTTAGGTCAGAGCTTCTTATCCTGTAATCCATGGTTTTAAAGAATTTCTAGGAGATTTCACGGAGGAAGTTCATAGCTGGAACTATAAGAGTAGAAAATTAACTTTCTAAAACTGTGAAATTGTGTATGTGGGCTGTGTGCATGTGTGTGTGGGTTTGGGAGAGCACCTGTAGCTATCACTGAGGATCTGTAACCCCAAAAGAGTAAGCATTACTGGTTTAGGGTGTCATGTAGAACTTATGAAAAAATCATCTTAACTAAGAAACTCTAAAAATAATTGAACTTTTACACAATAATTATGTATTTTTCTATTACTAAATGAATTTTGACAAAGTAGGTCATAAGTAACATACTTTTGCTTAGAAATAAACACTCATAATAACATGTTATCCCATTTTTAAAGAGATTAAGGAATAACCAAATAATACTGCTTTTTATTTGAGATATAATTGATATATAACATATATTAGTTTGACATATACCACATAATGAACTGCTATTTGTCTGGACTATGAAATGATCACCATAATAAGTTCAGTTAACATTCATCACTGCACATAGTTATAATTTTTTTCTTGTGATGAAAACCTTTATGTATTTCTTTAGGAATTGGATGTACAGGGGCAAAAACCTTTCATTATCATACTTAGATACTTCAAATACATATACAATTATTAACCATAGTCACTGCTCTGTAGATTACATCCTGGAACTTATTTATTTTATAATTGGAATTTTGTAACTTTTGACCACCTATACTCATTTCAACCAAATCATATAGATTTTAAATATTTTTCAGGGTTTTTTTTTGCCTTGTCCTGGTGATATTTACAAGAGCAGCCCATTACTGGAAGAAGAACATGACCATGTCAAAACTTGTTTATCATCAGAACACTTTCTCCATGTATTTGTAGTTCATTTCATGCAATTTCAAAATTAATGAACTTGTATTACTGAGAAGCCAGTTTAATATAGTCCAAATCTTCTGTACTGTTTTAATTCTAAGTTCAAAACTTTATTATATTAGAAAGGATGCTAGAAATGCCCACACATTTTATAAAGATAGATTAAAAAATCATAAGCTACTAAACACCATTTCTTTGATTAGCCACTTGAAAGTCAATATATGTGTTTAGTTTAAATAATTATTTAACCCTTAAGCTTTATCTTTTTTAATATGCCATAAACCAGTGAGTATTTGAACCAAGAGAGCTTTATAAATCTAGAATATAGTTGGATTAATTAATTTCAGTGCATTTATGTCATTTCTATAAGAATTGAACAGATAGGAGTGAAAACCTCTCATTTTCATACTTAAGTTTTAAGAAGAAGACAGTATATCTTGTTCACTGATAGTACCAATAGATATAAACCTAGTTTGGGGTTTTGTTTCTGTTTTGGGGGGCTTTTTGAAAATTTTTATTTATTTATTTTTAGAGAGGGAAGGGAGGGAGAAAGAGAGAGAGAGAGAGAGAGAGAGAAACATCAATGTGTGGTCACTGGGGGCTGTGGCCTGCAACCCAGGCATGTGCCCTGACTGGGAATTGAACCTGTGATGCTTTGGTTCACAGCCCGCGCTCAATCCACTGAGCTACGCCAGGCAGGGCTTGTTCCTGTTTTGTGAGAGAGGTGGTATTAGTACTGTGGTTGAGAATCAGGGCTCTGAAGCCAAACAGGTTGAGATTGATTATCTACTCTACCATTAATTATTCATACAATCACAGGAATTTGTTCAGTCTATGTGCCTCAGTTTCTCTAGCTATGAAGTGCAATCATAATTAGGCTTCCTGGGAGACTTAACTAAGTAAATGCATGTAAAACACTTTAAACAGTGCCTGCCATGAAGTGAATATTCGATAAATATTGACTATTATTCTTAGCAATTATATTCTGGTAGATTGACTATTAAATGTAATGTTTTTACTACCCTGTATGAATCAATTTCAATTGATAGACCAAAAGCCAGCACGATAATGAGTTTCTTGTGGCCCGAAGTCAAAGATGAATGTCATTTGGACAACAAGAGGAATACATGTATGTGGCTTCATCACATGTAACCTCTGTTGTCAAATGAGTTCATTCTTTTTAATCACCATATTATTTAAACAGATATTTGAATATTAAAGATGAAATATTATTTCTCTCAAAGTATTCATAGCAAAATGTTATCTTTAGAGTTAATTTAAAATAATGCATTTTTAGAAAGATATTTTGCCCTGACTGGTGTGGCTCAGCTGGTTGGGCATCATCCCACAAACCAAAGATTGCAGTTTGAATTGCAGGTTGGGCCACGTGCCTGGGTTGCGGGTTTGGTCCCCAGTCAGGGGGTGTGCAAGGGACAGTTGATCAATATTCCTCTCTCACACTGATGTTTCTCTCCCTCTCTTTCCTTCTCTTTGGAATCAATTTAAAAATGAAAAAAAAATATTTCAATGAGAATAGATTCATTAGACAGAGCCTTGCCTCTGCCTCATGGTTGCAAAAGTGACAAAGGGAACGAAATTAAGTAAAGCTCATATAAGAATAACAAAAGAGTATCAACCTCATTCTAAAAGTTTATAATTCTTTTCTGGTCAGTAGACTTTAGAAGTCACATATCACAGTTCTGAGACCTCTTTGGCAAAATGCTGAGGCTGGTGCTTAGCATTCCTTAGAGTTAATAAAACTTGACTGAATATGTATTTCTGGTCTGTACCACTAATGCCATTGTTAGTAGACTCTCTGGGTGGTCACCTAACAAAAAAGTGAAGGGACACATGCAGTCATTATTTCAGGTAGCATAAATGCAATCCCAGGGTGGAAACTGAAAAAATGTAGGGCTTCCTTGACCGTGCCAGCTCCTGAACAAGCTATTCACCAGGAAGATAAACAAGGGAGTCCCACACCAAAACAGGTTAACTATGTAGAACACTTAAAGGGATTAACCTCTAAGTGCAAGAGGCTAAAATGTAATTGACAGGTAAAATAGTGATAAAATAAATATTCCTTCCTCAAATAGCAGTAACACTTTATTTGTTCTTATATTGTGTGGCAACTGAATTTAGAGTATTTGAGAAATTTATACTCTTTAAAATATGCTCTTTCATCTTTCAAGGTGCAGAGAGTTAGAGACATGCAAAATGGGAAATTATTGTGTTTTACATTAATTTGAAATATTTCCTGATATTTTCGCAGACTTAATTGCATACAGTTTGGGTGTCATACTCTCTCCTGGTGATGCTATAGGAAGATGTGTGTACTTTTTAATTATGTCAAGTGAAGTTCAGCTGCCAAGTTCTTGTTTGTAAACTTTGCCATCAAATAATGTGAAAACAGAATAATACAGAAATGTTCAAAGTGAAGCTAAAACTGATATGTTTCTACCTTTGCCTCTGGAATAAATGAAAAGAAAGATCTGTAAAAAATGAATATACAAGTTTTTCTGTCTGGTATGCCCATTAAACTGAGCTAATATGTTTTATGCACCATTGATAAAAACATTCCTCAGTTTACTGAATGAATTTGTGACTGCTCTGTATGTGTGTTTATGCATTTGCTTGTATTTATGTGTAGGTTTTAAATACATAATTCCAGAAATGTACTTTCACTTAGTCTGCAGGGGCTTGTAATTATTACATTATGTATATTGATTTAAATCCAAATACATTATAAGCTAAGATTCATCTGTGGAAGTATTATCTATAGAATATTCATTCACAGGCATATTCTGTGATGTTTATAAGAAATGGAAATTAGCCCTGGCTGTGTGTAGCTCAGTGGATTGAGTGCAGGCCTGTAAACCAAAGGGTCACTGGTTCAATTCTCAGTCAAGGCACATGCCTGGGTTGCAAGCCAGGTCCCCAGTAGGTGGTACTTGAGAGGCAACCACACATTGATGTTTCTTCCCTTTTTGTCCCTCCTTTTCCCTCTGTCTAAAAATAAATAAATAAAATATTTTAAAAAGAAATGGAAATCACATTGGGGTTTGAAATTATAATTTCAAAGATTCTGCTAGCACACACTTATTTTTGTACCTTCGCTTTCTCCCATTTTCTTGGCCCCACCCAACAAACTGATGCTTGTACCATAGCTAATGTCTTATATTCATTAATATCCATTAAAAAATTATATGGACATATTATGATTATCTTTGTGCTGACCTTCCAATTTAAATCTATTTTTTAAAATTAGGATGACAGATTTATTGAGTATTTTTTAGATATTTTTAAGCTTGTTAAAATGTTAGTATTATTGGCTTTGAAACATTAGATATCAAATCAATATGATTTGCCACTTTTCTGGGATCCACATATTCTAGTAGCATGTCTTAAATAGATAGAGAAAAAATTGTAGACAGATGCAATCTATTATTCTGAATATTAAATATGCACACACTCAAGTATATTTAGAGGAAACTTTTAATAATGTGGAATTAAGAAATATACTTAGGGGAAGCCTAACTTCCTCAAAGACCTTAAGATACAGAGTTTCTTTTAAAAACAGCTCTGCTTTGTGGGAAGTCAAAGGATTATGGAAGTAAGTAAAAGATTATGAAAGTGAGGAAAAGCTTTAAATAAGATAATTATTTTTCATCATTCCAATATCTTCTTGACACCTTGAAAAATCAATTTAGTGCCTTTTATATAGTATATACCCCCAATACTATACAGGTTGCTAGAGCTGTGCTAGAAACTGTGGGGAAAATAATGAAAAAAGGAACACCCCAGATATGTTTAAATTTTAGAGTTACAGAATAAATCATTTGTATACAAATGCTAAATTATGAATAGGTAAAGACTGCAAGAAACCTTATTTTATCTGTCAAATGAGCTCAAAGTACCAAATAGCAAGAGTATTGACAGAAATAGTGCTTGAGGTAACAAGTGCAATTGGAAATATCTTCAGCCTAAGCAGAAATAAACTTGTAATATTCCTGTCTGATGTCAGAATAACCTGTGTGGCTGATGCTTTCTTTACAGAATAAGAGGGAGGCAGAGAACTAAAAGAGGGCCCTACTTTAAGAGTCCCATCAAGAAGAGGTGGCTGCTTAAAATGAAAATAAAGTATATATGATGTTATTTGTTTAAGTCTTACAATGTCATGAAGAAGTTGAATCGATAGAGATGATTGTTACATTTAATGTTCATAAGAAAAATCTAAGACTTGCAAACAAATGCAGAAACATAAATGAATCTCATCCATACTGTAGGCTTTGTATAAGGCTGTATTGCCATTCACACTCAGTCTAAGGCACAGTGTCTTCGTATTTTTATTACTGTGATGAATTAATCTTTGATTCAGGTGCTAACCTGTAGAGTCAATATATTCCTTTTGGACATTTCTTCCTTCCTTTACCTCTTGCAGAGTGACATTTCACTTTTTAACATTTCAAGCCACGTAACTGTTTAAAAAATAAACTTACTGAATTTTAAACACAATTTTTTTTCTTTGCTTTCTCTTTCAGGAAGTTGATGGCAATAAAGTTATGTCTTCATTTGCCCCACACAACTCATCTACCTCACCTCAGAAGGCAGAAGAAGGTGGGCGACAGAGTGGCGAGTCCGTGTCTAGTACAGCCCTGGGGACCCCTGAACGGCGCAAAGGCAGCTTAGCTGATGTCGTGGACACCCTGAAGCAGAGGAAAATGGAGGAGCTCATCAAAAACGAGCCAGAAGGTAAGGGCTGGGAGAGAAAGTTGTTGCCATCTCCTTATTTTAATATTTTGATTATAACCTCTAGTTCTGTTTTTGACTTATCCTCTCTGAGTTAAATTGGGCAGAAGAGAAGAAACCTATTGCTCTGAAAATGGGTGCTGTTTAAATGTGGCTATTTTTTTTAACCACATTCTGCTGTGATGTCTTATTTTCACAGATGAGTAAAGTTGTGGTTGAGTGAAACAAATAGGTTACGAATAGTGTAGGAAATGGAGAAACCAAAGAACTTATATACATGATCTGTGGACATGAACTAAGGCAAGGGGGATGCTGGAGAGGGCAGCAGTGCAGGGCAGAGGGGGATAAAGTGAAGAAAAAAATTGGACAACTGTCTCAACATAATCAATAAAATATACTTAAAAACAGCAAGAAAAGAATAGAATGTGACTTATGAAGTGCCTATGACAGGTGAACAGGAAGTTTTGCCAGGAGGGGCTCCCCAGCTAATAGGAAGGAAAAAGCACTTTGTAACTGGAGTGCTTTCCTCTGTGTTCTCAAGGTGCTCTTATAAATGTATCTCCATTTGGCACAAATGTTGAGTACTTGGTCCAGCAAGCAACACAATCTGTGTGCATACATTTCCCTTTTACTCCCTGTGGTCAAGGAGTGTTGAATTGTAAAACAGAGTGGATGGTGAATTGCATGTAAGAGTATGCAGGTGATCCTAATAATCAATTATTATTTATTAAATGTGTTGTATGGCTTCACATTTGTTAATGGAAATACTAATCCAATATTAAATTACAGTTGCTAATAAAAATGTTTCACTGTTTTTAAAGAAAAAGAATAGAATGTGGCAGCAGAGCCCAAGAGGTCATTTTATACCTTTGTTACATTTTATAACCTTTATATATTAATGCACCTCATACCACCTTCATAGCTAGGACTATTTCTTGTATGGTTCACAATTAATACGGCTAGGCCTATTGACATTTGGAAAGTAGGGATTCTCTAACTCTGTTGGCTATCCTGAACTTCCCATTTGTTCAACTTACAGAATTCCTTGCTTTTAAGGTTCTATCTAAATTTCTTTAATACTTATGGATAGCAGCCTTCAGGTGATATGCACATGGACTAATCTTAAACTTTAAGCCAACAAACTAATAAAACAACTGATTCAAGTTGGATAATTTATGCATAACTGACAGTCGTCCTTTATGTTACAGATGTTTTCTAAATCCTATTGAAACCTATGTCCATCCAAGGCATGGGTACCATATTGCACGAAAGAACATGCCTCCTGTTTCAGAGTCAGATGAAAAATAAAAACAAACAAAGAACAGGAATATAAAAAAGACATACTTTATACCAAAAATATACTGCATTTATACTGTGTATTACTCAGTGAGATTTATTTTTATTAGGAAACCAGTAAATTGTGAGTATATCTGGGGCAAAATGTATGTCAACCAGTATATTTGGGAGTCATGTGGCAATTAAAATTTCTGGGTCCCTATCAGATGCAGAGTTGTGACATGGATTTTAGTTAAAATTTGTATAATTCACATGATCTTACAGTTGGAAGGAATTTTAGGGATAATCTAGTCAGTTAAAAACTTTTTGGCTCTCATCTGCATGCAGATAAAAATAAGATTTTGAGGGGGCCCCAGATGACAATTTTTTTTTAATATGTGGGATTTTTTTCTGACATTATAAATTCTTATCTTATTATAAGAATTGTTTTAAAAGCAGAAATATTAAAAGGAAGAAAATAAAAAAATCACCCATGATTGTAGCTTTTCCATAGTCTTAAGCTTATTATATATTCCTTTATCTTTTTTTTACATTTTCTGTTCATTTTGCATGATTAACTTTCTATTTTTTAAATTATTTTCTTCTTTTATGCTGGGACACATTATTACTAACTAAAGCCCATAGTTTGTTCACATATTTTTCTTTTGACCAAGTGTGCTTTTCTCTGCTCTAGATGCCTTCCGAGATAACACATTACATTTAATGGGTATGTCTCACTGGGCTCAGGTTTGGCTGCCACAGTTTCTCAGACTATTCTTGTTTTTGATAACCTTAAAAGTTCTGAGGAATACTGTTCAGATATATTATAGAGTGCACCTCTATTGGAATTTGCCTGGTGATTTTTCTTTTTCTTTTTTATTTTTTTTAAGATTTTATTTATTTATTTTTAGAGAGGGAAGGGAGGGAGGGAGAGAGAGAGAGAGAAACATCAATGTGCGGTTGCTGGGAGTTATGGCCTGCAACCCAGGAATGTACCCTGACTGGGAATCGAACCTGCAACACTTTGGTTCCCAGCCTGTGCTCAATCCACTGAGCTACGCCAGCCAGGGCGATTTTTCTTTTTATTAAACTGCAGTTTGGTGTTTTGGGAGGAAGATCGTAGAAGTAAAGTACTATTAAAAAGTACTCCATATCAAGGGTAAATACTATCTACGTGATTTGTAAATGTGGATGATGACCTTGACCAGCTGTCTAATAAGGTGTTTGTCAGGTTTATGCATTACAAAGCCTCCCTGTCCCCTTTCCATACTCTCCAGAAGGAAGGTGCTCTGGGCAACCCACATTGGAGTGGCAGGGAGCTTTGCTCCCCTTCTTCAGAGTGGGGCACCTACATGACTTATTCATAACCCCTATCCAGAGGAGATTTATCTCTTCTCCATCATTTATTAATTTTATTCAATTATTCACTTATGTAAGTATGGACTTGTAGAAATTTATTTTACATTTTGAGTTATAGCCTAATTCTATTTTATTTTGTTGCTCAAATTGTTCAGCTTCAGCCTTTTGCAATCACTTTTCATTGACTTCTGTGTGACTTTGACATAGAGCTATAATTGTGGGTAATTTTTTAGCATTTTTTTACTTTCTGGCATATAAGATACTGTGAACTCATCTTGTGCATTCTTTGTTCTATGTATGTAGTTTTTCATGTAATGTATTTATCTCACATTGATATTAGGATAATATTGACTTCATAGAATGAGTTAGAGGTGTTACTTTCACATGAACACTTTTAATTTTTGTTTGAGATGTGTTCCTACTCCAGGAATAAGGCCCAAGAAGAACCAGCAATGCTGTGGGGTGCATTTAGTGTGTGTGCAGAGGGGAGGTTATCTTTAGATGACTTCCTACAAGAGATTTGGTATATGACCTTGGTATTTCCCTAGTATGTCATTTTGACTTCTAGTGCATGCATGGACTCTTAATTTGGAAGTTTAAGACATAGCAAAGCCAAATGAATCATTCATAGTAGGAAAGAGAGCAGGAGAAAATGCCCTCCTCCACAATTGGCTTAGTAAAAGATATTCTGTGGTACTGGGAATTAGGAGAAAAGAATAATGTCTAATAATGGCTAGTAACAGGCAAAAGAGGAGAGAGAGAACATCCACAGAAGGAAGAGATGGCACAAAGAAACATCACTATTACATGTGGACATTACAGTGTTTTCGTTATTGTATTTCCCACAACTTCTTTGGTACTTTTCCCCCCGTCAATTATAATAAAAGCTCAGCTGAAGACTGGCTTATTATTGAATAATATAAAGCTATCGAGAAAATACAGAGATGTCTTTATGGAAAAATAGAATATAAATTGGACATGACAAGCATCTAAAAGCCTGAGTTTCAGAAAGATAACTTTGTTATAAATAGAGAACCACAAGATACATTTTATATGCACATCCTTAGATGTACATTGAATACTCAAAAATATACAGTAAATAGACTCACTATTATTGATAAAGACATTTACCATGGCAAGGATGTTTAATAACTGTGACAACTGGGAGATTTATCAAAGAGCAACTTATGCATTTGAGTAAAGTGATCATTTTAATTATCTAGAAAAAGATAATAGCTGCCCCATCCAAATAGCTCAGTTGGTAAGAGCATCATGCTGATATGCTAGGGCTGCATGTTCAATCCCTGGTCAGGGCACATACAAGAAGCAAACAATGAATGCATGTTTAAGTGGAACGACACATTCCCTCTCTCTCTTCCCTCTCTCTCGCTCCCACCCACCTTCATTCCTCTCTCTCTAAAACCAGTAAATCAATTTTTTTAAATAATAGCAGAACCAAAAATTGTTTTATAGAAAAGGAATAGGAAATTGAAGGGAATTACCATTATTTTTATTTACTTGTTTACTGCAGAGAGAGAAAAAGAAGGAACTTTGTCTAGGAAAACATGTAAAAATCTCCACTGCAAGTAGAAAATTGCACTGGCTTTAAAGAGACTGCTAGTCAAGGTGTGTGTTTGGCTATGAGAAGGGGCACCTGACATTATTCAAGCATCAGAACAGTGACTCTGCATACAGTGCGAAGAAGCAATTGGTAGCTCTGTGAGGTACTGTAGCATCAAAAGGGAAAATACATAGGAAAAAAATTAACAAAAGAACTGCAAAATGTGTATTCAAAAAACATTGTTACAGCTCTTGGATGAGAGCAGCAATGTGGGGGCGAGGGGAGCAGAGAGATAGGGTGAAGGAAACTAAATATTAAGCTCACAAATATATGCCACTGAAAAATCTTTCCTTCCCTCAAGCTATTTTTCCCATTGTTTTTCAAAGGCCATTAAAATGAACAGCAGGTTGTGATGAAAATTTCATTAAGTCATTATGTCCCAGCTCAATCATTATGAGGGTGCCATATTTATGCCTTTGCCTCCTCTCATGGAGGGGGGAGAACAGATTTTAGCAGAAAGTCCATACTATTTCCAGCCATATCCCTGTCCACAGTAAACTAAGAGAAAGTCAGAAGTTACCAGAGAATGGTGTGTCACACAAACAGAGGCCACTGAGGTGAAGTAGTCAGAAAGAAAATTAGATGTGCAAATGGATTGAAAAAAAAAAGCTCCCTTATTCCAGCTAGCTTATTGTTTCAAGCAATTAATTAAATATATTTCAAAAGTTGTAAGTAGGGAGAATGTACATTGAGGTATTTTTTGTTTATGTCTTTTTCCTCCATCAGAATTTTTGCCCGGCATGACTCAAAATGGTCTGCTGGTAAAGATTATTTGTCCAGTGTCACTTAATTGACATGGAACATGCCAAAGTCCATGGTAAATCAAAGTTCAAAATTTCTGGCTGATAAAATATAGTTACATTATATTTGGTAGTCACTATGTTATACCAGGTGACTCTTATTATTAGACCTAGAATTTAAGAGTGACACTGAGTTTTAATATGTGACACAGAATTCCTATATAAAATATTGAATAAATAATTATGTATTGTGGAAAAATGGTAGCATATATTCAGTGCATATCTTGTTAAGTAATTTATATGAAACACTTTCTTTAATCTTTACATAAACCTTAGAACCAGGGCCACTGTGTGTGGCTATTTCAATTTCAGGAAGTGCCATACACAGGAAGTAAATAATCTGATTCCTATTATCTCCATTTTCAACAAAGAAACTAACGATTAAATATGTCACAGGGTGACTGTCAGAGTCATTATTGAAAATGAAGTCAATCTTAAACACAAATCCATGTCCTTAATCTCTTGTTATACTAGTTTTTCTTTCTTTTTTTAAGATTTTATTTATTTATTTTTAGAGAGGGAAGGGAGGCTGAAAGAGAGAGAGAGAGAGAAACATCAATGTGTGGTTGCTGGGGGCCATGACCTGCAACCCAGGCATGTGCCCTGACTGGGAATTGAACCTGCAATGCCACGCTCAATCCACTGAGCTATGCCAGCCAGGGCACTAGTTTTTGTAATTAAGAATTTTGTCAGTAATAGTTTAGTGTTATTCCTTAGCACCTGTGTGCCTAAATTCATTTGAAATAATGAATAATAAACTAGTATTCAGTAATATTATGCTAAAATAAATATCTTATGCCTGAATGGTGATCAAATTTCTAGAAGGTTATAAAAATCATTATCAACTTAAACAGTTTGAATTTAAAGTATTCAAGGAAAAAAAAAGCAAAAAACAAAACAAACAAAAATACCTTAGGATAAATCTCAATAAAAACTTGTTTTAGAAAAATGGGATAAAATTAGTTGTGGAATAGAAGAAATTTAGACTTGGGATGAAATGTAGACACATTTTAGGCCTGTGTCCTCATTTTTAAGAGGGACTGAGGCAGAGATGCACTTGCAATCACACACCAATGTGGTGTTCAAGCCAGAAGGAGCACCCAGTTCACATCCTACAGGCCCAGGCACCATATTTTTTTTCCTGTTCAGTTACATCATGCATTTTTGTATTTGCCTTTTCTTGATCATTTTAGAAATAAGGCCATTATCTCCTCTTAAAGTTTTTTATTGTCATTAAATTTAAACGAATTTGAAACAACCAGATACCTTAATTGAGCTAATAAAACCAAGACAGACGGGCTTCCGCAAACACTATGTGTTCTCAAGTTCCAGACAGCTAAGGATGGTTTCTAAAAACAAATCTGCACCTAAATTTAGGGTCAGATTCAGACTTTAACTTGATTTTCATTCAAAACTTAGGCTCATTAACTGTGTGGGTGAAAATAATTTTCACCTTGATGAGAACTTTCAATATCTCAATTAAAAGAGAATCCTTTTAGATGCAAAGATTACAGCAGGCTTGTTTTAATTTTTATGTTAAAATTTATATTACCTTTAATAACTCTTTGGAATTGCTATTTCATATTATGGACAAATTTACATCTCTTCCTCCTAGAAACACACCTTTTCTTAATCCCATCTCCTGTATCTGTAATTCTATTCCTCATCCATCCAAGCACCTTAACCCAAGTGTAATTGCTAGAAAGTTATTTACACTCCCTGCATTAATTTTTTCACCTTGTAAACAACTGTTACTTGTCTCTGTTGTTACTCTTTCTTTACTGTAATATAATTGCCCATTTATTTGTCAGTTTCTGTACACATATTAAACTCCTTAGGGAGGGAATAGTGCACACACTAACTAATAAAGATATTTGTTGAGAAGATTTTCAACAGTTTCCGTGCTGCCCCCTTGCTGTTGTGGGGTAAGGGGATGAGAGACCTTAATAAGCCCATGACCCTTCTGCCAAATATTTTGTGAGCTACCTCTTTTAATCCCCCAAAACTCTGGAGTTTGTTTTACTTCTTATTATGAATCAAAAACTGAGGATTAAGAACTTGCTGATGTTCTTGTTATATGCAGGAACTAGAATTGAACCAAAATTATTAGCCTCTACAAAACCACCTGGCATTGAACACAAGAGCAAACATAATCTGATCCAACCTTTTCTCTTTTCCCTTAACCTTATTTTTTCCACCAGATTTTAAGGTACATGTTCTTATGATATCAGTCGTATCAAACTGCACGTAGTTCTCTCAAATCTCTGTATGTTTTTAATATTACTCTTCCTTTTCATATGCTGTTCCCTCTGCCTTAAATGTCATTTCCTATCTCATCTACCTACTGAATTTGTATGCACCTTTTACCAGTCAACACTGTCCCTGAACACTTTTGTCAGAATTTTGTTTACATGGATTCATCTCTCTTCGTTCTGACCACATTACCACCATTGTTTGTTTACTTTTGTTTTCCACAGTAGTATGTGAATGTTGAGATGAAGAGGTCTTGGTTCAGTTATCTGTGCCTCCCTGCTTCCTTTGAATGGGCATGCCACAGAGTAGGTGATTGTGTTAATAGTGGATGAGAGTCAACCCACTAATTGACATTTTATGCCCAACACTCCTGTAAAAACTGGCTAGGTTTCATTTTTCTACTTCTGAGTTTACTGTCTGCTATTCTCCATGTCCTACTCAAACTCTTCCTTCAGCTCCCAAGCTCTTTACTTCATTCATCCCATCTTCTCCAACCTTCATCTTATCGTGTGCATACCCTTATCCTTAGTGAAACTTTGAGATCATTACTTTTGATTTTTGTGTGTGTGACTTGGAGTTTAGTGTAGTCCTAGGTCACAAAACTATATATTGTAAGCTCCAGAATACAAAACTGAAATACCCACATAACAAAAAGTTTACATTTTCATTAATCTT
Source organism: Phyllostomus discolor (assembly GCF_004126475.2). Lineage (NCBI taxonomy): Eukaryota > Metazoa > Chordata > Mammalia > Chiroptera > Phyllostomidae > Phyllostomus > Phyllostomus discolor. The sequence continues at coordinate 182,423,245 of NC_040904.2, forward strand.
TTAAATAATTCTACTAATGAACATTTCTCTAATTTTTCGTTAAACTTATTGGCATTATCTATGAATCTGTGGCCATAGAAAATAATTCTTGTGCAATGAATTGGATTGATCTATGAACGCTTTTCCAAAGTACAAAGCTATAAATGGTCTTTAATATTGTTTCAACTTAATGGAGACCAGTACCCTTTCGTAGGTGTACAGAGCTGGCATGGGAGAGAAGGTTATTATTTCTTATGATGGGCTCAAGATGGGGCCAGTTTATTATTGGATCTTCCAGTCCACAGTGCTTACCTCACCGCATTTGCACAGTTCATCCTAGGAGGGCTGTGGTGAAAGAAAAGTAACTGATTCCTTTCCACCCATCGTTTCTTCCGTATAGTCTTCCCAGGACTCTAACATGTTAGCTCAAGGGTAGCTTCCAATTCAGGATTCCTAAGTTCCTTCTGAGGACTTAGAAATCCTAGAAAGTGTATGCAAAATGGTGACAATATATGTTTTTGTGCATTTTGGGGGACATAATCCATAATTTTTATCTGACATTCAAATCAACCCCTGATGACAGGGTACCTACACTGTGAGTCAGTGTTTGGATTTTAGTCTTGACTCTGCCACTGATTACTATGTGATTATGGTGTAACATCTATATTGTTTAGCCTCTAATCAATTTTGAGGCAATAGCATAAGTATTTAGCAATATTTGGGAATGCCATTTTATCTATTTTGCAACAATTTGGGAAATACAATTTTTAATTTTAAATAAGGATCTCTTTGCATAAAACTGAGCACCAACCTGATAATTTGCATTGTAAAAAACATTAGATTTACTTACCTTTAAGTTGCTATAACGATTGTATTGATGTAATGAATATCTGCCCTCAAATGGCAATGCTAACTGCCCCACTTTCATCAAAAGACTGTTGAAGAAAACAAATGAGGTAATGCATATTAAAGTACTTCATAAATTATAACCAACTTGGAATTGTACCAGTTATTGTCATTAACACATCTTGACTGGTTGGAAACATTGTTATTTTAGGCATGGGGGAAATAGTGTATAGTTTCCAATGCTGCTTTCCCAGGGTGCTTTTATGTACTGAAAATTTCTGATTCAGACCTTCACAATCTGGAAATTTAAGACAGGTCATCAACAACAAAGACAACAACACACCCAACATTCTTAAGAATCCTGGGATAGGTAGTTGCTTTGAAGTGTATTTATATAAATTTTCCTAAATAAAATATGGGTAGGCTAGTTTCCTTATGAAACAACAATGTGAATGTGCACTAACAACAAATGTAAGTGAGGTGACTGAGGGCTCTATTGACGAAAGTTTCATAATTTTTCTGACATTTTAGCTTTTTCTTATGTGTTGTAAGTATTATTACTTTCCTCCCACTTTGATTTTTTCTTCTTATTATTCTTGTTTATACATGTGAGTGTGATCCTCCTTTCAAATCTCACACAAGCTTGTCTTTTGTTTAGCATCCATATCTGTCAGTATTCTTCCTTCTTAGACTGTGAAACCCACACCTTCAAAATCATCATGCCATGATGGGTGTACTTGTGTGAGAGAAACTGCATTTATGTGTGAAATTATGTTTCTACTCAAACTAGACTTCATCATTATTACACAACAGGAACTTTTTTCTGAACTGCAGAAAACCTTTACTCACAATTTGATATTGCAAGACCCCAAAGGCATAACCTATTTGCAAAGTAACCTAATGTAACTCTACATAAAACAGCCCATTGCTTTTAGTACAGACTTCACAAAAACAGTTAGTTCTCTTCTTATGAGAACTAAAAAATGGAATGAGTTGGACAAGTATGTACTGTGGCAAACCTCAAGCCATCACCATCCTCAGAATGCGTCATCTGTAGAGCTGTCATTGAGTGAAGAAAATACTGGGTTCTCATTCATATTCATATTCTCTCTCTCTCTCTCATGCAATAGGGAAGATTGATGTTTTAGGTGGAAAACCATAAGTGGGTATCACTTTAATATCACATACTGATATTAAACAATGCAAAATCTCAGTAGCAAATATTTAAAAAAAAAACCTTCCACTTAATTCCATTTGAACCATTTATAGGAATATATTGGACAATGTTTAAGTTTATAACTAGTAGTTTACAAAACAAAAAATATATTAATTGTTGCTTATGAATTATCCTCTATTAAAACTTAAAAAATGTATTTTTATTGTGTAGCGTATCTCTTCGATGTTTGCATCTGCCACATCTTCTGAAAATAATTCAGTTTAGTTGATTGCACTTCTCTGTTACTTTCCTTGTGCTTTTCCCCCAGATATAATTATGTGTTAACGGCCTTTCAATTTTTATTACAAATGTGTTGACATATAAAACCATTAGATCCTTTAATGGATATAAAGTTTCCCCCCTTGTTTTAAGACATATTTTAGGGGTCTTAAAAGAGATGATATAAGCAATCTATTTTCATCTGTGTTGTGCTGCAGCATTCTATATAATTCTTCTGTGGAAAAGACAGGCCCCTGGTGCATGATACTTGGCCTTGTGAACATCCCTATAGGCATTGCATGTTTGATGCTTGAGTTTACAGTGTAAATCACAATGCCTGCTCTTTTAATTTAAATGTCTGTTGTTGAGCAGCCCTTTAAAAATTAAATTGAACTATATTACATTAACAGACAAGTTGAAATAGAAATTCAAAATTACCCTCTAATTTTACCAACTTTTTAATTACTGTTTTTTTTACAGAGAAATATGGAGATTGGCTTTCCTAAATTCAAAATCCCAAAGCATTCCATTAAATTAAGAATATTGAAATTCACTTTGAAATTCACTCTTGTTTTAAAACCTCATTTGATGAGGTGGGAAAAATAAAAAGTGAATGGATCAGGGGAACAGCCTAAAGATACTTTAATTGGCAGAGGTTGGAGTTGCTTTGTTTAGTTACTCACTGTCCTTTTGACATGTTGAAGAGGCTTTGTAAGTGCTGTTCCACTGAAGGACAAACAAGGGTACTTTTCAGCTGAGGCCTTTTAAGTTTTGTTCCTCACACTCCCACTGCTGTTGGAGGCTCCTCCTAATGTATTGTGGCTGCGTGTTGCTCTCTGCAGTGTGTCACAGAAAAATGTCTCTCTCTTGTTGAGCGAGCTGGAGTCTAACCTCCAGGCACCCTTCTCAAAGGCACCACTGTATGGAAACCGAAACTCATAAAATGATGAGAAAGGAAAGAGTTTATTTTTTAAAGATCAGGACAAGAAGACACCCTCAAATGCTGTAGAGCCTATTTCTTCAGGAAGAAGTGTTTTAACTGTAGCATGCGGTAAACTGAGTTTGAAGCCTTGTGATTCTTCAACACTAAAGTGAAACTTGTTCCCTGTCATCTCCTTTTCAAGTGGTGTCTGTCATAGCAGTTTATCTTGATATTGTTGACTTCATTACGTGTTATAGAGAATTAATTTATATTTTTGAAAGGCCTTTTTACTTGGATTAGGAGGGCTCAGGGATAGCCTTTGGGGATCTACCCGGAGGAGTCCCGGGGCTGAGATCTAAGGTTGTCTGTACAAGAACCTCATTTGGCCCAAGAAAAGTTCTATTTTTCTTTTTAAGTAAAACTTGTACTTTTCCTAATCAAATACAATCATAGTTAAGATTATGTCCTTAATTTGTGTCCTTTTGTGGACAGCATTCATGTCAATGCTCTTTTTTAAAGATGGCTGCTTGTCTGTTAATGTAAGAAGAGTTCTATTTCATTTCTGCTCACACATGATTTTTTGTCTGCTATAACAGGACCGCATATATCACTACAAATATCTCTTTGCTCAAGTGTTTCTAATATTTTTAAACCTTTCAGATAAGTAAGGTACCCCTGTTTTTCTTGTTCTTAACTAAAACTGTCAGTGCTGGACTTCTAGTTATAACAAATGGAGCACTTCAAAAAGACCCACTGACCCAGGTTGTATATTAGAAATAAACATTAGGGGAATGTGGCAGCCCTTCTTGTTCCTTATGTGCCTCAGCCTTCGGATACATCATTTATTCAAGAATGAAGAGCCAGCCACCTGTTTCCGAGGCCTCTTTTCTCCTCACATTAAAGGTCCCTGCCCTTGCTGAATAGTAACACTCTAATCTGGGGAACACACACAGCATTTTTCTGAAACTGATTTGTCAGACTCTACTAGCTGGAAGATTTTGTGTGTTTGCACGTTTGTTTTGCACTCAGTTACCCTTGAGGCACTTGTCATGACCATGCATATTAAAATTAATCAGACCTCCTAGGCCTGTGTGGCTGTGTGTTTAACACGAAGAAGTGGATATCGAGCAAATGCCCTAATTAAATAGGCCTGCTTGGTTTTGTTCTAGTGGATGCTTGGTCTTTTTTTTTTTAATAGGAGTTGTTTATGGGGAAGGCACGGATGGCACTAGAGTCATGGAGAGCTCACTCAGAGTTTCCTTTGCCACCTGCTCCCAGAGTTCGGAGACCTCAAGAACTCCCAGTGTGCCTTCCTCAACTACCCTTAATGTTGAGGAGAAATATGGCCAGGATCATGAGAGAGCAGCGAGGCTAGGGCACACAGAGTGAGCATATGACCTGGACATTTGGATTGATTAAGATAGCCCATCTTACATGTTGATGAACTTTGGATACCAGACTGCTCTGTGCTCTCATTTTTTTTAAATTTTATTGTTGAATGTACAGTTTTCTGCCTTTTTCCCTCACCACTGTACTCTCATTTTTGGATATTGTCTTTGATTGCTGGAGGAAAGAACATGTGTGAAATTCAGAATTAACTCCCTTCCTTTTATGTCTTAAATTTGAAAGCCAACTTTTATTCACCTATCTTTTCAATTAATATTTCTTAGATCATTTACATACATATAAAACAATTTGAGGCAGTAACACATATATATTACACATTATATAGAAAGATAGATTGTATATTATACACACAAGTTTACTTGCACTCTCATAGTTTAGACTTAGCCTAGTTTCATTTGTGTTACACTCTCCCCATAGCTTCAGGGAGGACTGTCACGGGGCATTTGGAAATGAACTTTGATGAAGAGTACGCTCAAAATATTGCAAATGTCTCAAGCTGACTTAACACAGTAGCATTCTTGTTTGTGTATGTAATGTCATACCTGAAGTAAACTTTTAACACTCTCATCACTGAGATTGTGAACTTGAGTCTCTATTTATGCTTATTATTTGGACTTTTTGTATTTTAGAAAATGAAAATGGAAAGATTTATTCAGCATATTTCAAATTTGATCTCAGATGATTTATGTGTAACAAAGCATAGAGCCCTCATTGGAAATAAGCTGAAAAATAAAGTAATGAGTATTCTTGAATGCTAAAGATTTTGGAGTTATGGTTTAGTAAATTTCCAAGTAACCACAGCAAGTTATCTGAGAACAGATTACTCTGGCAGGACATGGTTTGTAAAATTGATTTATTTCTTCCCAAATTGAAAGGGTTGGACAACTCCAAAACACAAACTAGTGTTTTCTAATTTTTCTTCCTTCCCTTCCATTATTTGGTAATAGATGAAAGGACCTGTCCGGTAACCCACGTGCTGTCTTTCCCATGTGGGCGTGCAACTCACGTGTAGAGAACTGTATCCGCAGTGCTGGGCAACCGTCTCTACCTGACAGCATCATAGAAACCCCTCCTCGGTCCACTTAGGTTGCTACTGGTTATTTATTAACACAATCCAGACTGTTCAGTGTGGGTGTACATAAATGAAGAAGAAAAAGAAAAGTCTTGAACAAGTAAACACATCTTTCATCATTTCTTTTGTTTGGTGTGTTTACTGCGTGCTATTCTTGGTCAATAGAATTTTTTGACAGTTCTGCAAAAGGGTGAGGAATCTTTTCTTCAACTTTATATTTTTGCTTCATCTGTAGGACAAGTTTTCTACTTGCTATTATCTTTTTATTGCCACCTGTCTATATAAAATGTTTTTTGAAGGTTGTTATTGCTATTCACATGACAATTGCAGGTAATTATAAAACATGATAGTTTTACCTACTTTGAAATGGACATATAAGGGACTAGAATTCTAAGATAGTGTTCATTTCTAAACTTTTTAATTAGAAACTGAAAATGAGATGTACGAATCATCATTATTCCCTCCTAAGAAACATACCATTTTTTCTCAAGTTTTATGTAAGGTTTACTGAAATGTTTAGCCTCGATTTAATTTGTACTTAAGTTGTCTCCTCCCTGCAAATTAATATAATATCAATGTACAACTCATTGCATGGTATAATTACTGAAGAGATCAGTAGCTAGGAAAGCACACCATAATTGAGTATGTGTGCTTATTATAACAGGACAGTGCTCCTATGCTGGTATTTAGTTTATTAATAGATAAGAATTGATTTGCTGTTTCAAGATGAATTAAGTCTCTGTTGCATAGGCCTTTCTTTTCTGAGAAGTTATGCTTTGTTTGTAGAAATTTGCCTGAAAGGTTTATACACCACCCTGTGTCATTAGTCATGTGGAAGAGTTGAGAGCAGAAAGCAATATAAATGAACAAAACGCACCCTCCGCCCTTTGGAGTTTTGTTTTCTCTCTGTTTTTTTTAACACTAATATTTATGCTTCGGTCTTGTTCGGGCATTCTAATATTTTTCATCAATGTCAACATACCATGTGTAAGTGAAGAAAAGCACATAAACAAGGGAGTTTGCAATGTCAAGAGCAGTATAATGTAAATAGGAGGGGTCAGTTCTTGGCTTTCATATAGGGCTCCAAATTCCAAAAAGAAAAAAACCAATAGCAAAATAATGAGGGATAAGAATTAGACACGTTGGCTCATGTTTTACCTCCTCAATGCTTAAGTCGAGCTATTTGTGTTCTTTGCTAAAGAACAGCCACCTTGTCGGTTTACTTAGTGTTTTCTCCATGTAGCTCATAGGACTCATTAAGAATGAACCAACAGAACTAATGATAAATCAAAGTTACACATTTTAGACACTTTTTTCGCTTAAAGAATATTATAATTGGGGGTTAAAAATAGTATTAATTAAGTAAAAAAAAAAAAACATAGTAACCCTTGGAGTCATTTTTTCATTGCCAAGATTTTTTTCTTTGTTTTCTAAATTGAAAATATTGAAATTATAAATGATTGCTATTTTCAAAGTTTATTGCATTGTTAGAAATAAATATAGTCTTATGCTTTGAAATGGTTTATCTAAATTACAAAAATTGTGAAACCTAAAATATTATTTAATTGTTTTCAAAGACTTTGAATTTAAGATGTATCAGTTTTTAATTGATATTTATGCTTATATACACAGGACAAAATCTTGCCAACTCCATTAGAGCTCTAAAATTTCTCTGGAATAAATGAATAACACACACACACATAGTATAGTAAGTAACAGATTTGGGGGAGAATTTGTCTCACTCTTAATCTCCAAACTAAAAATTTGACGTAGAACAATTTTTGACAAAACTTGGTCAGGAACTCAGTACAGAATAGAACTAACTCCCCGTTCTCTTCTAGATTTCGGTTTTCATTATCTTTGGGCTCATGTTAACATTTTGTGTGAAGTCTCTCCAGATGCCCAATATAGAGTCAACACCTCCTTTCTCCCGTAATACTGTTTTTGTTTGTTCATCTGTTCACTCATTCTGTCATTCTGACAGAAAGCATTTATTGGGGTCCTGCTTTATGCTAGTTATGTTATAGGTTAATGAGGGGGCAGAAATGGAAGATACAGATTCTGTTCTTAAGTTTCTCATGGTTTTTCAGGGGAGACACGCCATGTGACTTCACAGTGAAAGGAACTGTGAATGAAAAGGTACAGGAAGCTCTGGAAGTGGAGAGGAGGGGCCTTATGCATATGTTTATAATCAGCACACATAATTATCTTCTAACCTGAATTTAATATTTTACATATTAATATATATTTTTGTTGTTCATGTTACCCGTGAGGTCATTATGACCTGTCGAGCCAATTCTCAAATGCTTTTGCAAAAAAGATGTCATGGTATTCACTGGGTCCATCTCTCTATGACATAACTTCTTTTAATGTACTTTCCATTCATCACCCCATCTTGTCTGGGTATTTTCAAGGCTATTGATTTCTGCTTATCCACAGCTTTCTAAGAAAAATTTACAGCTCTAAAGAAGATATTCTAATTGCTTTCCCTGGGTAATCCCGCTAATAAGAGCAGACATATCATGCATCATCTTCCCTCCAGCAGTGGTTAGCTTTTCCTTACTAAAATAGTAGTGGATATTTATTTCGAATTTTAGTTTTAGTACTAGCAAAATGATGTTTGCATAGTCAAGCCAAAATTATGATGATAATAATAATAATAATGAGTACCTAAATTAAATCTGACTCAGACAACTAAAAGACACTTAACTTTGTAAGCTGGTTCATGTCAAAAGTTTGAAGGCTTTAGGTGTAGCTTATTAAAAGTTTGTTTGTAATTGTAACCTTAACTTTAAACAGAACTGTTTGAATTTTAGCACACACACATATATTTATGTTTTATGCATGTTTTACTTATGTATGTTTTATATATAATACATATAACATAGGTATATATAGGACAAAGTATTAATCATTTTTTCTGACATGCTCACATGCCATGCTGGCAGTTAATAAAATGTAATCCATACTTTAAAAGAAATTATTTTTTTCCCTAAGAGAACAAAAAGACAATGGTGGAGCAGCATCAGGGATATGGAAGTAGACTTATTTAAATTCTCAAGAGTGGAGAAAGAGCCTCAGCTGGCATGTGCTATCCTGTCTTTTATTGGGTCTCCCACCAATCCTTATTAAAGTGGGCATGTAGTCAGCCAGCAGCTGCAGTGAGTTCACTTCCTGTCTTACTCTCCAGCTTCATTTCTCATCTCCTACCATTCCCTGCATCATCTTTATGACTTTTGCTCTAGCAATGCTGAATCGCCTGTGACTTTTCACAGCCACCATGCTTTTCTTTGCTCATGATGTTGGTTGCAATACCTTTACCTTGCTTTGCACCTGGATGATGTCCATTTATTCTTAATATTTAGCTTAGATTTCCACCCCACCAGGAATTTTCTGCTAACTCTAACTGCCCCATCTTCCCCTCCCTTAAGAAATTTTGTGTGTCTCTCTCGTCCATTACATTTTGATCTTATATGGCTTGTAGGCCAAGTCTAGGCTGCTGCCTGATTTTGTATGACCTATGAGCTAACAGCAAAATTTTGTGATACTTGAACTTTATGTGAAATTCAAATATGTCTATAAATAAAGTTTTATTAGAACACACCAATGCTCATTCATTTACATGTTGAGGTAGTGTCTTGTAATGTATGCACTTTAGTGTTACAGTGGTAAAGTTGATTAGTATACCCCACAAACCCCAAATATTTGCTATCTGGCCCTTTATAGAGAAGTCAGTGGATGAATTTCCTAGAGGGCAGGAACAGAATCTCAGTCATCCCATTATCTGGAGTCCTAACTGAATGAGTTAATTAAGTGACTGAATAAGCTATCTCTGACCTGGACCAAAGAATTCTTCCCAGGGTTTCTAGCTCTCTTGCTAAAGGAAGTTTAGTAGAGGAAATATGGAATTATGAACACCTGGGTGCTAGTTTTTCTCTATCACCTGTGTAATCTTGGACAAGGGCTTCACTTTTATTCATTTTCATTCTGTGTATTGGAAAATAAAATTATTATATTAATAGGTTTTTTACTTCTTTCTGGATATACAATTCTAGAGGTATGTCCATATTTTTATTAAGTCAATATGTAAAAATAAGGAAAAAACAGAACTGGAGAGCTCTTTGTTAAGAATTATGGGCAAAAGGAAAAGAGCAATGACCTCTGATAGGCCTATTATACAACAGGGTTATTGTTATAGGTTTTGATTAGGTGTTCTGTGGTAATCCAGATAAATGCATCTCTAGCATTAACACACTGAGATAGAAGATAAAATCTTTTATTGTAAAATCTGTGACTTATAATTTACCTACATTGTTTTAAGTGATAATTTTGTGCAAATAATGAAAGACAGATACTTTTACTATTAGTTTTTCTAGAATCCTGAATTATCCTCCTCCCTTCCCTTCTCTCTCTCTCTATCATGTTTGCCTCTCACATGAAGCAGCCTCCCCAGAGATACTGCAAGCTAAATGAAGGGCCATTCAGCTTACCAATCCACATATCTTATTTTATAGATTTTGAGAATTGCAAAATCGTTACATCTCTAAAGTTACTTCTCTGATTCTAGTAGGGGTGCCAGTTGTAACCTTGGGCAGTCATAAAGTCATCTGGAATGAAAAGATCACAACATAGTTGAAAGACTGTTTGGGTGAAAGCCCTTTTGAAGTTTATACCTATTTCTAACATTTTAAAAAGGCAAAAAATTTGACTTTTGTTTTAAAATATTCTTACCTGTATTAGAATATTCTCAAGAAAAAATTGATGATACATATCTATAAAAATAGTACAGTTAAAAGAACAAAAATGGAAAGATAATTTTTAAATATTATTTTAAAAATCGATAATTTCTTGTGTTTCTACCTTTTGCTATATATTACATCAAAATGCAGCACTGAAATTGTTTTTAAAAATGTTCTGCAGTGTTTGCTAAAAAGCCTAACTGTTTATACGGAATACCCACAATAGGATTGGCTTTCACATTATTTTTTCCTGGTTTTCCCACATGTAGAACTTTATCTAAGTTGATAAATATTAGAAAAAATTTCCAATAATATATAAGCCAGTAAATGAATTGAAAAAAATTATGTATAACCAGGAAGATTTAGAGAAAAATATTTTTCTAGTAGCTCTATGTCAACTTTTATGAAACAATCTCAAGAAATAAGTTTAAAAATAGATAATTTTTCAGTGTCCCCACTGCTAGTGTTGAGGTCCTCCTGCTTGGCTGTGCCATCTTTATCCCGCCTTCCACAGGAACCTCTCAGACTAAAGGCCTGCAGCTCTCCCACGTGGGGTATCTGATTGTGCAAGAGGGAGAGTTTCCTGCAAACCCACCTGCTTCAGGGTTTGCTGTGTGTTCCATCATCAGATCAGGTCAGATGCCAGCAAGTATGTGAAGGGCAAGCAAGAGAACTGATTTCAGTGAGATAGGAACATGCCCTTTGTAAAATATTTCTAATTCCACAGGGATATGTGTTACGGGAAATTAGTACTATTCCTACCTCTGGTTTTCTCATTCAGTTTTTCATTCAACTAATATTTGCCAAGCACCTCTTTCTCCAATTGGAATTATGAACGGCATAAAAACATCACTGAGCGTATCTATGAATTAATATTCTATTTTTGTTTTATCTTATTTTTATTTTGAATGTACCCATTCTCCTAAGTGCTATGACCTTAGGTAAGATCATAAGCCTTATTGCGAAAAGATGAATATTCTTTTAATTTAAAAAATAAAAAAAAAATAATACTCTTACGTTCCCATTTAGATTTTTCCGTATGAAAATCCATTATTGTTTTCATGTCAAGATTTGCCTTGTGATTGTAAAGGAATAGGATCACCCTTATTTTGCTGCATTTGATATTATTCTAGCCTAGTTACATGTCAAAATATCAATTGCTTTATATTATTTGTTGAAAGGTACACACTTATTTCAATAAGAGTAATTTAGCAAGTATCCCTCAAGTTACAGTCCTCATGTATAAGGAGTTTTTAAACTAATGTTAAAAATATAGACACACACACTTTTCAGAACTCAGAAATTAACTTCCTTAAGAAAATTCAAGTATGCATGCTGTGTCTTCCATGACAAAGTGGTTCATAGATGAGGAATGACAGTCCAAAAATATGTAGTTTGTGTCTAAAACAAAATAAGCATTTACTTGCTGAATATAGGTTTCAACCTGTGATGATGATTTCGAAACATGTGCATTTATTAAAACAGGTTTGAAACAACTTTTTTCTATATATTTACTTTTCTGCTTTTCCCCAAAAGCTTTTAATGTTCAGAAACATGGTTATCAAATCCTGTGATTTGCGTGGAGGTGAATGAGCCGGTGCATCTGCACCCTTCCTTTTCCTTATCGTCTCTGGGTCTCCCTGAGCTCTCCCCAAGCTGAGACAGATGGCTGCTGGTTCAGTTATGTGCGTGGGAGAGAGGGACTTCCACATGTGATTTTTACCATTTGGTAGTAATTAGTTTGTTGTATAAATTAACATTAACTGAACCATTCTTCAGGCATTGTTCGTAATTATCTTCTTTGAGTCTCTGAGTCGTGTAAAGAGAGAAAATGCAGGGAAGAAACTGATCCTTATTTTATTAAAGTTGAAGAAGCTATTATTAGACAGAATAGATCAACAATTAGTGTTTCATGCTCAATAGACCAAAAACTTTGCTATAACTATAAAACAGAAAATCAAAAAGATTTTTCTAGAACTTAATGATTTAGAAATACAATTAGAATTCCTGAAAATGTATGATGTTTTAAAAGACAAACCTGAATGTAAGATAAAAATGAAATATAGTTTAAAAAATTTTTCTTTACATCATTTGGCAAATATATATGTGTAAATATATATTATATATACACTCATATACATTTTTTAGTTTTCACAATAACTGCCACTTGAAGGTCACAGTCTGTATTGTCTTTGTATGTTGCATAGTTTATGCTTTCAAGTAGAAGTATTTTAGTGTACATTTTATGAGAAGCATATATTTGCTGAGGTATAGTATGTTGATATTCATCTTTTTTAGGCAAAATTACTTATCAGTAAGTGGGATTTTAATAACTGAGGTTTTAAACTTTGTAGTCACCATTTTCTCTCAACCTATCGCATATGAAGACAAGATATAAAAGAAAACCAATAAGCATACTATGCTTCTTAAAGTCCCCCTTGAGTTTGGTTTTGGCCTAACTCACATTATTTCTGGGTTCGAAATTTTCTTCTGTGTCTTTCACTAAAGAGATCTAATAACTAATACCATATAACAGATTGTCCTTTAAAGCATAAATGTTGTTTTCTTAAAAAAAATTCCCATCTGTGTTTTTCTTTGGAAATTGCTCTAAGAAACTACTGAGAAGAACAAATTATCACTAGATATACTCTGACCCAAAGTACTTAAAATATGTCATTGCACTTTTAATGTTCATAACACTGTCATAACTTTGATGTTGACAAGAAAAAATGATGGTCATTATTTTATCAAGAGTTCCTTTATTACAGTCCATTAGGTAATAAAACCTCAGTCACACCAGAATTAATACTTGTGTGAACCTGTTATTAGAATATTAATAAAAACAGAAATGTATACCATAAGTATCTATTTTCTACCATACAACTTCAATTGCTGACCAGATGTTAGTTGTAGAAACTGTATCTGCCAGAAGTAATTCATTTCTTGGCTTTTTAAAAGAGAATGTTGCAATATATTTCATGGAATGTCATTATTTAATGGGTCACCAATATTTAAAAATATCCCAGTACCATTGCAATTTATTTGGAAAAATAAGAACATGATGCCCTTATTTAGAATTGCTTCAGTTACTGCACTTTTTCTCCCCAGCGAGTGAACAAAATTAAAGCATCTTTTTTCTTACTATGATCAAGTAGGAAATTTATCCCTAAAATGCTAGATGGTTTGACAAACGAAAACCAATCAATGTGATATACCTCATTAAAATATGAAGAAAACTTTAAAAGAAGAGAAAACATAAAAAGTATATTCTCAGGAAACAATGAAATTAAAATAGAAAACAATAGCAGAGAAGTCCCTACCTAGAAAATTCCAAATATTTGGAAATTAAGCAGCTCAATTTATTAAAATTAGACATTATAAAGGCTGGCCTTTGCTTTGAGTTGTTGGGTAAGCCATGTTATTCTGAGATTAACAAATATAAACCTTTTTAATGAGAGTGTTTCAAGAAGAATTTCTGGATTACTATTACTGAGGTTTGTTTTTTTAAGTATTTCTAATGCAGAACTTATATTTGTGAAATGGGAAACTAGAAGTACTGTGGACTCAGATGTTGGCCTACCCATGAAGTGTATTATCCTACATATCCCATAATTAGCCAAGACTCTAAATAGTGCTTTGGTTTTAAATATAAAACATTCTTGAACATTTTAATACCTCCAAAATTTCAAAATTTTCGAACATTTTGTCTCCTCAAAATAGCTTAGCACATATATTTTTCCACAAATGAGAAAATCATTATTGTCTTATCTCTTTATTTTGGCTGTAAATCAAATAAACATAACAACCTTATGCTCTGCATTTTTGAACATCCAGAGCTAGCTAAGAAGGATGCAGCCTTAATCCTGAAGATATTCCCTTTTCTGCTTCACAAAATAGATGTATACTTTCTTTTAAACTGAGCAGGTATAGAATTTAGTCAAATTTTGAAGGACATAATTTGTGTCTACTCAAAATTTACTCCATTTTCTATATGGTTCCTGCAGATGATATGAGTATAATTTTAGCAAAATATTTTAATACATGCTTTTTTTTTAATTTGTGCATATTAGGATTCTTAATATCAGGCCAACATATTCCTCTGTGTAAATGGAAACCAGTCTTTACGTTCCTCAAGTAAATGTAGATCCTAATTCCTGGAAGTGAAGGAAAATAAATACTTCTGCTTCCAGACTATTTGATTTTGCTTCATTTATGTCCTTATGTTAATAAGAATATATAAGTCTAGACTGAAGAAATTACAGTATCCTATCATCCCTACCTATGCAAACCTAAATCATTTTTTTATTATTCCCCAATTCAAAAAGATTCATTTTAATATTCCTTCTTTTGGAGAAATAGTTTTCTTATATTAAAACCATCAACTATTGACAAATATCCTATACAAAATCCAACTCTGAATAGTTTTTGACAACCATTTGAAATGCTAAGTCACGTATGACATGACGTATTTTAAAACCAAAGATAAGAAGGGAGGAAAAAAAAAAAAAGAAAAGAAAAGCAAGCAGCTCGTCTGTGGCTGTGGCTGTGAAGCTCAAAGAGAATACATTAATTAACCCAAGAGAATTTCTAGGAAGCTGTAGTGAGAAACTGTAGCTTTGAAATCGAGTGATCTTTATCCACTGTTGAGTTTGGGTCAAAGACCTTGGACAGAGAAGGAAAAAAGGAAGGAGGTACATTATAGGAACCAGATGTTAAAAACTGATAAGGGCTGACCAACCCCCTGCTGCGGAAATCTAACCCTACCTCCAAGGAAAGGTGACATTCTCCTCTGAAGCCCCTCTGTCCTTCCAAGAGAGAAAGAGACACAATTTTGGCTCTGCGTTTTTCCTTCGGCCTACCTTGTCGAATGGCCCTGGAAGACTAAACAGGTGTTATCTACTTTTGATTTCAGTGCATTTAAATTAATCCTGTCAGCTCAGCTGTTAAAACAACTGTCATCTCCAGCTGTTAGTAATTTTGGACTGGGCACTTTCACAGGTTGCCAAGATCCAAGCCTGCATTGTGTGTCTCTCTGAATGCAATAGAGTAACAATTTGTGGCATTTTAAAGGGGCTTGTATTGTGATGCTGCACACACAACATGATAGTTGTGATTTCAAAAGGCTCTCTGGTGCCTTGTTTTGTAATATATAAATAAACCATGTGCCGAATGCTACTTCTTTCTATATTCAGAGTTATGTGACATAACTTTTGGGGGTATTTAATTTAGTGACCAATAATTCAACTTAGAAAGCATGAAAGAGGGAGGTATGATAAAGTTAGGAGACAGAAGATAGTACTGCACCTGCTTATGATAGTTTCTATGTTTCCAGAAATAATAGTTCCTTCTGGTAGATTTATGATTTTTCTTTCACTGAAATATTGAATAAAATTTTTTAACAGTTTGAGTAACTCTGCACTTTTAAGCCAAATATAATGTTTCTGGCAAGATTTCCTACTGAACATTTTAAATAATAACAGACATTTTATGTATAATTTCAATATTTGGGATCTGTTTCAGTAAGTAGCATGGAAAGCTAATGTTGTGGAAAGGAGGAAACGCTATGAGGAAATTCAGTCTATTATCAACAATTGCAACCCACTACACATGTACAGTAATCTCAACTCTTTAAAAAAAGAAAAAGCCCTTTCTCATTTGCCACTGAGATACCTGTTTGAAGCCAGTGAATTTTCCTCCTATCCTAACGTTATACATTATAAAATGGAACAATTACAGGTTTTCTTTTTCCTTTTACAAAGCCTAAATTTGGGTGCTAAAAAGTAGTTTCAAAGGAAAAATAAAGGAAGAAGTGGCTTAAATTGATTTAAATTATTTATGTTTAGGAATAATATACAATAAACAATGAAAATGATTTTTAATCAAATATATTAGTTGAAAAATGTCTGGCTAATTTACAATATCATTTAAATTTATATGCAGATATATTTACAATATCATATAAATTTATATTACAATGCAGATATTGAATACATTTATGCTGATTTAGTTACTGTGCTCTACATTTATTAATTTCTAAGAATTTTACAATTCCATATTTATCTAAATTTATAAAAATGTAGCTCATTTTAGGAGAATATTACATGCACAAGGTAAACAATGAAAAATGTAATAAAATGTGTATAATGGACAGTATTTCTCCTTCTAACTCCTGTTCTTCACTCACCCAATTCTTCTTCTCAGGGTATTTAATGTTTTCTCCAGTATATCTCCAAAGATATTTTGTGCACACACATGTATAAACATGAGTGTGTATGGGTGGGGGGTATATATCAAAAGGAGATTACACTCATACACACCCTAACTTGAATGTCATTACCCCGAATTTAATTATATAATGTTTATTCCCTAAGAAAGCATATGTGTATGTGAGCATAAACAGTAATGTTACAATGTATATGATACATACCAATTCAAATTACATAATTTATTATAGCTGAAAATTATAATTGATACTGAATAAGAATATTAGTAATGCTAATAAGACTCAATTACTGATGGATTTTGCTTTTAGTTTTTGTAAACATTAATTTGCATAGGAATAAATAGTCATTAAATACTAATGAAATATATAAAATATATATGTGAGAGCACTAAGTTAGGGATGACATGTGGAGAACAGGGCAATGCCAAGGGTTATAAGAAAGCATAAGAAAGTATGGTGGATAGAAATACGGAGTTAGTTTTTCTCCCTTTATTTCCAAAGCTATAATAGCAGAAATATCTGCCCTTTAAAACAAATGATGGGAAAACAGGAAGAAAGCTCATTGCAATATGCTTGCTTACACTTTACAGATATTAGGGAAACTGGTATGCTTTGCTCAAAAATATATTCTGAACACATAGTGGTAAAGATTAATGTATTTGAATGAATGAGCTACTCTTTGTATTAGCTTCCTAGGGCTGTTGTAACCAAGTGATGAAAACTGGCCAGTTTAAAGCAATGGAAATGTGTTCTTTCACAATTCTAGACGCTGCAAGTCTGATGTCAACATGTCAGCAAAGCCATGCTGTCTCAGAGACCTTCGGTAGAATCCTTCCTTACCACTTCTTAGCTTTCTGGTGGTGGTTGCCAAGCCTTATTATTCCTTGGCTTGCACCTGAATCACTCTAGTCTCTGCCTCTTTTGTTACATGGTTGTGTGTAATATCATATAAATGTGTGTGCGTGTGCACGTGTGCACTTACATGCATCTTCTTATAAAGACTCTGGTGATGTTGAATTATCCCACCATGACAATCTCACCTTAATTTAAATCTGCAAAGGCCCTCTTTACAAATAAGGTTCCATTCACAGGCATTAGGGCTTAGGATGTCTACATAACTTTTTTGTGGATACAATTCAACCCATAGCATTCTTAAAAATATACAAATGATGGCCAGTTGACACTTCATAAATTGCTATGGATTTATTTAATCACAGTATGAGTTTGAATTGCTATATAAAAATGAACATTGGCATGTAAAAGAGGATAATATATTTCTGAGTTTATAGAGGCATTGATATAGGCCACTCCATCTAAACAGATTTTTCAGTGGCAAATGTGGCCATCTAAAAGTTGACCTAAAGACCCTGTGTAGATATCTACAAGTGGAGGGAAGGTAGGAAGTTATTCTGAAAGAAAAAATGAGAAGATCGCAAAGTAGAAACAACTCCTCCTTGTAACAGAAAATGCTTGTGTGTCCCTGAAAGACATCTTGTTGTCCAAAGATGCAGCTCCTGGCTTATTGTAGGCTTGAAGAAAGTTACAGTATCTTGTAGCAGGAAAGGCTATATGAAGAGTTTATGCTTTTCTTTTCTTTTCTTTTTTTTATAACTTGTATCCCATTGTTCCTGAGACTGTGACTATTTTGTAAAATAAAACTCTTATTGTTTAAAAAAAAAGCCAGAAATTACTGCAAATCCTGTCTTTTTCCATTCATACCACTATTCTTACTATTGGAAAAGTTTCTCTTCTTTTTATAGTTCTCTCTTTCTTTATTTCTCTTTCTTTATTTCTTTCTTCTTTCTTTTCTTTTCTTTCTTTCATAGAACAAGGATAATTTTTCCATTGTGATAGCACCTCAGTTTTTGGTTTATATTTTACATTGATTCCAATGTCTTAGACCAAAGATCAAAAGAAATGTTTAAGTAAAACTGACTCAAGCTAACCTCTTTGTATTTATGTCAGAGTTAAACATGTCCCTGCCACCTAGGAGGAGCCGAGTGTTGTAGTCCAAGCTGGTCCCCCAATCTGAGTGTTCATTGACTGGGCAGGATAAGACGTGGGTGCGTGCTGGTTGACCTTTCCTGCATGAGACAGAGAGGTTTACTGTACTTCTGTCTTGTGATTTTCATGGCATTCTCAGGAGCTGTGCTGCACAACGTTAGGTCTAAGTGTGCAGCACTGATTTTTCATGGAAGTATAGAAGGTTAATGGAGGAGAAAAAAAACCTGAGAGGGGAAGTGGAAGATTCTTCCTTTTCCTAAGCTCTGTAAGGCATAAGTCAAAGCAGAAAAAGAGTTGAGAGGATTACCACTTGCCTTTTGTTCCATTTTCATTTTGCCAGAAAAAAATGAAATTACTCATAAAATTGATTATGTAAACCTTAAAACATTCCCAGTTTCATAAATTAGAGAATGTATTACAGTAATGCATTCTATTTGTATCTGCAGTATCCTTGGAAGAGTGTTAAGCAAATGCTTTCCACAGCATACATTGTCTAATCGAATATTAAAGTATAACTGTACATACAGTGAGTTATTCAGTCAAATATTAAATTTCAAGGCTATTAAGAGGAAGCGATAGCAGTATATAAAAAATTTGCAGATCGTGAAAACTTTCATTTAGATGATAATCTTAAGTCTGAATGACTTTGTTTGGCTGTGTGTATTTGTACAGACCAGTCTGATGCTTGTTTATTTGATTCCTAACACACTGTGTTCAGGTTGTATAAAATGCATAAACATTTTTCTCTTTATCGTTTAATGGTAGGAAGCAGAAACAGAAAAAACATTATAAGCTAATTTTGACTTGCTTGAAAGATTGTACTAACCTTGGCGATGCTACCTTTTAATAATAGTAGATAACATTTACTGAACACACAGTTTTTCTCAGGCAACACACACTCTCTATATATGGAAACATGTCTAGATGGGGCAAACAAATTGAGTGAAAAGTTGGTAAAACCAAGATTTGACCTCAGATATATCTCTTGCAAAATTAGTTTTTTTTACCAGTTACACATTATTTCTTATAGCTTCAAATATTATGATGAGCACAGTTAATGAGAATTTTTTAGGCAATGAATGAGTTAATTCATTCACTCATTCATTGCACAGATCATTTTTTTAAACACCTAGGCTTGCAAAGTTCTCCGACACACAACAAAACAAGTACTGCACCAACCTTTTTCATATAGGTGGGGTTCTTGTGTTGAAGACTTTCCCAAGTATATTAATAGCTGTATGCAGTAATAGGTAGATAAAGAAAAAGTCAGATACCAGAAAATGATAAAATTCTATAAAAAAGGCACAGATATCTTGATGGGAAAAAGTGGATTATTTCATGATAGAGTGATGTCATTGAAGATGGCAGCATATGAATAGACAGAGATGAAAGAGGATACTCACAGAGTTCTCCGAGTGAAGTTGAGTCAGCATGATAAAGTTTAATAGTTTAATTAAAAGCATAGAGATTCAAATAAGTCAGGTATTATCAGTTGTAATAAATAAACAACTTAATCTAGAGAAAATACATTGAGAAAAAGAAAACAAATTAGATTTCAAATATTGTTTAGGGTCAGTTTTGAGAAGCCCTAAAAGGAGTTCAAACTTTCTATAAGTTACTCATTGAAAAGCTGTTGATTACTTTCCAACAGGGGAGTGATCTGATGAAAGTTCTCTTCTCAAAACCTGTTTTCATCATTGATCATTCCTCCTGCCCCACTTGCTTGAGTTTCTTTGGCTAACAACCATAATCAAACAGTAGTACCATGGATAAGCTGATATAGATCAATGTGTATGGATTTATTTTCCATTTTAATGGAATTTTAGGTGAGACGTGTTGCAGATACTGTGATTAGTTAACCCCATGTTTACATGATGCATCTACCCTTGATTTTGTTATTTCTTCATAGAACTTGTTTTTTTACTATAATCTTTGTTAATAACTCATTTCCACCATTAAATTTTAAGTACCTTGAGGCCAGGGAGTTTGTTTATTTACTAAGTAGCATGACTCAGTAAATCATATTTGCCTAATTATTGTTCATTGAATAAGGGGATTAATGAGGACGTGTTGGATTGCTAATTATTTGCTAAATGGATAAAATTTAAAGAAGCACAACTCAAACCATGGAACTCTTTGTCTCCCTGTACCTACAGCTGTATCTGAACAGACATTCACATCAGAGGTTTTGTGACCTTATTACAGCTTTCACACTGATAAGAAACTATGAATACTGTACCATCCTTTTGAAAGCTTTTAACTCCTCACTTTCTGGGGTAATGTTTTTAAGTCCTTTCAAGCTACACAGTACCTCTTCTAAGAAGGATTTTCTAACCTTTCATCAGGCTGGTTAGAAATGCAAGCTCAGTGCTCATTTTTTATGCTTACATTTATACCTCATAGCACTTAATCACAATATTTCACAATCCCCTTCTCCGGTACATTTTTCCTGTCTTGAGAGCAGAAACTATTTCATTTCATTTTTGTGTTTTTACACTAAACAGTATTTGGTAGTATTAAGTATTTGATGAAAGAGTGATGGACTAAAGGTCGGGACATTTATTAGGAAGCTGTCAGAGGGCTCTGGGATAGAATTAGTTAAGAGCAAAACAAGGTTTTGGACTTTAGGGATAGAGAGTAGAACGAAAATTTCAGAAATATATGAAAGGGTAAAACTTAATAGCACTTGGTGGCAGATTGTATGTGAAGGAAAAACAAAAAGAGAAGTTAGTGATACAAAGTGACTGGTGATATGAAGGTACCATTAAAGAAGAGAGATGACTCGGGAGTAGGATTGGATTTTTTTTTTTTTGAGACCGATTAGCCCTCACTTTGCTATAGTAATTTTTAATGACCATTGAGCCATATGGAGATGTTTAATAGGTATTTCACAGAAATTAGAACTAGAAAGAGGTCAGGACAGGACATTAGAATTTGTGAATCATTCACATAGTAATGATCATTAAATGCATGAATGGGAGAGATTTTAACAGTGAATTTAGAGGAGACAGGAATGGTAGAATCTTGTGGGATACCTAGCTGTAGCACATTGAGAGGAAGAGCACCAGAGAATAAATAATGAGAGAGAAAAACAGGGAAAGGACAATTTCAGTTTAGTCTAAATAGAGTTTTTTGTATATTATTTTCTTCCAGCTGTATTGAGGTATAATTGTCAAATAAAATGGAAAAATATTGAAAGTATACACACATTTCGATAATTTGACATAAATATCCACTGGAAAAAGATTCCCACCACCTAGTTAATTACATAGTTTTAAGAATGTTGGAGAAGAGTGGCTGGAGTGGAATTTGTTAGCAACATACTATTCACTAATGTGGCTTAGAAATAGATAGTTACTGATCTGATCAGAAGTCAGTTTACAAAGGATTAAGGATACAAAAAGGAAAGCAGTAGGATGATAAATTATGTGGGTAGCAGAGTTAGGATGAATAATTGTTTGGGAGTCATTTCCAATTTCAACTACAATGGTATACAAACCCATGGGGAATGTTTATGTGGGTAACATTAAAATGTATTGTCGAAACACACATTTTACAAACAATTACAGTTGCCACTTATATTCTCTCTATATCTGGGAAGACATAAAAAGTAAGGTGTACTTTTGGGGAAGATTTTACATTTCAGTAGAAAGAGTAAACAACCACCTGTTCTGATTTTCATGAGTAAATCATGTATTATAAATGTGTTATATTTTGAGATATAGGGCTCTAAAATTAGTAAATATGTGAAGAATTTGAAGGGCTAGTGGTTGTAATCTAAGTTGCATTATATGTACCCATAGACTGAGTATTTCATATATAATACTCTTAGGTCTCATGTATTGAAAAGAATAAGAAGAGAATTAATTGTCCCCTAAAATTTGTTCCATTTCTAATATTTTGAATTTTATCATTGTAGGATATATTTCCTGAAAGAGGGCTTAAAAAGTAGATTCTGAAAACCATCTTTTCTCCAGAGGAATGCTAAGGTAGCAAGGATGGTGAAATGAACTAAAATACTTGTGGGGCTGGGTGAAAAAGGTGAAAAAATAAAATAAAAAACAACCACCAAGACAAAACAAACCCCAACTCATGGACACAGACAACAGCATGGTGGTTACCAGAGGAGAAGGGGGGTAGGGAGACAGAGAAGGAGATAGAGGGGGTGAGTGGTGATGGAAGGGCATTTGACGTGGTGTGCTGAACACACTGTACAATATACATATGGCAGATTATGGAACTGTACACCTGAAACCTATATAATTTTATTAACCTATGTCACCCCAATAAACTTAATAAAAATAAATAAAGTAAAATACCTGGTTTGTTTCTCTCAACTATAAATGTTTTAAGGCAAGTGCAAGCAAAAATACCATTGACATCAGAACTCTGCAGTAGGACTGTAATACAAGTATCATTGTAATTTAATTAATGAAATAGTAACCAACTGAAAAACTATTGTATAAACAATTTTTGTCAAATTAATAATGTTAAAACATATAGAGAAAATACTAGGTGTAAGAATTCATACTTTGCTAAGGAGTAAAGTATTCTATATAAAATGAATGAGATATTATGGCCTAATATTTGACTATATCAAATGGAATTTTAGCTTCACCAACAAAAGGTGTATTTTTAAAGGAATTACTCAGGTAGAGATTTGGGCAATTTAATGAACAAAATTAAGTAACAAGCAAAATAGTGACAGACTCATAGAGAGCCAGCTGGCGGCTGTTCATTGGGCAAACTGGGTAGAGGGTGGACGGACTGAGCAAAAAAAGAAAAAGACAGAAAAAACTTAAAAAATAGATTTGGGCTCAATTTCTTGAGCTTTAGTATGATAGATAACCCACTGAATAAGCTAGATTTTGATTGTGATTGAATGACCATTGTCCGTTGAAAACCCTTCCAAAAAATTCTCTAGGCGATCTGGGTTTGGAAGATTGCAGGAAGACCTTATAATTGCACCCTATTTTCTTATATCCTAATCATCTTCTCCATGTTCTCTTTTCCTCCTCCTTTTCTTCTTGTTTTTCTTTTTCTGCCTCTCTCTTCCCCTTTCTTCTTATGGACCACTATTTTATAATTGGAACACATACTTAGCTATATTATTGATGGGAAATTTTATGCATTGGGTTTTGCTGATATACTGTCACTAGGTGTGGGTGCTGTAAAATTGCCCCTGGAACCAAGAAAAAATGGGTAGCCAGACGCCCTGTTGCTGGTAAGGCTTCTCATTGCTTTTGGAGAAATAAGCCCAAACAGTAATGGGATGAAGCAAAGATGGCAATTTCCTAGAGGAGTATTTCTTCAAGTGTGGCCCTGTGCCCTATTGATTGCTTTATGACACAGGGTGTTTTTTTTTTTAATAAATCTGCATTTTAACAAGTTCTCCAGATAACTAAAAGCTTTGCATTACTTAGTTAATTTTACAATTCTGTCAGGCAGAATCGTCCCAATTTTACAGGTAAGGAAACAGTCATAAAGGCTACATAAGATACTCACACAGAAATTTCTAAGGAGAACACTTGTTCGTTTCCTGACACACCTTCCTCTTTCAGGGCTGTTACTATTGTAGATGCAGTTTGCCATCTGAGCAGCTGCAGTGTCTTTCCTCTCCCAACGCAGTGCTTTAGAGGAACATTTGCTATGACAGGTATAAAAGGAAACCAGTAAGAATCAAATTTTCTGCTCTCTCATTATATTAGTGGATTAGTGCTATAGATACTTAACCCCTTAAATATCTTTTATACAGAAGGTTTGTTTTATAAAGTGATAGCTAAATGTTTTATAATTTATGTCCCAATTTTGAAGTATTGCCATATCTTCCTTTTCATTGACGTGTATATTTTAAGCACTTTTTTCTCACTATGTTCATCCCTTTGGTTCCTCATATGACAATGGTTTATTCAGATATTAACAAATATTTGTGGAATTCTTAGTATGTTTGGGCACTGGGTTGATGCAATTTCATTAAAGTCTTATCAGTGTTTGATACTAGAAAAGGGACTTGGGGGGACATGGACAACAGTGTGGGGATTGCTGGGGGGAAGTTAAGAGGACTAAATGGTAATGGAAACAAATAATATAAAGATTAAATAAAAAAGAGAGTATTATAACATCTTCCATTATTCTCACTGACATTTTAGATCTCACGGTAAGAATATTTCAGCCCTTTAGAAAAGTTCAAATAACAGTCAAGCGCACCGTTATTTTAAAAAGTTTAGATTTACATTCAATACCTTTAGAAGATTGGCATTGAAATTACATTATTGAAAATTTGTGTAGTTTATTATCTGTTGTGAAATATATTTTGTACACATTTAAATCATCATAGGTAAAATAGATAGGTTGTTAAACTTTATATAGTGTTTCAAGCAAAAATGAGCACAGTTATGAAATATGACCTCCTTAGTCCTGACTTTAGAACACTGACAGTAATTTTCTGTTTGATGAACTTTGTTCAGATAAATAATACAGAAAAGGTTGTCTTTCTTGTTCACTTTATAAAACAGACGACAAAATATTAGTTGAGAACGACTAAACTTACCTGGTGGAATAAACAGTTTAGGACTTGGCTAATGTCCACACAGGGACAAGTCTCATATAACGTTTTCTTAGAGAAACCTTCTCTGGGCAGATTTTTACTCTAGATTATTCCTTCAGTTGTTTCATCAAACTTGACCCTTAGCTGGAATTGCTGAAGGTTTTGCTCCTTGCCTATATTATGACCACTATGAGTGGGGCACTTCTACCATATCTAGTTTGGAAATGCATCAAGGATCTTAGAAAGATTTGACTAAATCAGACCAGAGATTTCTTTATTTTCAGACTTCTCTAGAACAGTGCTAGAGTTTTAGAGGTTTCAGGGGTTATCCAAGAACTTTTAATCCCAAATCAGAGAGGAACATGGGATCTCCTCCCACTTTCAGAGCTCTTATTCAAGGTTTTGTCTGGACCCATTCAGATCTGTATCTGTTTTGTCTTTTTTGTTTCTTTCTTTGTTTGGGGACTACATAAGTAGAATTTTGTCTTTGCACCCATTATTTTTAAGGTTATTTATAGCCAAAAACTCAAGTGGAGGGTGACTCATTAATCCTTTTGTTGCTACATAATTTAGGAATGTAGCCAGGAGATCCACATATCCTAATAGGTTCAGTAAGAGCATGTTTAATGGCCAACATAGAGTTGTCTATATTGTCAATATTTTAAAAGCAGATTTCTGAACAACTGCCCAAAATATTGTTAAAAAGAATATTCTCTATTATTCTGATCATGCCAATACCTAGACTAAAAAATAAAAGATGCTTTCATTTTAAAAGAGTTCGAACAAATAAGGTACCAAAAGAACAGAAGGGCATCAGGAATCCATTCCAGTAATAGGATTTAAACTCATTAAGCATCTGGCGATGGTTAAGACCACTTTGAAGCTGTATTATTTTTCAGATTTTACATTCAAGTTAGATTCATGTTTTGTTTTTTTAAGATGTGTAACATACAGTTACTAATTTCTCTTCAAATAAAAATATCTATTGTGAACTAGTAAGTCCATAGATTAGGAGGCACATAAGATTAGCTCCACCTCTCATCTATTTATAAATATATTTTACTTTAAAGCTCTCTGCAGTGTACAACATGTTTAAATACGCATACATATAATACTGTATAAGAATGAGTATGCACAGTAAATTGGAATGGAAATTACTGTATTGCTGATCTCCTTAGGTAGTTTTCAGTTCTCTCTTTCATGCACTGGAATTGTAAAAACCTATCATTTTGCAATTAGGAAGTATTGGTCTTCATTTAGGAGATCCAGTTTAGAAGCTAAACACAGTTTGAGAGTTTAATCCAGACTTAATCCCTCCTATTTAGTTCCTAGGAAGGCCCATTGGAATATGAAAATCCCACCACCAGTGATAACTCATATTTTTTGCCTGCCTGTTCTCCAACTTTTACTGTCATTAAACTCCTCAATATGATTTTTTTAGCATTAGATATGCAACTCTGTTATAAAAATGTGCCCTTTGACTCCTGGTAACTTATGAAAGTCTGACTACTCATTAACATATACTTTTCTTTTACCCTTCCCCTGAATGTTTCCCTCCAGGGATATTTAAACATCTTCAGAATAATGGTACATTTGCTCTCCCCGCTTTTCTTTATCGACCACTGCTATCTTCCCGGGTTTTGCAGGGTTTTGTTCAATGTTGCATTACACTCTGTACTTGTAAGAAGGAAAGAATTTAGCTGCCAGGCAAGACTTTAGGCAAAAGAACTTTGAATGAAATGGCAGTGTATAATTTGAGTCGCAAACACCAAGGATTCATTGTAGTGTGACAGTATTCATCATAACTGAGTTGTCCTGAAAAGGACATGGTGGATGATTGGGTATAGACAGGTAACAGTTAGGGGTTTGCCACACTCCCTTTCATGTGGCTGAATGAGAGCCGCATATCAGGCAGGTTCAGACTCCAAAATTACACCCTTTCTAGACGTTGTCGTCCGGACTCCAGACCATTTTTCAGTTTATTAGTTAAATACTACCCGGTAATTTAAATACTAGAAAGCTCCATTTTTTTAAAGATTGTTTCCAGGAAGAGAAAATGGTGATCAATCGAGATGTTACAAACCATTTTATACTTTGCCTGTGCACACACACACCTGCGTACAAACACGCGTTCCTAGCTAGGGGTGGCCTTCTGTAAACTGTAGCTTCATTGTGTGGTAGCGATCTTTGGAAATTCACTAACTAATAATGCACAGCTAAGGCTCTGTTCCATGGCTAGTCCTACCCACAAAACTTCCATTCAGCATTTTTTCTGTTTTCCTGGATTATTTGAACAGTTAATGGGCACATACACACGAGCACACACTCACACGTACATGCTTACCCCACATCACAAAAACCACCCTCCCATTTGGCTCTCATCTGATCCTCAAGTGAGCCACAAGGCAGGACTTAACGAGCTTGTGTTAACTCTATTAAAAAGGTATCCAGAAGTAGTCCCAAAAGGTACAATTTGAGCAACATATTTGTGGTAAGGAGAGGGGGAAATTATATTTAAAGTCATAATGTAACTTTTCTGTACTAAATAGAATAAGTCTCCAGAATATCTCTTGCTAGCAGTTTTTATGAACACTCTGTTCTTTGAAAATTTTATAGTAGTCCCCCCATCAAAAAAAAAAATCAATGGTAAAAGATACCCTTGTGAATCTTTTTTTCCAGCACTATTTTTAGTGCCATTTGAACTGATTCCTCCCATTTTTTCAGAAAATTCAAAGTAGTACTCTGTTCTAGAGGTCAAACACTAAGTACTCACCTGTAGGTAATCTTTTGACATAAACCATTTAGTGCACTGCTTCATGAACAATTCTGATTAAGTCTGCTAATACAATTTTAAACATAAGGGATGGTGGCACCTGATACTCAGCAGTGTTACAGCTTCCTTTTGCGATTCTCTTATTGTATATTTGTTAGAAATAAGTTATTTTATATTTGAATACATCAGCTGGATTGTTAGAAATCATCTTTCTAACAGAAGTTAAACATACATTAAATTTTAAAAACTATTAAGAGATGATGAGCATTTATAAGAGAATCTGTATTTTATTTGACTAACAATTATTTTAATGCAAAAACTGCAAAAGTGAAATATTCTCTCAGATTTAAATAAATCAGTCCCAAGTTAATCTGCCATATTGTCAGCTAAAGATATGAACATATATATGTAGCATATTTGATGAAAAAGACTAAATGTGTATTTTTGTATATTTTTCAGTAATATTGTTTTTAATTTTTTTACAAACAACACAAAATATTCTCAGTAAGAATTATGCTATGATTTTCTCATGTTTATTAAATGACTACTATATGAAAGATATACTGTCTGTTGCAGGGAATGCTAAAACAAATAAAACTACATCCTGTCTGCCTCCCAGGGGGAAAATGAAGATTGGCCATAGCGTTTTTCTTACTGCATCTCGTTTAACCCGTGAGAGGGAGACAGTGATACACCTCCTGTCTGTGACTGTCAGACAGCAGGATTTGTGAAAAGTATTCTGATATCAGTTGTGTGATGGTATTTTTGAAAAATCTCAGAGTAAGAAGAATTTGCTTAAAGGAGTTACGATTTTAGAGGGAACTAAAATTACAAGTCTACCTATATAAATATACATGTACGTAAATATGGGTATAATATTTATTTTTATATTCCCCAAAATAAGCTAGTAAGAATAGCATACCAATTAAAGAGAATATTAGTACATTCTTTCATATTATATATGAGTATATTAAAATAAAGGGTTATTCCTTGATAGATAAAACTTTTTCAATATGCTTCTTATGTAGTTTCAGTGAAATACTGGTTAATTCATTTTATGTGAATCATTTCAGTGAAGGATTATACAAAAAGTTCATACATCTTTATAGGTTTATCTTTAACAAAACAAATGGCCACAGTCACCATACCCTGTAAAAGGAAGAAACCTGGAGAAGCATTCAGTCTCTTGGGATGGTTGATATAAAATGTTAGCACTTCGACCACAATATGTAAGACGGCATTCGTTCTGTGTCTTGCTAATGAGAGTCTACAAATGCAGGACTCTCAGAGTGAGAGTCTCCTAAACTTTTGCTCCCTGGGCCCCTCTCAGAGTGCAGCTCTGAAGGCAGATGCTTCTTGCTGTATCACATAGTTGTAACACAAACACATTTAATTAACACACTACTAAATTCAGAACTTGACTACCTACATCTTCACCATTATTATGCTTAATCCTCACATGTTGTCTTGCTTACCTTACACATGCCTCAAGCAATTGAGTACATTCTGCAGAAAGGTAGGAATCTTTTAGAATCCTGTATCCCCTTCCCAATCTTTGGTTAGGGATGTGATGGCTTTCCTAAGTACAGGATGGCTTTCAGGTTTATATAGGCATTCTGTGTATTTCTCCTTTAGTCTAATGTACTTAGTTCTTAAATATTCATGGGCTTAGGAAGTTACCCTTTAGGGGTGAGTATCACAAAAATGCATATTGTACCTTCTGGGCAAACATAAAATTTTTCAAGGTTATTTTTCTTATAAGCTACTCTTGGCTAATGTGCTGATTTTAGTCTGTCTCTCAACCCTCACCGGAGGGTCTACGGAGTGAGGGTCGACTAGGGTGCAGAGCACAGACTAGGTGCTTCATAAATGCCTGTTGAATAGTGTTATATAGTAACTACCAGGTTTTTCTGTTTGTTTGTTTGTTTGTTTTTACTTTAAAACTTGGAGTTACTTATGATTCATAGGTATTCTATCAAGAATTCTTGCAGTGATGAAAAGAGTATGCAAAGAGATATCTACTTATTTTCACAAAAGGGATATTTGCAGTTAGGGAAAGATTATTGCAGTTTTAATGGTAGTTCTAAAATCTCTAGGTGAAACTCATACAAGAGGAAAGTTTCAAGTTTTTTTTATATATTTTGCCTTTGAAAATTTTTCCTTGATAATTGAGTTTGAATTTCAAAAACCTTAATTAAGTTTTCAGTGATTTTCTCTATAATGGCCCATTTTACATATTATAATTTTCACACATAAAAATCCAAATTTATAAATACAATTTTAAAATCTTTTCTGATTAGGGGGAGGTAAAACCATAAAGAGCTGTGGGATAATTTCACCCCATATCCTCTACTAATTTTTGCTAAAGTCTCTCTTGTCTCAAGACATAGTTGAAACTATTTCAAACTGTGGGAACATCAGTATTTCAGTTAATCTGTGCCATGTGCAAAGAACTAATGACTGAGCCCCAGTAACACATATAAACAAACTACTCTAAGTATGGCCAGTCTTCACAATGCAGACCATCTTGGAGATATTTTTAATTGACTAAATTTGCAGTCTAATTGATCCAAACTTTAGTTTTTGATGGACATCACAAGAACACAGATTGTGGATACAGAAATTGCAATAAAGTTTCCACAGAATATAGCTGTCTTTTTGTAATCAAAATAGCTGTCACTATCTAGCTCATTAAACACTGCAGATGTAGTACACTCTCAAAATCAGTGTCTCTCCCCAAATAAAAACAACTGGTAATGTAAGCATACTTCCATAGTTACGTAAACCATGTCTTAGATCATAGACTGACACATAAAATGATGTATTCTGTGTTCCTGAATTGGACCCCAGAACATACTTTTTCTTGGGTAGCTTGAGTCCTGTCACCTTGCACACTCACAGTCAGAGCCGCCTTGTGGTAAGAAGAGCGACCTCTGTGCGATTAGCAAGTCTCTATTTCTGGCAGATATATTGGGGAAAAGGAGATGTTTGCTCTGAAATTTTGATCCTCAGCAGTTGGTAGATCAGTTCACGGTTTACTGAGATAGGGAACACTGGGACAATGAAAGAAACACAGCTTTGCCAAGACTAAATGGAAATTTTGCTAATTACTTTCTGTAAGAATATAGGCAACTTTTTCTCAAGTTTAAGGGAATATTAATTATCTACCTAACAGAGCGGGTGTAAGTATTAAATATGCTTATATACATAAAAGCCTTCTCCTGTGCTGGCCCATATTATGTGCTCAATAACTGCACACTAATTTTTATTATTAAGATGCAGTCTGATATGGATATGTTAACTGACAACTTAAAGATAAAGAGACATTTAGGAGACAGTTGAAAATATGTATCACAGAACTTTCCTGTGTGTATGCATGTGTTTATGCATGTGGGTGAGAGAGAGAGAGAGACAGAGAGAGACAGAGAGACAGACAGAGAAATAGAGAGTCAGAGAGAGAAGTTAAGGGGTGGGCAGACATTGAAAGAAGAGTCAGAGAAGTTCTAAGAAGAAGAGGACACCAAGTGTAATATAATAACTTGTTATTGAGTCATTTATTATATATATCATATCTAGGTCTTGGTATAATTTTTAATTTTCTGATGCTGTTTTTATTTTATATATATATATTTTATTTTTATATATATTTTATTTTTAATATATTTTATTGATTATACTATTACAGTTGTCCTAATTTTCCCTTTGCCCCCCTCTGCCCAGTACCCCCCTACCCTCCAACATATCCCCCTTAGTTCATGGCCATGGATCATGCATATAATTTCTTTGGCTTCTCCATTTCCTATATTATTCTTGACATCCCCCCTCTCTATTTTGTGCCTATTATTTATGTTCCTCATTCCCTATACCTTTTCCACCATTCTCTGCTCCCCATCCCCCTGATAACCCTCCATGCGATCTCCTTATCTATGATTCTCTTCCTGTTCTGGTTGTTTGTTTAGTTTGTTTCTTTAGATTGAGCTGTTGATAGCTGTGTTGCTTCTTTAGTGTTTATAGTTTTGATCTTCTTCTTTTTCTTAAATAAGTCCCTTTAACATTTCATGTAATAATGGTTTGGTAATGACAAACTCCTTTAGCTTTACTTTGTCTGGGAAGCACTTTATCTGTCCTTCCATTCTAAAGGATAGCTTTGCTGGATAGAGTCATCTAGGTTATAGGGCCTTGCTTTTCATCATTTTGAATATTTTTGGCCTGCCAACTTTCTCTTGAGAGATCAGCTGATAGTCTTATGGGAACTCCTTTGTAGGTAACCATGTGCTTTTCTCTTGCTGCTTTTAAGATTGTCTCTTTATCGTTAACCTTTGACATTTTAATT
Organism: Phyllostomus discolor; assembly: GCF_004126475.2. Lineage (NCBI taxonomy): Eukaryota > Metazoa > Chordata > Mammalia > Chiroptera > Phyllostomidae > Phyllostomus > Phyllostomus discolor. Next base: position 182,455,525 of record NC_040904.2, read on the forward strand.
ATGTGTCTTGGTGTGGTCCTCTTTGTGTCCATCTTGTTTGGAACTCTCTGTGCTTCCTGGACTTGTATGTCTATTTCCTTCACCGAATGAGAGAAATTTTCTTTCATTATTTTTTCAAATAAGTTTTCATTTTCTTACTCTTCCTCTTCTTCTTCTGGCACCCCTATGATTCAGATGTTGGCACATTTGGATATGTCCCAGAGGTTCCTAAACCTGTCCTCATTTTTTTGAATTTTTTTCTTCCTGCTTTTCTGATTGAATGTTTTTTCCTTGCTTGTGTTCCAAATTGTTGATGTGATTCTTGGCTTCATCCTCTCCACTGTTGGTTCTCTGTAAATTTTTCTTTATTTTACTTAGTATAATCTTCATTTCTTCCCTTATGTTTTTGCTATACTTAGTGAGTTCTTTGGGTATCCTGATCACCAGTGTTTGGAACTCTGCATCCAATAGGTTGGTTATTGGGATTCACTACCAGGGCGACAGCTGGAAGGGTGCCAGTTGCATACGGGTGAGGTGACTCAAAAGGGGGAAAGAGCTGGGCAAACCTCCAGAAACCAGGAAGTGGCATTGTCCCCTCTCTGAACCCTCTCTCCAAACAGATCCACAAAGCTGTGAAGAAGGTTACCGGGCCCTGGTGATTACCTAAGGCTCTGCCCCACATAATTTACAAGTGTGTTTTCTAAGACAGGGAGCCAAAGAAGCTCTACCTAATACACAGAAACAAACACAGGGAGACTGCCAAATTGAGGACACAAAGAAATGTGGCCCAAATGAGAAAACAGAACAAAACCCTAAAAAAAAAACCTAAACAAAACAGAGATAATCTAATGCTATTCTTTTCTTGAAAACTTATCCAGATTTAAGAGATGCTTATGTATAATTTGCAAATCAGTACACTTAAGTTGTCATTATGGAATAAAACTCACAAACACAGGGAAAATTATTTAAATGAAAAAATATATCTTCTGGTGAATAAGTAGAACACATAAACTGGGAAAGTTAAAGCAAATGTTCTGTTACCAATTTTATAGTTATAATAATTCTCATATTGAACCCAAACTTATAGATACATCTATAGGAATGAAATTTTTATATTTGATGCTCTAAAACACAAATTAAATATTATTTGTTTACACAGTTGTCCTATTAACATGTTTTTAAGTCCAACAATAGTAATACCTTATGTATTTCCAACAATATCCAAAGAACATGTGCTTTTCCCTATCTCACCAGCATTATCCTTTAAAATGACATAACAAAAGACATCCTTTCTAGTAAATGTGGTATGAGGGAGAGGGTGAGCCATTGTTAATTTTTACACATTCTGCCTTTGGCCAAAGGAGAGTACAATATTTCATTTTTACATCATTCTCTAAATGAAAGCATCATGTGTACAGGGGCAAAGTCACAGGTTAAATACCTACATGAGCCAGAGAGATTTAAACTGTTCCTCACCCACATGCTATTGATTACAGGAAGCCCAGAATGAGTGAATGAATCACTGCAAATATATCACTACTACTTGGAAAGCTTTCAAAACAAGCTAGCTTTTCCTATAGTTTACTTATAAGGGGATAGGAGTGTTCGTCTATCCATTCAAACAACCTTCCTATGTGTTAACTTCAAAATAGATTTTGTCTGGCTAGCTGTTTCAAAATTAAAACTAATACAGGCAAGGTTTATAAACGTGGTATGTAGTTTAGCTTTCTGGACTAACCTATTCCAAGAACTGAGTTATGCACTAAGAGAGCCTCAATTTTTAAATTATCATGTTAAAACCAATTTTAACATGATAATTACCTATTACCTTCATAGTAATACAGAGAAATATGTTAACCTAGAACTCTGAAGGCTAATCTCCTATTGTGTTAATATAGACAACGTTACCACTGAATTCTTAGGATTATATATCTGCCAAGTGAATGAACTTTCAAAAGACCTAGGAAGGTAAATCATATTTACAAATATGCCAACTTCAATTTCAAGGTCTACCAGGAGATCACAGAAAAAGATGATAGAACACAAAATCACTTTTTCTGTTGTTTGAATACAACAAAATCAAATCTTCTTGACCTGGGTATTACCAGGTATGTGTGAGAAGGAAAATAATCACAAAATCATACATAGAAATATAGATACATATCATACTTTGCAAAAACAATAAATCTGTGCCTCAATAAAATATAACATTCCAGCTTTATCAAGCTCAAACTCATGTGTCACTCTTAGAATTATATAGTATCTATCACAGGATGTTTTCTAAAAGTATCCTTAAGGACAGGACAAGACAGTGTTCATTATATGTGCTTTGAAAATGTTACCATAATTTAGTGTGGTATTTTTTTGTTTCAAAACAATTAGAGTTAAATTAAAGAAATGGATAGTCTGAGGTTGCATTTTGATTCATCATTTATTTATTTCTCTCTTTGGTCATCCCTTTTTCTTTCCTTTCTTCTTTTTGTACACCCACTATGTTATATATTGTACAAGTTGTCAAGTATATAGGATACAACAATTACTGTTATTATTCCTATCTGGGTGATGGGAGATACCAAAAATTACTTTCTGTGGACACGTGTACAGAATATTCTGGGAGCCAAGTAGGGGCATCTGCGGAACAGGCAAGGAGTAGAGTCAAAAGTAACTTACTTATATCTTCTTATAAAACTAGATTTTTAAAACATATTTTAATCAGCCATAGAGATTTGTGATTTACCTTATAAGTTCTGAAACATTTTTATTTAAATGTGACAATTCTGCTATCTAAAAGAAACTTTCATTGATAGGCCATACAGATAGGTTACAACTATTCTCTGTGGCCCTCACTATATTTGTTTTTACCTTACATGGGACTTCTTTAGCTACAATAAACACAGAAAAGTACAATTATCAACGCATAATCTTTTCCTTTGTTTAAATTCTTATTCTTCACTTCCAACAAATGGCACATGCACACATAAAGTGCTCAATAAATACTTATTGAATCTATCTACTAAGTAATAGATAATTTCCATATTCCATTTCTTATCAATCTGTATAACATCTGAACAGTTTTCAATTGTTATCAAAAGTTCAGTTGCAAAACAGAATATATCTGATTACCGTAAGTAATAGTTTCCATATCCCATGTTCTTATCAATCTGTATAACATCTGAACTGTTTTTCAATTGTTACTAAAAGCTCAGTTGCAAAATAGAATATATCCGATTACTGTAAGTAATAGTTTCCATATCCCGTGTTCTTATCAATCTGTATAACATCTGAACTGTTTTTCAATTGTTATAAAAAAACTCAGTGCAAAATAGAATATTTATATCTGATTACTCTAAGTCTAAACAGACCTGGAAGTTTAAAAATTTTATCTCTGAATAAAGCAGAAATTCATCATTTCTACTCTTACTCCATGTACAATAATGTACAATGCTTTTATTAAACTATGCTTTGGCATTATATCATTAGACTGCATTGAAGAATTTAAAAGGAAATGTCCATAAAAAACATGCTATTGCAAGGATATACATAGTTCACCTATCAAATTGGGTGTTCCATTAATGAGGACCCATGGGAAGATCTTCACTCAGATTCGTGCATCAGAACAAGCTATTTTATACCTCTGTGCCATATTTGTGTTTACCTGATAGACATCATAAAGCTGTAAACTGTCTCTCTTGCAGCTCTGAAGAGTAGGAAGTGCCAGCAATTGTACCATAGCTTAGGTTTATCTATGCTACTCTGTCACCTGAGCACTCGATTCACTTTATTTAAAATCCTCCTTTTCCTTTTCTGTATTTTCTCACTTTTTTGTTGTTGCAGTTTAAGTCTATACGGAACTTCAGTTCTTAGATTTAGTAGAATATTTAAACTTTCTCAAAACACCTTAACACATATTTTGTCTATCATTCAATCTTACTTACCTAGTATAATAAATACTGGAATACCAGTGTAAAATAAATATATGCGCAGTTATCCTTCTCACTGTGTTGATGTGAGAATACTACTTTCCCTCTTTTTTGTTTAAGACTGTGACTACTTCTGCTGCATCTCAGGTTCAAGGAAGAGCACTTTCTCTTTTCCCACGTGCTTCCCCTGCTGATGTTGGTAATAGACATGTTTGTTGAACCTTGAACTATAATGCCATGATTTATAACTCTCACTTTACAAAAAATGGCAGTAATATTTCTAGATGTCATAGTACTTCTGTACTTAGCTGAAGTATCTTTGATTAATTAGAAAGCAGGAGGCATTATGGTTTATTTCTCAAAATAATGCAGTATAACACCCAATACCATGTTCTTATAAGGAATATAATTATGGCAATAATTAGGTTGGTATTGATATATTTTAAATGGCAGTGTTCATCATATGTGCAAATCTTGGATCAGAGGAAATGTGAAATTCTTTTTAAATAGTTATATGGAAAAGAGATTTTAAATTGCCTTTCAGTATAATACAGTATAGAACAGTTGGGGCCAGGATTCAGGAGACGTGATCTACTGCGTGCCCTTCTGCTGACTCAGCATAAAAAGCGCAATATCTAATAATTCTGTCATTTCAGTTTCCCATTTGTGTCCTGTTTAAAACCTCCCTGAACAATACCTTACAATGACATTTTTAGGATCAATAAGATTTAGAATCTCACTGCCCTCTATTTAAAACTTATTGCTACTAAAGTATTTTCTTAAGAATTCAAAACCACTTTAAATTCAATACCTTATAAAATCATATGTTGCACCCCTGATGCTTTCAGAAGGTAAGCAAATGTATTGCAAAATACAATGACATAATCTTTAATTGTCAAAACCATTTAGTTCAGCTTCTAAATTGACCCATGTAATTTGATACACCCAAGAAGTATGCTCTGATTGCCTCCATTTTGTTAGACACTGTCCTAAGTCTTAGGGATACAGAGAAAATAGGAAAACATAGACTCTTCTCTCAAGGACTTTACTGTTCAGTTGGGAGACAGAAAAATAATATCTATATTTGATGGCACATCCTGACCAATGTTTCAGTAAGACAAAGTTGATATTCATCCGCTACACATTAGTAAATATTAAAATCATTCTTCATCATTGTTGACTAGAGAGCCTTTCAAGTTCCTGAACGCCCCTTTACTACTCTGGCTGGCTAAGCCCTCCCCCCAGGAATCTTTTGGCCTTTCTAAAATCCAAGGACTAATGCCTAGAGATTAACGTAAGGCCTTCATGGCCACGCCTTTCTTATTGGGCCTGCAATTCTGGTGGGTAACGTGTTGGGTTTGTTAAAAATGCATTTTGAGTATAATAAAGTAAGGGTGCAGATACACACAGTGATATCCAAATCAAATCTCAAAGAGGGCTTTCTGGAGGAGGCTGTGCTTAATCCAACTCCGAAGTAATTAGTGGGCATTAGTTAGAGGCAAAGAAAATGATGACCTTTTATGACATTGTCAATAATCACTTTATCGGTCAGTCCTTACTTGAACAACCTTGAATGAAGAAGGATCTCACAGGCAACTGAGTCTGTCTTTGGAAATTTCGAATTCTTAATTTTTTTCTCTTAGGGGTAGAGTTAACTAAAAGTATATCTTCTAAACCTTTATTCTTACTTTATATTAACTTAAAATAATTGTCAAATTGGGATCCTATTTCATAATTAGTAAATCTGAATTGCTTTTTAGAAATAATCAAAAAGACTTGATAATGAAAAAAGTGAGCTAAAAGTTCTTGATACTTTTTAAAATATCATGTTCACACTAGAGAAAACATTGGTGCTTCAGAATTTCCTATCTTTTCCTGATCCATATATTCAAAATCTTAAGTATGTTTACCATATAATTTGATTTCATGTGTCATAACTATCAGCACTGTCTATTCCTTATACTGAGATTTAAAATATTGTATGATAATTTAAATTTTAAAAATTATAAGGAAGGTATCTAGAAGTTAATGTGGTTCTAGGACACTCTTTACTCCTCCACTCCTAGCACCTGAGACCAAAAGAACTTCTGAGATTTACCCAAAGCTGCATAACTTTGCGAGGGGACTCAGGGAAGAAATCGTATCCTGTTTTCCTTTTTCTCTCTTTAAATTTAAATAGCTATAAACAATAGTTTCAACTTATTGCCTAAAACCTGTGACCAAGAATGCAGAATTTATTGTTCAGTATTCTAGACAAACACCTGGAAGCAGAAGGATGTGGAAGGATGGCTTTCTGGTCCGTTCCGAGTGGTTGTGGGGAAAACCAATGATTTCTTATAATCTGTAAACTATTATAGTTCATTATCCTTGCAGAAAGACTTGAGTGAGGAACAGAAAAATAATATTCCAATGGTTCTTTTTAAAATAAAAAGCACTGAATTGATAATGAGAAAAATTGTTCTCATTTTAAATTCAAAGGAGCTTAGATAACATGTTTTCCCCATTATTTAAAATTTCTTTATAATCTGCTTTCCTGTTTATAATTCTGGCCCAAATAATAAAAGGAAATGCAAACAAAAATGGAAGAAATAAATTTTAATTTAGTAACACACACACAGAAACCTATAGTTCTATTCTTGTTTTTGGAGAGACTAAGTAGCTTCATATGAATTTACTATAGTTAAGGAATCATGTTTTCTTTACATCCAAAAAGTATTCCCAGAGCATTCTAGGAGTGAGTATGTGGTGTGTGTTTATGTGTGTGTGTGTGTGTATAATTTTACTCTAGTGCTTTATAAACACTTTCCAAAAATACATAGCAGTAATTAACATTATTATCCATGTAAGTGATTTTCATGGTTTCTAATGAGTGTATTTGGAATTGATAAATAACAAAACAAAAACAAAACAAAAAATTGCTTAGCTAAGTATTAAGTTCATATAGTTTCTTACAAGGAAAGTAAGTTATTAGATAAAAAATCCTTTTGAAATAAACATCAAAATTTACTTAATATTTATAATGATTTAGGCTTTTTATTGAAATGTTTTTATTTAATTTGCAAGATTCATCTGCTTGTTATTTTTTCCACAAATAATTCAGTGTTTAGTTTAAACACAAATGACACCAATTCAACATTCATACTAATCCTATAACAACAAACTGATGGAAATGGAAAAATCAGGTATTTTAGAAAGTAGATTTTGATTTACAACTTCTAAAGACTAATTTTAAACAGTGAAAGGTGAATTCTATGGCTAGCCAAATGTCCAAATTCTCAATAAAAGCTCCCAGTTTGGAAAGCCATCACCTCATAAAACTTACTTCATATAAATCATACTTTAAATGTCTTTGAAAATGTATATCAAAACACTTGTCAGTTGTTGTGATCTTCCCCAAAGAGGAAGTTCAAGGCCTTAATTAAATAGATGACATTTTTTTTAATGCCATGGAGATAGAACTGCAATAAGTAGTCCCCACTTACCCACAGGACATAGGTTCCAAGACCCTCGATCAATGCCTCAAACAGTGGGTAGTACTGACCCCTATATGTGTATTATGTTGCTTTCCTACACATACATACCTTATCACTCAAAGAAGGCACTTTATGGCTTCTCTTATGGCATATTCAAACTGCCAGCATCACTACTCCTGGGCTTTGGGGTTATTAGTAAGTAAAATAAGGTTTGCTTGAACACAAGCCCTGTGTACTGCAACAGCTGATCTAATAACCTAGACAGCTACTGAGTGACTGAAGTGAGGGTATACAGTGTGGACATGCTAGATAAAGGGCTGGACAGAGTAGAAAGGCATGAGATGTTACCACACTACTCAGAACAGTGTGCAATTTAAAACTTATAAATTATTTATTTCTGGGATTTCCCATTTTATATTTTTGACTACAGTAACTGTGAGTAACTGAAACCATGGAATATGAAACTGCAGATATGAAGGGTCTACTGTATTTCTTCAAAACTGGGTAATTAGCAGACCTTTAGAGAAGACTATGTTCACACAAGACCACTTTTGCTGCATATCCCCATTTTGTTTTGGCTCATATATAAATGTAATGTGTTAATCAAATGAATCTGAGAGCCATTCATGGGTCCAGATGCAACTTCAGAAGTTCTGTCACCCAATCCTTCACCTCACCAAGGAAAGCACTACAAGGATATGTGTTTGCTCATAACTATCCAATGATTGGTAGGAAACCAGGGCAAGAACCAAGTTTTTCCACCCTCTGGCCTATGTTCTTCCCATTACTACTCGTTTCCTTGTTTTGTTAGGTTATTTTAAATATGTGTTTGGAAATCTCAGATGTTAATTGTTCAGCAATTAAATTCTGGTTGAGATAGGTTGTTAAGAAGACTAAAGTAACTGGGTCACAGAAGTTTCACATAGAGCTATCCTCTAGGTTATAAACTCCATGAAAGTAGATGAGAGTGTGCAACTCGCTCATTGCTGAGTCTGCAGATGCTCATTCAGTGTCTGGTACCAGATTCTCTGTCTGAATTTGTTGAATGTTGAAGGAATGAACTCCAGTGGTTTATCTGGAGATTGTAAGTTCCATATCAACTAAGTAATAACAAAATACCTGATCTATTTTTCATAAAATTTGAATAAATTTACTGTGAAATTAAGACAGAAGTAAAATTTATAATTGTCACTTGTACTAAATGATTTTCATTTGTTATTTAATCTGTGGATTAATGTCTTGCTTTCTGCTCCTTTGCTTGCAGTGTTGTTGTTATTATTATTAGATTATTATTAGTTTCTGTTTGCTAGAACAAAGACAAAAGCAGTATTTTAAGACAGAAGAGTCTTTTTCAAGTTAAATTTATGTTTGGCTAAATAAAGCAAACTATTTCAACTCAGTGCCCCAGAATTAGGTCTAAGTGTTCTATATTCCTAAATAGTAATAAGCTCAAAACATTTTAAATTTTGCTTACTTCTACGTTGTCAAATAAAATCACTGGACTTTTCCTTCTCTCCTCAAATTAATACACCTTCCAGGATTGCACAGTGACTAAGGTCCTATTATTCATATCAAATTACTACTTTTTAGACTTACAGAAACTGGGCATAGTTTCCCTATCTTTCCTCAATTCAACATTAAACTAACATTTCAAAGTTGTTTTTATGATTTACACATTATTTTAGACACCAGATATATCGAATAGCAAAATAGATTGTCATGGAACATAAACTCCAATAGATAGAAACAGATAAGATTTTTTCAGATAATATGAACTACAGAGAAAATAAATTAGTATAATAGACAGTGATGATGATGAGCTAATTTAGATGCAGTGGTCAGAAAAGTCTGCTAGGGAAGTGGTATTTGAACTGAGAACTAATAAGGATGGCAGTGTGTTGTTTTTCATAAGAAAGATTTTCAAAGTATCTTACAGGAGAGTATTCATTCACTCAGTGATCAATGAGCTTATGGGCTTACAAATAGGATTTTACCAGCTAACGAGAGCAGATCCATCTCTCGGCAGTAGATTTACTTCATCTAAGCTCAGGAGTTAATTTATATAATCAGAGGCAAAAGTATAGTTTTGAAATAAAAAGTAACTCCTACAAAGTTTAGAATACTGAACACCCTTATGACAAAACAACCCTTTTCTATTCCCTAGGCAGATTCATGTGGTAAGCCAAATAATTGTCTTAAAGGTGTGGGTAATCATGTTATTAGAACCAGAGAGTTACATGCTAATGTAACTACAACAACAATGGTAGTTTTGGCAATGGGACTAGCTTGGTTTATGCTGGCTGTAACTGTAGCCCTCCATGTCCACCTCAGGGACAGCCTTAACAATGTGTCCAGACCCTTCGTCATTTTCAGTGTGTCTACTTTTCTGCTCCTTTCCTATATTCATCCAACCTCAATCCTTCCCTGCAATTTTTGGATGCTTAGAACTTCCTCTCTCACTTATATTCTTTTTTAGACATGTTTAATACCTTCAAACAGGTTAAATTGAATTCTTAAAAACCTGAGGGGCCATTCTGGTTTTGCATGTTGGATTTCTTCCATCATGTTTTGATCCTGAGGTTTTCTTTGTATCTCTACTAGCGAATTATATATTTTTTTACTACTAAGATCTTGGAGAAAGCATGAAACACCCATATACTCATAAAACTTATGTCTACCTAGTTGAAGATAATACAAGATAAAACCTTATGTAGAAGAGTGTGACTCTAGACTGTTGTCAAAAAATGTATATTTATGTAATGTAAATACTTACAGCTCTACACTCCTGCTGTCAGTTCTAAACTTTACCCTGGGAGTCAGAAACGAAGACAAAAATAATGGTACCCATATTTTGGATAAAGGCTAGGAACCAAGGGTAAGATTTCTTATCTAAGGAGGATAAGTAAATCAACTTTTCTGTACTTCATGTTTTTCATGCTTTTAATGAAAACCTCTTCTGTTACTACAAAAAGTTTTTATCTTTTGTTGTTGTTGTTGTTATTTTTAATCTCTCTGCTCTGGCCAACTAACCATAGGACTAAAAACTGCCTCCCTTCCAATCTATGTGTTATAATGCTGCTAACAGATAACTGTTACTGACAGATAACCATAGAAATCAAGAAAGTAAAAAAAAAAAAACCATGAAATTACACAAGGTCTGGTTGTTAAAAACAGCTGTGTTGGCCTTTTTCTGAAAGACAACAAAAGAGAAAGCATAGTTTAATTTTAATTCAAAAATTACTTTTAAATGATGAAAAATGAAAAGACAAAAAAACAGTTTCAGGTAGGCTATTGAAAACAAAGAACGATATTAGCTGAAGAAAACTGAACACAAAGTAAAACTTAAAACATATTTGAATGTTTTATTCTGTCTTTTTGTCTCTTTGTATGTGTAATTTTCCTCCTGTTCATTCTTTTGAACACAATCAGTCTTTCTTTATAGAATATGTTTTCTCTGTATTCCTAAATCAACATAGTTGAAAGATTTCAGAAAACTGAAGTAATATTAAAGGCCAAATCCAGATGCTACTTTTATTTAGGCTAAGTGAAACTAAGTAATGAATTGTGATGATTGTTAAACTAACAGAAAATAACTTTTTGTAAAAAAAAATAGTGGCCATGTGACTTGCTTTGGCCAATGAAATGTTAGCAGAGTGTATAACTTCTCAGTGAAAACTTTTTTTCAGTTATTTCTTTTTTATTAAATTTATTGGGGTGACATTATTTAATAAAATTATATAAGTTTCAGGTGTGCACTTCTATAATTCATCTGTGTATTGTGCTTTGTGTTCACCGCCCCAAGTCAAGCCTCCTTGCATCGTCATACCCTCTTCTACCTACTTTTCTAACTTTTCAAGGTTAAAACTAAAGGGAATTTAGGTTTAAAAGACTGGGATTTGATGGCGAAGCAGAATACATGTGGTTTATTTTACAGACTAGGGAATTCCGCAGCATTACAACTAGCTTATATAAGGCATCTGACAAACATGAAATGCCAAATTCATTCCAATCTGCATTAGTGCATGTGTGTGTACGCACACATATATTTATGTATGTATATATGGATGCATATATGTGTGTATATGCGTGTGTGTGCATATATGATCATATACTAAAGAAACAAGTGAAACTTTTGGGAAATTTTGAAAAGCCATATGTTTGAGATAAAAAAATTGCTAGAGAACTGAAATAACAAGAAGTTCCTATGCAATTAATTTAGGCTAGTATTTTTTTACTCATGTGTGCATGAATATATGATCATATACTAAAGAAACAAGTGAAACTTTTGGGAAATTTCCCAAAGCCATATGTTTGAGATAAAAAATTGCTAGAAAACTGAAATAACAAGAAGTTCCTATGCAATTAATTTAGGCCAGTATTTTTTTTACTCATAATATACTTGTGTCAAACCCTTAAATTTTTAATTTCATCATATGGACCAGGAATAATTTTAGCAGAGAATATTACTGTATTTATAGGTATGCATATTAAATTCACAAGTATCTTCAAATTAGTCTATGAATTTAATCAAAAACTGTCAAACTAAGCATAATTGGTTATTTTTGAATTTATGTACTAATATTTATTAAAATTCCTTTCTTACTTGTTCATTTATTTTTGTCATTTGAGTGTACTTGTTGGCACAGACTCAGTAACAAGTCTCAAAATCTTAGAGAGGTCTGAGTTAGACCATTCAGAAGAAGTAAAGTCAAGTGATTTTATTGGATTCAGATGATTTTGTAATGAGTGTGATCCCTCCTTTTAGCAATGATTACCCTTGAACTTGCTCTTGTGGCTAAAGTGTCATGAGGAAAAAATTAGTATTTCTCAAAACAACATTTATTAAGACCTTTATGAGGTGAGGTATTGTTAAATGAAGATTTATGAAAATTGCCATTTTATATTTGAGGGCAGAGAGTTAAACATTAAAATTCATCATGGAAGTTTTACTGTGTGTTTTACATTATGGAAAATGTTTGCCTTATGCTGGAAGCAATCAAAGTACACATCAGTCTCTCTTGTTACCATGCCCCTTTTCATTTGCTTTCCTTTGTTGGGTGATATTGTCCTTTTTATGCACATGGAAAACTTCTTTTAGCTCTCAAAACTTGTCTCAGTTAACATACTCTTTTTTTTTTTGTACACCTTCTTACATTTTGATCTTCCAACTCTGAGCTACACTACCTCATTCTGTGATCCACAGCATCCTGATCACGTGTCTGTCATAGCTCCTGGACCAGTGGTAATTTGTGTGTCTGACTTGTAAGCATTTCAGGTCAGGGGCTATGCTCCCTTTGGTAACTACAGTGCATAGCATAGTCACGGGCACACAGTGGGCACAGAATATATATGAACAATAATCGTTCCTATTCTCAATTCTTAATGCATGTCGATTTTGAAAGGATTATAAAGATTTGGGATATTATGTACAAAATGTTAGAAAATAAAAGGAAGTGGGAACATGTAACATCCTCACTTATAAACATAGTAAAGGAAAAATTCAATACTTAACTAAGCTTTATTTACAACCAATACACTAGTGTCGCATTTATCGTGTTTAGACTCTAAAGTGGGAAGAACATAATCACACTGGGAAAGAACTCCAGAACTCACTGCAGTGAGACCATCTCACCATTATCACTTGCTCAGCCCAGCACAGCACTGCACTATGTTGCTGTTTCTTTGGTGGAACCTCATATAAAGTTGTTGACTTGAGTTTCATAGAGAATGAAAATATGTGTTTCTATACAGGAAACTCACTTCTAAGAGGGTGAGGTGCTCAAACTGGAAGAGGCAGACAGGAACCGAGACCAACTGAGGGAACAGAAGTCTCAAATCATATGCACCATGTGTCAACTTGGTGCAATTTATTGATGGCAGTGACAGACAGAATCATCTACCCTACTTAAATTGTTAGTTTCTTTACTTACATTTTTTTCACAAATGAACTTGACCTTAGATGTAATTACAAAAGTAGCTTTAGATTTAGAATATAGGTGTTAGATTTAGATGTAATTACAAATCTAAATTTAGATTCAGAATTACAGATGGTAGTTGAATTTAGCTGAGTTAAATATTTGTATAATGTGACTCCACAGTAAATGAATTAAAGGATTTTTTCTCCATTTACCCAAATAATTGTCACAGTTTTATGGACCCTTCAGAAAATATTCACATGCAGATATGTTAAATGCATATGCAGTAAGAAATTTTGTGTGTATTTCCATGTGTATGTACACATGCAGATTTGGGAATAGACAGATGTTAAGGTTATTGATTATGTCAGCCTAACATAATTAATGCATCCAGAAGAAATCTAAACTCACCAAAAATTAGGAAACATGTGAGTCCAGTATCATGTGTAGAACAAGGAAATTATATGGCTAATACTGTTCTGATTACATTTTCTCTTAATATATTTAATTAGAGATAACAAGTATAGCCCTGCCTATACCCACAGTATAACTCTTTTATGTGATCAGAGATAAGGAAGTTGGATAATGCAAATGTGTCATTTTATACTGTAATTATGGTTAACTGAAAGAATGGTCTTCCTACACATCAGGAATGACTTCCAAATTATAATGACTTTGAATCATTTTATAGCAGAAAAATCCCAGAGTCTGGCAGAAATTCATATACTCATTCATTCACTCAATAAATATTTTTTTGTGTGTCTGATATGTCAAGCTTCAGTTTAAGAAATGGAAGTACATAGTCAACAAGGCAAATACGTTCTCGATTCTCCTAACACTTATATTTTAGTTGGAAGAAAGAGGAAATAAATAAATGAATGAATAAAATGATTTTCATTAGAGATCAGTGCTATAAAAAATAAAGGAATCAGATAGAAATTGACTAGAAATGATAGTAGGGCTATATTGCTTTAAAAGGTATATCAATGAAGGCCTGTCTAAAAAAGTTAAATACAAGTTAAAATGTGGATAAGAGGACTCAATCATGTGACATTTTTAGAGAACAGTGTCTGAAATAAAGGGAACAGAACTCAAAGTGGAAACACACAGAAGTGTGGGTGAACTTAGCTAGTTGGAGGAGTATGAAGATGGCCACAGTGGCGAGTGCATGATGGGAAGTGTGGTAGAAAATGACTGGGGAAAGTGCTTATGTACCTCCATCAGCTTTGGTAAGAGGTTTGCGTTTTATTCTAATCCCAAACAATTAGGGATATCCTTAAGAACTCAGAAATCATCACCAGCAGGAGCTCAGATTGGTATTGTGTTAGATGCACTCAATTCTATTTTCAGTGTGCCACCTATTGTAAGCTTGTCAAGTAAGTATGATTACTGGTGAAGAGAGCAAACTCTGAAATCAAACAGATATAAGCTTGAATCCTGGATTATTTCCTCACTAGCTGTGTGTTTTCTAGAGGAAAGTCTTCACATTTCTCACCTCAATTTCCTCTGTAAAATAGATGATAATGGTACCTACCTCTTAAGGTTGTTTTGAGCATTCAATGAGATAATTACATAAACTACAGTACTGTGCATGGTACATGAGTGAAGTCAAATATTAATGACTTCATGATACTTACAGCATTTGTTTAATTGATTTGGGATTACAAAGCTGTCTCTTTGGTCTTGTAATTTTTGTTCTTTGTTAAGCTACACAGGTTTTTCATAGCCATTACAGATGCAGAATCAGTTATAAGGTAAATTCTACTTTGCATACACACAAAAGAAGATAGGTAGCTTAAATTTGCATATTTTAAAAGAGCATCACTGGGGAAAATCTCCCTATAAAGTCTTCGGTTCAGATTAAAGATATATGCCAGAAAAAAACAATTTTCATTTGGTAAATATTTACCTGTATAGATTGTATAATCCTACTTTATTCAAAGTTCTCCACTTAGTTGTTATAATTTTCCAGCATTATTTTTTTCTTTAGAAAGAGTGACCTAAAGAAGACCCAGTGTAAGAACAGAAGGCTTCTCAATGCAGAATTGTTCTTTTCCTTAGGGTTACATATTTCTCATTTACCTTTACTTTCCCTCTTTGTTATGCTGATACTATCAGAGTATAATTATAATAGTAGTCAAAACATTAATAAATTTCTCATGGTTTTAACATTTGGAAGAAAGAAAGAAAAACATTAAAATATATTTTTTAACCCTAGTCTTTTATATTTAAATGGAACTCCAATATTTAAATGGAATTCATTACATAAATATTTCAGCTAATTCCACTTAAAATTACAGCCAAAATGTTTTAAAAAGTGATTTATTTTTTATTGTCCTTTTCCCTACCATTGTCCAGTTATAGAGCCCAGATCAAAGCATCGATTTGCTTTAGAAAACATATGTTGAAATGCATGGTTAACTACCTGGAGTCATTTGTTCCAAAATCCTGCTTAACAAGAAAATTGTTCTGCTTACAGGTGTGCACTCTTAATGGCAGTAAAAGGGTAACATGATGATGTTTGTTGATGAAGATGCCGAGGATGCAGAGATGCTGATACCATCCATCCTCTATTATGCACTTAGTGTGTGTTAGACACCATTACATTCTGTGTCTATGTCTCTGCCTTTTTCTTTCTCCCTGTAAGTCAAACAGACATCATAATTTCACTTTTGAAAATGAGCAGACTGATACTGCTGAATAGCATGGCCAAGGCCACTTGTGAGTGAAGAACAGAACCAAAATTCCAATCTGATTCTGACTCTAAAGTTTTCTTCTCCCTGTGCTACACTACCTTTGATAAAGTAATGAAACTAATTTTTTTTTCAGGTTCCTGCAAATGTCAGCCTTATTCCACTTGATTCTCATTAACATTTTAATGCTTTATATGGAAATTTAGGTTTCATAGCTGGCATCTTTATACCCCCAAACATGATAAAATGTAAAAATTCAGCTGTTTTTGTTTTCCTTTTAAAAAGATCAGCAACCCCTGGCTAGTGTGGCTCAGTGGATTGAGTGCTGCCTGGGAGACAAAGGGTTGTGGATTTGATTCCCAGTCTAGGGCACCTGCCTGGAATCCCGGCCAGGTTCCCAGCGGGGGCGTGCACGAGAGGCAACCGCACAATGCTATTTCTCTCCCTCTTTTTCTCCTTTCCTTCCTCCCTCTCTAAAAATAAATAAATAAAATCTTTTAAAAAATGAATAAAAATAAAAATAAAAGGATCAGCAACAAGTTCTAACTTAGTGAATGTCCTGGTCCTGGTAACAGTGAAAGGACTACTTGCAATTTATAGTTTTGGTTTTCAGAATGGATTCTACTCATTTTACCCATTGCATTCAGTGAACAACTTATTTCTAGTGTCAGATGAACAAGAAATTAGAAGTGTTTATGCTTTTACACATAGTAGCCAAAATAGCCATGCTTAACACTTTTAGCTAGAATTAATGATTTAAACAAAGCTATAGTAGAATTCAAATAGTTCTCAGTGTATCACACTCCTAGGTTACAGAAATAAGATTAGAACTCTTTATTAAAATAGTATTTCTGCTACAATTGCTTTGCAAATAGCTAAACATAGTAGATGTTCAATAAATGAAGACTGTTATTATTAATAAGCCCTCCAAACATGTAACATTCATGCAGGTACTGATTTGCTTGAAGAAGCAAAGTGTTCTTATAATCTCTGTTACTCACTGACATGCTTCACATTTGGTAGTTTGAGCAGTGTATTACTTGCAAAGATGGAGATGAGGAGGAGGAGGAGAGCAAGGGTGATAAACATGTAAAAATACTGCAATAAGGCACTTTAGTTAGAGGAAGTCATTTAATGCCTCAATAGCCCTATAAGGTCGGTTTATTAGGTAGCACTAACTTTACAGATGAGGATACTACATCGCAGAAGGTTGTCGTTTCACACGATATCTAAGCTAGTAAGTGAGGGAGAAAGACTCTGACTATAAAGCCCAGTTCTTAACAACTACAGGTAAGATTTTGAGAGATTAAAAAGAATTGGATGTAAAGCACTTAGAGTCAACACCACTTAAGCATCACATCATTAAGTACTTGTAAGTATGACTCTTGCTTAGCTATTATAATTACAACATATAATTATGTAAAAAGTTTTCATTATGGGTTTAGAGGAAACTTTTTTCTAATTTTAATTACAGATTTTAAAAAAATCCCTCCAGATATTTAAATCTGTAAATGATCTTGTAAAATATTGGTTATTTTTCTTTTTAGCCAACTTTGTTATTGAATGTTGATTTGCTTTTTATAAAATCCAGTGGATATCACTTAGACTTCTAAAAGGAATCTGTATTAGTGACTTTAAAGGTAAAAAGTCACTAATGGAGTCACGGTGAAAGTCACATGGAGTAAAAATGAAAGATCAAAGTTTAAGGCATCAAAAAAAACAAAAAATGTGTTTTATAACCATTCGATATTTCTACCATTTCTGTTATCCTATGTATTGAGTTGGAAGGTACTCGTTCAGGAATTTCAGTTTTGTAGAGATTTAGGAAAAGGACTTGCAATTCTATTTTTTTCCTTTTCTATCACAGCCACTTTGTACAAAGGCAGGCATGCAGATATATCAGGAAAGAACTTCAGGTCTTTTTGAATGTTAAGAGAGATGTCCATTTTAGCAAATGGGGAGGCACACATTTGGATAAATTTATATGTACCCCTGAAATGTGGGTGCTAGTCTGAACTGCCAAACTTTAGAATTTTCACATTCTTAATATACCAAAGTGGGTTAAAACAGCCTATTAGTATAAGGAGTATTTTTGAAACTGTTGACATTTGGCTACTGTTCTTTCATCCACTGTTCTGTAGCCTTGACAGAAACTTGGTTTAACTTGCAGAGAGAAAGTGAAAGACAGAGAAAGGTGTCTATATGAAATGCCCCGGAGAGAAGCAGAACTCCTGTAAGGCAACATTTAGGCATTGAGTGTGACACTGTATTAACCTCTTTAATGGATGTATGTAATAAAGTGACATGTAAATGGAGCACAAGGGGAGATATGACACTATATCTGGAAGAGGATAAAACAGTTGGTTGAATACTGGGCTATTATAGCAGTTTGCAAACCTTGGATAAACTCAGTCAGCGGTTGTATAATTGGTTATTCAATCCCGACCCTTGTTCACAGCTCAAAGCCAGGAACACTGAGACCTGTTGCCAATTTGAGTGAATATAGTGACTGTACTCGGCCGGGGCCTAACATTGGAGCCAGGCCTTTTCCTGTGGGCTGGTTTCCACCATGTCTGGGACTGGCTCAGTGACAGTGGGTCTTTTGTTGTGAGAGGCTGGCTGGTACTCCCCTCCTTTGCAAAATGTCTAACAGCTACACAAATATAAGAAAATAGGAAAAGGGCCTTACTGTAGCTTTTCTCTTAGTAAGTTAATGTGGAATTATTAGTTTTCCTTTCTTTTCTTTTTTTTTCCTCCCTTTTTGGGGAGAGTCTGAGTTAAGTAAATAAACTGAAAGAGTGATATAAAAGCTGGTTTTGGGGTAAGAATTGAATCTTGGTAGTCCCTGATTAGAATATGATATCTATGGAGAAATTTATAGCAATTTGATTCACAAAAAAATCCTGAGTAAGGTATTTTTACTTTCCCTCCTTTCTCCTATCAAAGTTCATGGAGAAGATTGTTTTTATGCTATGTCTCTTCCACGACAAAAGGTCTAGCATGTTTATAAATCTGTTATGTATTTCACTTTATGAAACAAGTACCCTACCTTCTCTGCCCAAACCTACTGGATAGAGGCCAACAGACTAACCACTTACTGTTTCTAGTCTAGTAAAATTTGAGAAATAAATCAGTGAAGATTTTGATTTGAGTGTGTGGTATAAAGAATGCCCAGTCTTCATACAGTGCCCAATTCATAAAGGGATCTGTAACAGGCTTGTAGTATTTGCCAGTTAGGTGCTGCTTACTGATAGGGTGACAGTTCCCAGCTGCAATCAATTATGCTTCCATTATTTCTGTTGTTTAAACATACTGAGGAATACCAGTTCAGAGGATTTCACAAAACGCATCTAAGTTCCAAAACAAAGTAAAGAGCATGTTAAAAAAGAAAACACCGAATACACTCTGAATCGAGAATGTTTTTCTGAGCATATTATAATCTCTTTGCCACCCCCTCTCCCTTTTCTGATTCCACCTCACACACCCAGCATTTATAAAATCACACACACAACACATAGTGTTTGATTTAATGCAGGGTTGCAATTCAATCAGGAGACTGCTGAGGTCATATAATATAAATGGCTACAGTACTTCTTGGCTCAGTTATAGCCTTGATCTCTCAGGGCTTTTGTTTTTGTTAATTGAGTAGCCTCCTGCTGGGAGGAGCTCCTAAATATTTTGGACTATATGTCACTAAAAAGAATTTGGAGTCCAGAAGGTAGTGGGGGAAGAGGGGGGTGGGGGAGGTAAGTCTCACCAGCAATGGATAAAGGAAAAGGAAAGAGCTTGTTCTGAAACCAAGACAGGACAAAGGAAAAAGAAGCAAATTGTTTTTGAATAGAAAATTAATCATTGAAAGGGACTGGCTATTGTGAGGCAAACATAAAAATAGAGGGAGCATTTAACTAGAAATATATGAGGAAAAGCGCTATAGAAACTCCAACAGAGGCCTTTAATGGAAAATACACCCGGCCATCTCATTATAAGTGCATCCCTGGGAGCCAAGTGTTATGAGCATTAGTAAGAAGGTGGTATTTTTTAAAAAATTGATTATAATCAAGCTTAATGTATTTGAGGCTTAATAAAAGTATTGTGTAGGGGTAGTGAGTATCATGGCATAATAGGGACCTCTTAGTATCGGATTGTTCATAAGTATTGTGTTTCATAATGATGATTGCTGGAGGCCTTTACTTCCTGATGGGTAAATAGGAACTTGAATTGGTAAAGAGAAGATCACAGAATTATAGGCCGGCCCTGTTAACCCCAGAAAATATAATTCAACATATATCTTATCATCTTAATCTCCCAAATATTTGCCTATATTATACTACAACACAATATTGTATATAACAAACAGATGTCTCCCCTAGGTCACTATTTGTAATTTAGTAAATTGTAGGTGTCCAACTGGAGAGCCTAGAGATGCTGGAGGAGAATGAATGCTTGAGATGCCTCATTAATTTAATGTAGGTAAGAGGCTGGTGGGCTTAAAGGATTTGGTGGCAGTCCCATAGAGAACTATTTAAATGGAATTCAAATAGTGTGGAAGAAACTTTTTTTTTCTATTATTTTTCCCCTCCATGCTGTGAACCCTCACTGATCATTATTTTTCAGGCACTTCAAGTGTCACAACAAAACCAGAAATGCGGAGATATGTATGAAAACAAGCGTTTCAATTAAACTCAAATCAAGTATCTTTTAAAGGTGTTGGTTTTTAGTTTTTATACAGCTTTGTTTGGCAGAGAAGTCCTCACATGTTTTGAGATTTGGCTTTACTGCTTTATAATTTTGAGGGTGCTGCGCTGTAAGCTTGGAACAATTTGCTGAGCAGAAAAGAGAGAAAAATAAATAAGTTAGGTTTTACATCTAGAATTATGGCCTAAAAAAATAAACTGACACCTACTATATAATAGCAAAACCTGTTAGATTATGTATCTAATGTAATTAATAAATTTGGGGATTTCCCTATAAATGATTTAACCACCTCATTGAACAAGTAATGTCTCTATTGTTCTTTTGTAGCTGCCTAGGAACGGTGTTGTTTTCCTCTCTCCCTTTAGAAATGGAACTCTTTAATTTTTAATTTCATAAACATGTATGTTAAGTAGATAATGCACTTATTAAAGATCAATTTTATTGACTGCAAATTTATTGCAATGATTTACAGGTTGAATTTACTCTTTTTTTCTGCAATAAATTTTTCACCTTCCGCAAATAAGATTATAGGCAGCTGCCATACTTGGAATGACCTCTTTGGAATGCTTTTAATTTAACTGAAGATACAACTCTTTATAGAATACTTTAATCTGTAAGAATGATTAAATATATGTTTCTAACATACCATAGTTGTTAACAATGTCTTACCTGAATCTTTTTCCTGAGCGAAGTATGCGATTCTCTGAAGTAGCTGAAGTCCGGGAAGCCTCTTTGGAACCTCCAGCACTTATCCCAGTGTTCACTTAGGGTGGAAGGCCTAATGTCCTGTGACAGAGAAGCCTGTGGGGCTTCACCGTACTCTGCGCCTTTTGTGAGAACTGAGGCAATAGGTTCCTGGGGGTTCTCCCATGCTTCAGGGAAAAGTGGCAGAGGCATAAACACTTCGGAATTTTCAGCATGTGGAACACAGAGCTTTGTGGCTTTTGAAAGATCACCCCAAGTTTGTGTATGCGTGCTCTCTGACCCGCGGGTCAGAGGATTGGGTCGTCTGTCATTTTACTAGACACCCATTCTTTGTTATAAAAACCGACTGATATTTTAATATTTAACTGCAAATATTTTACTGTACTCCCTCCAAATCCCTAAGCTATTTGAGATGTTTTATGTTTTTAACATTTGTTTATCCTTTTAAATCAGTGAATCAAAGAAAAAGCATGGGATGCATGTCATAGTGCGGCAAACATCCCTCAAGCCCTTCCCACCCAAGTCACTTTTTTCCTCAGATACATTTGTAATGAGTGAGTTCAAATTGATTTAAATATTCTATGAATTATACTAAGTATATGTGAATGAGAAAGATTTATGTGACATATATATATACATATATATATATATATATATATACATAATTTACTACATAAATGAGAGTGAAATTGTTCAATAATTACCTCTGGAAAGCGAAGCACGGGAAAAAAAAGGAATTTTCCACAGATCTTTCTTTTTGGCTCTTCCTTCTGTCCCTGAATAATTCTTTATCCTTCCTTCCAAATGTTGATGTATCATGTTTTCCTCTCAGTTACTAGATGTGAGACATAATTTTATAGATATTACTAATTGATGTTTTTAAGAATATAGAAAAAATAAGAACTGAAAGGTTGCAATGCTGTGTGGTAATTATATTCAAGGTATAGATTATTTTATTTTCTAGCGTTAATGCCCTTCCTAAGATTAGTAATTTGTTGTCCTGCCATTCCTTTAAATGAATAATGATGGTATTATTCCATTAATTTTTCTCAGATCTACCAAATTACTTGTAACATTAATTCATCATTTTTTCCACCTCACTTCTACAGCATTCAGAGAAAATGTCCTGTCATTTGTCTGCATCCCAGGAGTCTCTCTTTTCGGTTTGCCCATACATAAACATATGTACCTCTCCTATGCGTGTGGCACATTATATTGAAAAATATAAATGTATATCTAGCATTATTCATTCTCCCTTATTGGAGACTTTTGAAGAAAATTTTTATTTACAGTAGTCTAGTGGTAATTTGTCATTTCTTCCCTTATAATAAATAAAAAATATATGAGTTTCTGGTAGGTCAGTACAGCATTTTACTGTGACTTTTTAAAATTGGATATGCTGTATTTCACTGAGTTGTAAAATAGGAAAGTGTTGGTATGTATTTGAATTTTTTTAGTTGATAATGGGTAAGTTATCACTTAAGTGACACTATGATGTTTGTTAGTAAAATTCTTTTAGCATTCCAAGAATTCAGTCAGTTCTACTTTAGGTCTTAGTTATTTGAGAAACGTTTTCAACGGACATTTATAAAGATTTAATAGAATGTTTTTATCCATATGTTTACATCCTGAACCAGTGTTTGCTCAACAAAAAATTCCCTTAGGTCTTGGAAAAGTGCAGATTCCTGGGACTTAAAGAGCCAGACTCTCCCGTGGAAATTTGTGTTTTAAGAAAGCTTCCCTATTACTATGAACTCTAAGTGGTTTGTCCACTTTTGTTTTGCTCTTGTTCCTATACCCAATGCCAAGAACAATATCTTTTATTTTAACTTTATATTGTTAGCATGATTTAATTCATATTCTTTTTCTAACTACAGACAAGATAATAAATTGGTCCTGTTTTTGGAAATTATTGCCTAGTAGTATACTTTTATAACAGGTTTGATTGATAAACAGAATACTATTTTAGAATTCTTTATGGCCATGCTATGATAATAGTTTTAGAAATAATCCATCAAAATATTTATTTACTATAATAATTCAAGTAAGGCATTGTTCTCTTTACTTTCACTTCAGCAAAGGAAACAATAGGAGAGCAACTCAATAACACTAATAATTTGAGTTGAAGGTTTAGTGTCTGACCACCGTTAGTCTACCCATCCCCCCCAGGAGATGGTGAGTTATTTGAAGTGCATTGGCCATGTCCTCCTGCCTATCCCAGTGCCTCAGTAGCTACTTCATAGATAATTGTTAGATAAATTAACAAATAAATAGAATCTGCTGCCTCCCGATCTTGCGTGCTGCATGCATGTGTATAAATGGTACAAAATAAAGAAAATGAGAGTATCTATACATGACACCAGAAGAAAAGATACTACAATAGTTTTGTATGTTCATTGAATTCAGAAATTAAATGAATATACCAATAGTTTTGTACATGCTTAATTTTATACACACTGCCTTTTTGACCTTGAGAGTTGTAAGTCTGGTGATACTGAAAAAGTGTAAAGCAAATTATTCTTTTTTTCTATTTATCTAGATATTTTTTTCTTTTTTGGTTGCTTCCTTTTAAAATATTTTTTCACTTTTCTTTCTTAAAGGAAAATGCATTTTGAAGGGAGCTCTTACAGGTTCTTTTTTTTACTGTTCTACATTTTGGGGGCCACAGCATATTATTGCTAACATATAATTATAGACTTCATTTTTGACTAGATTTTGTCTAAGCTTGTGAACATTAAATGCCTTTTTGCCAAAAAAAAAACACTATTGTATTTCCTCATCTAAAATTACTCTTAAAATGACATGATCCAAAAATCCATGAAAGGTTATGAGAAATATAACAAGTTGTTAAGGCAGATGGACTACTTTGGTTGAGAAGGATATGCACAAATTTAGATATATGATTTTAAGCAAATCAGAGGATATTTTTCTTAATTTTAAAATCTGATGTTATATACTAAACATAAAAATATAATCTTATATAAGTAGCTTTTCAGCTAAACTGTTCAACTACCTGCATGTCACAATCTCTGATTTATCATATGAATCATGTCAGTTTTTATTGTTCATATCTTTTCGGGCATCTGGCAAGTTGAGATTGCGTTTTGTTTTCACATATGTTGTGATAGAGAAGATTCAGGATGTGTAGTGGTTTAGCATCAGGCTGCATGCGCTTTAATTCTCACTTCCAGTGGTAAAACATTCTGTCATATTTTTAAAGTATTGGAATTCTTATTCTAATGTATGTTAAGTGGTTTTCTATTTCTATGCTTTTTGTATCTTCTTTATCATCTCCACTACTCACTTTTACAATTTAAACAACATAAAAACTCTACAAATGCGATCATTAATTTTTGTTTTCAGCATGGTCTAGATATCTAAATTAAATGGATGATTATGTGTATACACTTTTTTAAGAAACGTAATTGCTTCATTTGTAATTCAAATACATATTTAGGTAATTTTTCTTAAATATATCAATAGATATAATTTGCTTAGAACTATGCAGTCTCATCTTCACTAAGCTATGATATGTTCAAGCTATCTTAACCTTTTGTTTTTATATTTTTTGTTTGTATATTAGAACTTTTAAAAAGATGCCTGCTTCTCAAATGCCTTTTGCTATAACTTAGTTCTTATAGATTGTCTTCTATTTTTCTTTCTTGCTCTATCTCACATATGTACTATTGAGGAAATACTATTTCAAATAAAATTATATGGAAAATAACAGATTTATTACAATTGAAGTTGGTTATTTGATGTATGAAATAGTAAAAATAGTCATGAAAATCTCTTACGAGAAATATTTTCATTTTCACTTTCATGTGTTGACTGTTAGTGATACGTCACGATCTTCTGTCTCCCAACTGTCTTTCTATCGAATTGCTTCTGCTTTTATATTCCAGACCTCTTGCCTTACTCATCCCTTTGCTTCCTCCTACTCTCCACTCTCACCCTTTGCATTGTAACTAATGGCAAGAACTTAATTCACATTTCCCCACCCACCCTTTGCTAACATCATAAATTATTTGGATATAAATGGACAGTATTCATTAGCTGTGCACTTTGCTGTAAGATCTTTACACAGGAGTGCTGCATGCTCCCATTTTTATTAAAAGTTAAAATGCTTTTGCTGTCATGGGGGTTGGGGTGAGTTAGCGATGATAGAGGACAGGCCTACAATGCTAATAAATAAAAATAATAACTATTACCGTTGGCTGAGTGACCCTGGGAAAAGTGCACTACAAAGCTATTTGTTGTTCCCTTTCACTTGTCAACAGCACTGACTTAAAAGCTTTAGCCATTGTTGAAGACCTAATAAAACCTTTGGAAAGTTAGAAAGACAACTGTCAAAAAAAATCTCACAAAGATTAGTTGAGTGTTTTTTGTATGTATGTGATGTTTTGGGACAATTCATACATTGATCTAATGGAAGTGACAAATTTCCTTGTGCCTCATACTACTACATCTCTTTCTCTATCATCTTTATTGACCTGAACCAACTGAAAAATTCATAAGAATCACAGATAATAAATGAAATAAGGATTGTGGGTCATTATCATGAAAATGTATATAGAGAGAGCTATCAGTCTTTGATGAGGCTTTTGATTTCTAGGTAGTTTTAGTGATGAGTAAAGTGAAGCATATATTTCTTTCATTTGATTTGTGAAGTAGTTTTCTAGAGTTGTTGTGTATTAAGTTGCACTTGTAATATTTATCAACATATTTGAGTGTTATTGTGTACCCAGCACTGTTTTAAGCACTTTACATAAATTAGCTCCTTTAATTCTTTTGACAGTTGTATGAGATAAATGCAGTTACTATTCCCTTTACAAATGAGTACATTGAAGCAGAGAGGTTAGTTAAATTACTTGTCAAAGGTCATGAAACTAGTAAGTGATGGAGACAAGTCGTATGACACCAAATTGTTATTCTTATATTTAGTAGCAAAACATGAAAGATTTTGTATGTGAGAATAACTGTATGCAATTACTTTCTGAAATGCTGCCCTCAAATTATTTGTTATTTTTGCTGGAATCTAATATTTGAAACAAAAACAAACCAAAGTGTTGTAGTCAATGCAAGAAAATACGCTTACTTTCTGAGTAATGGAGTGGATAAAACTATGAGAGTTTCATAAGTCTATCTTTTCATGGAAATTTTGTGTAGAAAGCATAGAGCCATCTTGTGAGGAGTGCTCCCAAGGTTCCTCAAGGTTATTGCATGTAGCAATTATACCATATTGATTGTGGCATATTTAGTTGTGTGTTATACTTCTCAAATGTGATATAAGATTGGATATAATTGACTAGGGTCTTAATAGTTTCAGTTTTTGCAAGAAGAAAATTTGAGCCTGTGAGTAATGATTTAGATATTACAGTATTCCAAAAATGTAGTTCATATTAAAAATTTCAAAACTTGCATCAGCAGGCCAGACAACTTTTTTTTTTTTCTGGCACTACTGAACGTAAAGTATTTCTAGACTTTAATTCATTTTAGGATAAGCACATATAAAAATGAGGCTTATTGAAATCCTAATGCTTTGGAATTTCAGATGTGTTTCTGTTGTGTGTTGTGGTATGTGTTATTTTTTAACATTTCCTAGAAGAACTTGACATTTCCAGTGGCAGACTAGCTGCAGTGCTTGGCTAATGGGACTGTTCCAAGGCCTTCTGGTCTTCATCGCACAAATAACTTTCCAGATATGTAAAAGTTTTACACTGCTTCCATTGCATTGTTTAATATTTGTCCCCAAATGTTTCCTAGACGTGTAGCTATTGTCAGCATGATCTGAACTGTTACTGATCTATGAATGCCAGATTTGGCTCAATCTTTCTCTCAGTAATAATTTTAGTTATTTAATGATTAAATATCGACCTATTGAATTGTAATGAGCTTTTTGAAGAAAAATATATTTGGCCAAGTGTACCAACTTGCATTTATCTTTCAGTTTTATGGGGGCCATCAAAAGAAAATTTCTAAGGGGTGGTCTTGATCCCTAATCTCTGTTAGAATTAGGTAATATTAAGTAGATGAGTCGACATTCGAGTTAACATTACCTAATTCTAACAGAGATTAGGGATCAAGACCACCTATTGTGTAACTGTTGTCTAAAACTAGACGAAATGACTAAAACTAGACTAACATTTCATGGTTTTAAATGTTGACTCTTTATTAAAAGAACTAGTGTATAGGACATTGAAAAGGGCACTGAATTAGGAGTTAGGCTTCAAGTTCTGCCTTTATCATTAATTAAATTAGTGATCTTGGGCACATTTTAACCTTAATTTACAATTTTCAGTCTGTAAAATGAAGAATTTGATCTAAACCACCTATTAACAAATTGTATTGAATAAAATAGTCATCTCTTAACACTAATTTGCTTGGGCAAATATTTAAATAATACTATATAATACATTACTCAAAGATTGACAGTCAGCACATAAGAAGATCTAAATCTTGTAGAAATGAATGTAAATATGTTTAAAGTTAATTAGATTTACATGATAATGGAATGCTTATTTTGTATGTGTTAGTTTTAAGTAACCAAACAATATATGTTCTATTTATGTCCAGTATGTCTTAGTGAATGACTTTTATGAAATGCTTATCTAAATGATATCTACATATCTTCCCATATCTAAAATTCTGATTCTATGACATGAATAATCTACATATGCTTTTTACTTGTTGATTCCAAAGCAGCTATTGGTAGATTCTCAAGTTTAGCCGTAGCATTTCTCCTTTCAAAAGAAGACTCCCATCCCTAAACGAACACGCTATCACATGTCAGAAATAACACGGCTTAGTCTAAGCTACAAAATTAAAATATAAACAGTGGTAGATTTGGTATGACCTAACTCCTGGGACTTTGTTTAAAAAGTCAAATATTATACATACATATTTTTGCTTGTTTGATTTTTCAATGAGCTCTGCCACTGCAGCTCAAGGGAGATTAAGGGGGAAAACCTACATAAACACAAAGCAAAAACCTGAGCTTGTGTGTAAAGCTACTGCACTGGAGCGAATGTGGTTTAATTCTTGGCACTGGCAGCTTGTTGGAGAATTACAATATGTTGGCATGAGTCTCTAGGTCTCATTGTTCCAGATGAGGGAGTCAGTCTTAAGAGCGTTTGGCACTGAAGGGAAAAAGGAGTGAGAGTTCTAGGGAATGAACAGGCCCTAAAGAGGCAGGATGCTGCTGTAACAATGGCTGGCACAGTTGGGGGGGACATTCGCTGGTGGGGATCGCTATAGTACAGTCATTGATGTGAAGAAGCATATGTGAGCAAAAGAGGCAAGGTTAAGAAGGGAAGGCAAGCAAACGTATCAAAAAGGTCCAGTTGGCAAAAAGGGACAAAAGTAAACCAGTTAGGGTCATCTTAATAGCAATAGGCTGATAAGGATATCTTTCACATCTCTCCAATTTAGCTCATAGTTTATTTCTTAACATTTATTTTATTTTCTCTTTTAAAGTATATACAAAATTTGCCTTTCCTTTAAAGAGACAGATCCTTGAATTAAGAATACCTGGTTTTGCATTTCATTTGTTCCTCTTTCTGCCCAGGAGATGTCAGACAAAGTAGCATTTTCAGCATTAATTTTCTCATATGCAAAATGGATACAACAATAATGTATACCATTGACAAAATTTTTGTTTGCATCTGAAATCATTCTACAGATGAAATGCTATGCAAATAATAATAACTATTATTGTTCCTCACATTTATTTTAATATAGGGAGCTGTAATTTTTATTTTCACATTAACTGTGATACTCTCACACTTGGGAGAAGTAAATCTCTGGAAAATCGTTAAAGGTTTTTCAATTAACCCCTGGGCAGATGGCTTAGTTAGTGGGAGCACCCTCCTGTACACCTACAAAGGTCGTGGGTTTGATTTCTGGTCATGTATGGGTGAAACCAGTCAGTGTTTCTCTCTCATATAGATGTTTCTCTCCTTTTCTCTCTCTCTCTCTCTCTCTCTCTCTCTCTCTCTCTCTCTCTCTCCCCTCTCTCCCCCCCTCCCCACATTCCTCTCTCTCTCTACCCTCTTCCTCTCTCTCAACATATCCTCAGGTGAGGACTAAAAAATAAAAGTTTTTCAATTAAAATTATGATATATTTTAACATGAAAATAATGGGTAATACAGAATTTGAACATTTGGAAATAATTAAGCATGCTAACATTCCTTACTCAGAGTAATATAAAATGGATTTTGATATGTATTTATGAAAACACATTATATTTTAGCAAATGGAATATTTAATAGGTAATTACTATCTCTTTTACTCCATAAGCACTGAAGCAGAACTTACATATTAAATTTTTCAAATTGTTTAGTTTTACCTTACTTATATTCATACATTCATGAACAGTGTATTATAAATATTGAGATTTTGACATTTGATCCTTTACATTTACAATTATGAATATTCTATAGTCTTTACCATTTTTAGAGAAATTTCAATCATTTGTACCTATCCATTATGCTGATTATTGTGAGATCATTTCTTGCCGCTACTTGGTGAACTACAATGGAAACAAGTTGAAACAGTAGCTGGTAGAATACCAGGTGTGGATTTGTTTAAAACACTTTGTTTTACAGTAGCTTGGATAGAGAGGTGAAGTGAGTAAAACAATGTAATTTTGGTCCCTCCGAGCTAGCCGGGGAGAAAGTCTTGGTGAGAACCCAGATTGTTTGACTTACGGGCCAATAATCTTTCCACTACATGAATGCGTTTTCATTTCATTGTATATCGCTGCCAAATGGTCACAGGTTTTCCTTAAATCGCCCAAAATTCTAAAGTGCAAAGTCATATTGTGGGACTGTATCCTGCACATAAAGAGAACTGTAAGAAATCTTGGCTTTTAATCCCACCACCATACTGTTCATAGGTACATGTCACCAGGGAACTCAATTATTCTTTCAAGTCTTTACTTCCGCCATCCAATGGAGTTCATAATTTTGGGGCTGAGAAACTTCCCACATGCCCCTTTCGTCCTTCCGGCTGTTTGAATAATTCAAACTCCATACAGCAGGATAACAAGAGACAAATCTAATTTTAATACATATGCAGAGGAAATTCAGGTAGCATGAAAATTCCAAAGACTGTGGGGGGAAATGAGGCTTAGATGTCATTTGGGATTAAGGAGAGGAAAGTAGGCAATTCACAGGTAGATGAGAAAGAACAAACATTTGGTAAAATGAATTCTTGCAGGGCCACGTAGATACAGTGGGACACAGAGGGGAATCCAGGGAACAGATTTTCGCTTGGATCCTCCCCATCTGCCACACTTACCGTATGAGCTAAGGTGAATATGCTGAAGCGCCCTTCCCGAAGCAGGTTTTTCTGTCGGAATCTTTTTAGGCAGGTAACGGGGAGCTTACAAACAAAAACAAGTACTCTTCTTGACTTCGTTGGGCTTTAACTGTTTTCAGCTGGAAGTAATCTGCCAGCCAGGGTGGCACGTTCTGGGGAGACTCCCTTCAAACCCCACAGTAACACCCGTTTCCACATACTGTCCACACTTGTTTTGCAGATGAAGTGAACACGAGTGTGTGTGCTAGAAAGAGCAAAGGCTTTGAGATTCAGTAGTTTGAACTAACTTCGTATTGAACTATCACGAATAGTCCCCGAAACTCTGGTTTCTTATATAGTAAAACGGATGTATAAAAATCTAATTCAGAAAATTATTGTGAGAAGTTTAAGATGCCGCAGGCAGAGAACCTGGTATACCGCTTAGCACTTAGTCCTCAAAATAATATCTTTCCTCAGGGTTTCATTGTTGTCGAGGGAGTCAGAAATGTGTAGGGAACAACAAAACAAAACAGTTCAAGACTCGAGTCCTATTCTTTTTAAACCTGTGAAGTGGATATAACAACACAACTCAAGTCTTCAGGTGTTGGCTGTGATTAAACGAGAAAATACAGGTAAAGGCATCTAGCATAGGTTCTGACACAGGCTGCTCAATAAATGTTTACTGAATCTGAATTTAAACCATATACCTCATCCAAATTGCAAGTATTAGTGTCTTTATTCAACCGCAGGCATGACAACCCCGAGTAAGATATGTTTCTGATTTTGCATCTCCCAAATTACTTGGTCTCAAAGAAGTTATTCATTTTTCTGTAGTCTATGTTAAAAGGCAGGTACTTGAAAAAAGCGGCTTTGTATATGAGCCTTCTATCTTTATGTAAGTTAATAGAGAGGCCAGGAATGTTCTGCAGGTTTCAGAAATCTGGTGGCTGTTTCTTTAACTCTGCAACTTAGACAGAAGACTTCTGTTTCTTTATGAGCACACTACAGTGAATATTTTGTCTAGCTGCAGGGGAAAAGCTTTGTCATGGACTTTGCAGACAATAGCCTTAAAAGTAAAATGGTCTGCTTTTGGTGCCGGGAGGTTCAGGGGCCTATTGTCAGTGCACAATGGATTTCTATTGCTGCATTCCTGCTTTGCAAAGGTTTGTTAGCTTTTAATGACTGACAGTACTCTACTGCAAATACCATATTGGCTGTGCCCTGTTTACATGCTTCTCAAGAATTTTTGTAGAGTGCTAGAAAAAAGAAACAGTGGTGTTTGTTTGACCTACTCTGATAAGATTTAAAAAATAATTTCACTCATGAAATGTGTACTGGGGATGGAGAGACATTGGGAATCCTTGCAGAAGTATTTAAAGTTACCTTTAAAGCTTAAACAAACAGAAATATCGGTAATAGAATATATTTAATTCATTTTACTGCTTGTATAATGGTCATTACCATTTTTAAAACAATATGGTATAAAAAGGGATATTTTAAGAAAAAGTATATTGTTTAGGATGTTTTCCCTAAATGTGAAAAATGGAAATACATAGTTTGTTACAAGGGAAAGAATACATTTCATACATTCTATAGGTAAATGTGCACACAGTAGTGGTGATGTATATAATTTTCACCATCCATACAGACTATGTAAAGCAGTAATCAGAGTCTTTTCACCATTTTATTTTCCACAAGCTTTTGACATCTGAAAACAAAACATTCCATATTGTTACAGTTCCTCCAAGGAACATTTCACCTTTACTTTGTTGAGAGCTACACACAGACAGGCTTTGAGATTCTGATAGCGGATGGCAGCAAGATCACGGCCTAAGAAGGGTAGATAGCATTAGCTACAGATGAGGATGAAGGGGCCTTAAAATGTGTTTGATGTGGGGAAAATTAACCAGTTTCTAATAATCTTATGGTCTCTAGGCCAGACGGTCCCTTTGATAAGTTAACATGTACTCCCTTTATGCTCCTGGTAGGGGGTAGACAAATGTCTGCACAAACACAAATACACATAAACACCAGTGGGGAGAATGGCAGTGTACGTCTCAGATCTAGATAATAAGTGTGGGCATTGTTATTTAGATGGCGCATACTGGGACACTTATCTTTTAGTACACTCCATTTTCTGACTGAATGCAGTGCTAATCGTGGGATTGAAAGCCATTGTAATTGTGTACCCATCTAAATGCTGACAAGAATATACAATTACATTGTTTGGAGCCGAGTTTAATGTTTGGGGGTTTTATTAGCATTTATATTTACTTATACATTAAAATTCAGACACAAAAGGAGAGGTCAAAACTGTGTGATGTATAGAAACAAATATCAGACTACAGCATAACTTGGCTCTCTAAAACGTGTGTGCCTGGTCCCAGTGCAAGGCATTTTAAAAAGAGTGTGACACAAATCTGAAATAAGCAAATAATAGGTTTCCATTATAGGCATTACTCACTTCTCTAGATTTTGCAATCTTTGTAAAGCTTCTTTTGTACCAACTTTTTTTTTAATGTTCACGGCAAATCTTTCCACAGTGTGCTTACCACCACATGATGTTAAACACATATTATAAAGTGGATGTAATTGTAAACACACAGAGGGATATAATTACATGTAGCAGATTTAAGAGCTAATTCTTTGCCTTTTTTTTACTCTGCATTTTATCAACATAATTATTTTTTGACTGCAGACTAACACCCTGAAATTGACAAGCATCCATTATAGCAGGAATTTATTCACCAAATTGAAAAACAATGAACTGCAGGCTTATATGTACCCATTGTCATAAAGAATTAGAACCGCTTTGTTCTGCAAAAGGAAAAAGCTAATGATTTTGAAACAGCAAGTGACAAAACACTCTTGTTTTCCTCCCCCTTTATCAGTTTGTTGATGAAGTCATTATGAACTGGGGCTGGGATTGGGATGGCCTTATTTTTAGTAGATAGACTTTTAAAAAAGATTTAAAACATCTTTAATTGATTTGAGAGAGAGAGAGAGGCAGGGGGTGAGAGAGAGAGAGAGAGAGAAAGAGAAACATCAATTTGTTCTCCCACTTATTTATGCATTCATTGGTTGATTCTTGTATGTGCCCTGACTGGGGATGGAACCCGCAAGGTAGGTGTATCAGGACGACACTCCAACCAACTGAGCTCCCCTGCCAGGGCCAAGCAGCTAGACTTTCGATGAGCTCCATTGTAAAGATAGTCATGTTGACTGCTTACATTTCTTTCTTCTTTACTTAGAAACCCCGAGTATTGAGAAGCTACTATCAAAGGACTGGAAAGACAAGCTTCTTGCAATGGGATCAGGGAACTTTGGTGAAATAAAAGGTAATATGTTTGTAATTATTTTGATCTAAAATGTATCAAAGTGAAGTTAATATGTAGGAGTATGACTGGCAATAAAGTACTTCTGCTCCCACCCAGTTCTGCCTCGTGCATTCACTGTCTTTGGTGTTTTCTTCTTTCTGTCTTGAAAGTGGATGTATCAGGGTTCTTATTTTTTCCCTCTGTGTACTTTATGGGATAATGGTGTGTTGTTTCGATAGAATGATCTCACCGTATCTTTAGCAGGCTTTGAGATTCATATTATTTAAAAATTAGTGATATGCTTTTTAAGTAGGAATGTACCTAAAGGTTTTAAAATTTCATCTTACAAGTTGATTTCACACATGCCATATATTGGAAGTATGGATGTACATAATCTACATTTAAAATCAGAACGATGAATGAGGAAGGCTTAAAAGAAGGTTGCTTTGTACTAATAAGGGCAACATTTGTGTTTTTGTTTCTGTGTTTGAGTCAGAAATTACATACAAATAACAGAAAAATTCTATATGGACTTCAGACAATACTGAATATTCATATCTTAATAAACTTATCCTAATAACAAAGGGAGAAGATTAAATTTCCCATAAAAATATGGTCAAGTGATCCTTTCAAATTAATTTAAAAGCGTGTTTTCCTAGAGCACAGTAGGCAATCTGGTTTTCTATTTGTTGCTAATAAAAGTTTTGATTCTGAGTTCTGAAGGATATGTTTTCAGAAAAAAACTTATCAGTATCAAAATATTGCTATATATTCCTCTGTATATTTTGTGATAGGGACTGAATATCTATTCAAAATATCACCAGATTTATATTGGTACACATGTACAACTATGTGTGTAACTTCTTGGCACATGTGCGCATGTGTGTGCGTGCTCCCCGTGAGAGAGGTCATTGCCTCTCTAAAGTCTCCGCGTGAGAGCATCCTGGGGGAAGGCGGAGCACAGACTGGGCTTCACAAATGTCTGGCCTACCTGCCACGAACATCGTAATAATCTGAAACTTGCGGAAAACACTTGACTGAGTAGTTCACTGTTCATCAATATATTTGGAGTTCACGTATATTCAGGCTACCATTAGATATGAATGGGAGGTGAGAAAATGAACAGGTGCTGATCAACGAAGTCTGTAGTGGAATCCAATTTAAACAAATAGTAATACTCCTAAAAGGACTTGAAGACAAAGTTGAGAGAGCACAAAGAACTTTTTACTGAGGCAGCATATATTTTGTACTATGTTGTTGGATTTTAACCTGTTTGCACCTGAGATAAAGGATATATTATTCTCCAAGGTTCTGTGTTCTCCTCCGACCTAGGTGATGACTGAACGCAGAGCCCGTCCCAAACCTTGTGATCTCGTTGCATTGGGGGACACACATTTCTCCCTCCCTTGTTTTCCTCACAAGTCAGACTTAAAAGCAGCGACAGCAGTGATGATAAGCTTAGAGGAAAGAAGCTCAGCTGTCCTTTCAGGCTTTCCCCGTGGGGTTAGTTCAGGAAGCTGTAGTGCAGTCACAAAAGAAGTTTCTGTCTTTAATTTTGAGTTTTTTAAGCTTCACATTCGGAGCACAAGTTTGGTTATTGTGCTCTGGTTCTGTTCAAAATGCTGTTTTCTGATGCACTTTAAAAGCAACTGTAGATCTTTCTTCTGTTGGGGGCATGGTTATTAGGTGCTCGGATCGGGTTTGGCAGAAGACTGGGAAAATCGCGCTGGGCTGCTTTCCCTGCTGACTGCCCGTGACAGTTGCAATTACTATCCATTGTTCATAGGTGGCTAGAAAGTGGAGAGGATACAATTGTGGGTTGCCCTCTGGGGGTAAATAAATTTTACTTAATGGTTCTTGGGGGGTCAGACTCCCGATGATTATGTAGGGCCCAGGAATGTGGTTTTCATGCCACCTCAGAAGTTGAACAAGAACAATGGCTTAGCTGTTTGGCAGCTGCTTTTTTATGAGGCAAAAAAAGGTGTAAGTCTCATGGACTTAGGGTAGGGAAGGATAAGTATGAGCTCTTTTCGTCTGAAAATATGAACATATTCCATTATTAGATAATTTAATAATGATACCTTAGAATATTTATTGGAATAGAATCTTTGCTTATATTAGGATATGTATTCCCTCTATGGTATTTACCGAATCTTCTTGTGGATTGAAACTTTTCCCCAACATTTATGCTGACCGGTTTTCATTTGACTTTTAATTAGTTCCAGGAAAATTGCAAGTGGGTGAATGAATGTGTGTGTTTGTGTGTATGCGTACACACACCAGCACACACCTATTCTTGAGCATCTGAGACCACAGCCAAGCAAGGCCAGGGCTCGGTTCCTAAGTACTGGCTTCCAGGTGCTGCGAACAAGTTACTTTCAGGGCGTGCGGGCAAAGATTATAGTTACAGCTCGGCAGAATTCAAAGACATGTTTCTTACTATTGAAAAAGTAAAAATGCTAATTTTTTAAAAGTAGGAAAAATAAATAGTATTTGGTTTGGATAGTTCAGCTATCAATAATAAATTGTTGTCATACCTGTTTAAAGTCAATCTCACTTTTTAAGAAACAATGCGAGTCCATAAAGGTCACCACTTTTAAAAGCATAAAATTATTTTTCAGGTTAGATTATTTTGTCT
Organism: Phyllostomus discolor; assembly: GCF_004126475.2. Taxonomy (NCBI): domain Eukaryota; kingdom Metazoa; phylum Chordata; class Mammalia; order Chiroptera; family Phyllostomidae; genus Phyllostomus; species Phyllostomus discolor. The sequence goes on from NC_040904.2 coordinate 182,492,161, forward strand.
GTAAGAATTTATATCATTTTATGGTCTGGTACTTTGGAAGTGTGAAGTAATTAGATTTTAAAGCTACATTAGAAACAATCCTCTAAAAAACACACAGAAAAAGTACACTAGATCTAGTTTTGCAGTTTGATTAAAAGGTTCTGCAGACAGCAAACAGTCCATCTATCTAATAAACTGATTAGCTGCCTGGAAAAAAAAAAGTTATTTCTTCTCTTATCAGCCATATAGTGGAACTGGCCAGTTTACAGGTTTTTTTTTTTTTTTTGCTTTTATCTAAAGGTCCTGTGAAATAAAGACCTTGTATAGTCTCATAGTTACTGAAGGGGGAAAAAAAACAATGCCCGCATTTCAGATGACAGCCAATTGTGTCACACATTGTTTCAGTGAGCAGAAGGTCATTATATTGGCACTTCACCTGAGAACAGTATCTGAGGATCCACGGTGGCTTTGCCTAATCTAAACAGATCTTTTGTTTTCAGTAGTGTCACTGCAAATTTGTATTTTTACTGACTTAAATTTAGTTGTAGAATTATAACAAAAATATCTGCATACAAAGTTCTCTCGCATAGTGTTTCTGTTTGGTGAGGGTGTAAAAGAAGGGCATTGTTGGAGAGGTTTTCTGGCTAGGCTACTCAGAAATGCCTAGATCAGGTTCTCCACCTGCCCTTTGTAGAGCCTGGTTTCTTTCCCATCAGTTTCCCTCCTAGACGCTCCTCACCCTGCTCAGAATGCATTAACTCAGGCAGGCAACGTGTGGTATCTGGCGTTCAGGAAAATGCCAGTGAAGTTAAGGTAGTTCCATAATGCCAGTAATGAATGGATTCAAGGAAATAATCCATTCAGCAATACTATGGCCTTTCGGAGCTCATGAATTAAAGACATCCTAGGTGGATTCAACATGTGGATTAAAGTAGATCCTCTCTTACATGACATAACATTTTGAGATAAAAGAGAGATATTGATTCAGTATGTGGCTTGAAAGAGATAATTCTGTTTAAATACATTAAACAATTTGAAAGCAAGCAGATCTAGAATAAGAATCAGATCCCAAGTAATAAATCTGAGTGGGGTCTGCCTTCCTCTCTTGTTGGGGAAGCATGCCACTAAAAGAAGCTTTAGTGGTAAATTTAGGCTAACTTAAGTTAGTCTATTTATTCACTGTATTTTCGGTTAAGCCAACAAATACTGCTATTTGGATGGATCTGAATTTGACTGACTGACTGACTGACTGACTGATTGTCTCTTTCATTGAAATGTGAAGTCTATAAAGCAGACTTTTCGTCAGGCTTGTGCCCTGCAGCATCTCCAGCACGCAGACTGGTGTGAGGCACACGGGAGGAGCTCTGTACAGATGCTCAATGAGTTAAAGAAGATGACCAGTCATTTGATGTAGTTCTCAACTGGGGATGTTTGTGCTCTACAAGGGGAAATTCAGCAGTGTCTGGAGACATTTTGGGCGGTATTGTAACTAGGTGGGGAGTATGACCGACATCTAGCCAGAGGCACCATTGAATACAGCTCCAGAAGAAGAATGCTCTGGCCCAAAGTGTGAGTAAGTGCCCCGACTGGGAAACCCTGATGTAAGGGGAGAAGTTTCTAGGGGAAGCAAAAGCCCTCAGGTGGGAGCATGTTTGTATATTGGTCTTAGAGAAACTCAAAAGCAATGTGACTGAAGCATTTCTGCAAAAGAGAAAATGGGTGTGATGATGCCACAGGAGTTCAGAGCCTGACTATTGAGGGCTTTGTAAGGGTAGGGGCTTTGAATTTTATTCTATAGGCAGCATAAAGCTATGACATGGCTTTATACAGGTATGTGGTAGGATTTGATTTACCTTCCTGAATAGTGCTCTGAACTTTTGCTTGGAGAATGGATTTAGTAAGGGAAGAAGTGGAAGCAGGTAGAATGGTTAGAAACTGTTGTAGTCCTCAAGGCAAGCAAGCAATGATGGTGGTCTGGAGTAAGGAGTAGTTGTGGAAATGACAATTCTTGGGCTGATTTATAACATGGTCTTGGGTTAACTGGATTCCCAGTGCATTGGCTATAGAAAGTGAGATGGGAAAAGGAACTGAAACATGGTACAGACGGTGATACCTCTTACTGAGCAGGGGATGACTGAAACTGGTTTCCTTCCCTTGTGACATCTGCACGTTGTTTTATTAAAGAATATTCTGACCTGTTCTTCTCTTATGGAACCTACAGAACTATAGGAATCACTCAAATGATTAACATGCCTGTAGCTACTAAGCAGCAGGAAAAACTGGAATGTAGAGTATTTTTGCCTTTTACTTCAATAATCCTTCATCTTAAGGAATTGAAGCCAGACTAGAATAGATTAAAACACATAAGAGTTCAAATAACTGAGAAAATGAAAATAAACTCCTATCACTGACATGTACTATTTGAGTCTGACGGGGCTAGTCCATACATACATACATGGTTGTGCCCTCATTGAATTACCTACTTGTATGAATTCTAAAATCCTGAATCTAAGTAAAGAATGTAGCTACTCTTTTTGTTTAGTGGGCCTCTGGGATTTCCCAATGATCTAGTTAATTCTCTTTTAAGTCTAGGACGTTTTGTAACTATTACTAGAATTTCTAGTATTCTTAAGATCACTTATTATAACCTCCCCACACACTGGGAGTACTGGGAGATAATTATAAAGAACATGATAATTTAGAGATGAAACCATGGAACTTGCTCCTTCATCTTTGTTTAGTATTCTTTTAAAAATGGGAAATTTTTTTTACAATAGCTAAGTTCCTTGGCTTAACTTTATTGAATCAAAACCAGAATACATACTTATGCAAGTATTTTTTTAATATTTTATTTATTTATTTTTAGAGACAGGAAGGGAGGGAGAAAGAGAGAGAGAGAAACATCAATGTGTGGTTGCTTCTCATGTGGCCCCCATTGGGGACCTGGCCTGCAACCCAGGCATGTGCCCTGACTGGGAATCGAACCTGCGATGCTTTGGTTCACAGCCTGCACTCAACCTACTGAGCTACACCAGCCAGGGCGCAAGTATTTTATAAGATAAAACATCTTCCTGTTTTCCTTGGCTATATGGCATGCCCAACCTTCAGAGTGGTATAAAGGGAATGGATTTTATTATTTATGTTATTCATTAGACATGTTTAGATGATTCGCTATATGCCAGGTTCTGTAGTAGGTAATGAAGATATAAAAAATGGTAATTTACAACTGTTGCTGTCACAACTACCTCTGCCAGCTTTAGGAAACAAATGTGAAAATAAGATAATACAATTAATAACACATAATAAAGATACATACTGTTTGGATTTCTAAGAAAGGGAATGACTTATTAGTGAAAATAAGGAAAAGAATCACAAAGAGTAAGACACATGAGCTCCAGCATGAAGAAGGAATGTTTAAGTAGTTTGCCCTTGTGCAGGGTGTTATTTGGGAAGAATGGTGGAGAATTCAGTGTGACTAGAATTTAAGATGCACAAAGGAATGGCAAGGTTGGGTTATATTTTGAAGGGATTCATTCATTTTTTTTAAAGGATCGGTTGACATTTTATTTAGAAAACAATGGAAGTATTTAAACATAGGAGGTGATATTACAGTATGTGTTTTCTAGGAATATAATTTTGGTGCCTGTTTAAAAGATAGGTTTATAGAGAGAAAATGAATGACAGCAAGTTCTGTTAAAAGTTTGCTATAGCAATGCCTGAAGATGATGGAGGATGACAATGGAGATGGAGAAGGGAATCGGGAGCAGGAGCTCGCCCTAAGTACAGTAGAGCAGTATTTATGTTATACTGTCACTTGTGTGAAGGAAACTGTTATGGGTTGAATTTCATGTTGTTTTCTTTTCTTTTTTAAATTATTTATTTATTTTTAGAGAGGGGAAGGGAGAGAGAAAGAGAGGGAAAGAAACATCAATGTGTGGTTGCCTCTCACGTGCCCCCTACTGGGGACCTGGCCTGCAACCCAGGAATGTGCCCTGACTGGGAATCTAACCAGCAACCCTTTGGTTCACAGGCCTGCACTCAATCCACTGAGCCACACCACACCAGCCAGGCTTCCTGTTGTTTTTCTTAGGTTAGATTTTTAGAAGTGAAATTCTGCTCTTGAAGATGATTGAGGATTACTTTTCCTAATGTGTATCCCAGAAATGTAGTAGAATTCACTCCTTTACTGACAGTGCATGAAGATGTACAACTTACCATCATTTGGATATTTTCAATTTTTAAAAGATTTTAGTGTCCCAGGTTCGATTCCCAGCCAGGGTACATTCCTGGGTTGCAGGCCATAACCCCCAGCAACCGCACATTGATGTTTCTCTCTCTCTCCCTCTCCCTCTCCTTCCCTCCCTCCCTCCCTTCCCTCTCTAAAAATAAATAAATAAAATAAAAAAAGATTTTATTCACCTACTTTTAGAGAAAAAGGGAAAGGAGGGAGAAAGAATGGAAGAGAAACATCAATGTTCGAGAGATATATCATTCGTTTGCCTCTCTCATGCCCCAACCGGGGACCCGGCCCACAACCCAGGCATGTGCCCTGACTGGGGATCAAACCAGCAACCCTCTGGTTCGAAGGCCGTCACTCAATCCACTGAGCCACACCAGCCAGGGCTGGATATTTTAATTTAGAAACCTTTCCAGAACTTAGATTTTTCAATGTTAGAATTCTAATTATAATAGTCACATAATTATTCTTTGAGTAAGTGTCCTTCTTTTTGATGGATCCAAATATCCGAGATATAATAAATTATTAGTGTCTATCTAATGAGTACCTGCAATGAATAAGGCAGGAGTATAAGGCATGATTCTTGCCTTAAATTCACTCAGAATTTCTTTTATGGATGTTTCTTTTCTAGCCTATGTAAATTGCATTAGAAACTTTATTTCCATTCCCAATGGGCAAATGAAAATTTTAAGCCACTAACTATAGCTACTACTTCTTTAAAAAGCACATGCTTTTTCAATATAAATTGGTAGGGAGAAGTACAGTGGGATGGGGGAGGGTGACTGAATTGTAACAGATTCTTTTATCTAATTACATATACAGGTGGCAAATGCATTATTAAAACAGTGCTTAGTGTCTTATGTTTCAAGTGAAAATTGTAATTAAAAAGTATGTTCTCTCCTTCCGCTATTACTTTACCATAGGGGTCTTATCTCTGGTGAGTTTTAGAACAATTAAAAGTGATAATGTTTCTGTTTCAGTGAACTGCTCACCTTTCCATTGTTTCAAATAAGTATGTTAACCCCACTTAGATGATTCACTGGTGTGCTTTCAAATCTTTAGCATGCTATTTGTTTTAGATGACTGCTGTGACTTCTTCAGATCTTAGATTTAACTGTAATCTTGGGTGACCATAATATGGTCTGTTCATTTTCAGCCCTACTACATTATTTCATGATAGACTAAATTTGTATCTCAAACTTGGGTATTTTCTTTGCTAGCTATATTCTGTTTTTGAAGAAAGTCTGAGTGGCATGTGAGAAACCAGGCTGAGACTTGATTGGTGAATTGCTTGTTTTCCCCTTTTAATGTAGGCTTCCTGAGCTCTGATTCCTCAAGTTTCTTTTTAAGGAATCATATCACTAATAATAATACCTGGAACTCTTAATAATTATGGTTATTAAATTTTCATGTCTTTGTACTACCTCTTTAATTTGATTTGAAAAACTACATAGGTCCAGGAGAATTGCACTTTAGGTTTCTTTTTATTTCCTTCAGGCTCTGACATAGAACATTAAAAATAGTAGCTAGTCAGCCTACAGCTTTTGGTTTACTTGTACAATAAAGGGGGAAAGCTATAAATTATTACTTATTATAAATAATAAAAACAATCATAATATTCATTCATTCTGATATTTTGTTATGGGTAAATAACTATCACTTTTTACTGCTAAGTTCAAATGCAAGAGAAAGTTTCGTTTGTGTGCTCATCCTTATATTTGGAACAGTTCTCTATACAACAGAATCATTGTCATTGAAAAAGTTCTCTCATCTCATGTATCCTTTCTTATATGTTTTATTGCTGTGTTATTTTCAGGGACTCCCGAAAGCCTAGCTGAGAAGGAGAGGCAGCTCATGGGTATGATCAATCAGCTGACCAGCCTACGAGAGCAGTTGTTGGCGGCCCATGATGAGCAGAAGAAACTGGCTGCATCTCAGATCGAGAAGCAGCGCCAGCAGATGGAGCTGGCCAAGCAGCAACAAGAACAGGTGAGTAAGAACTAGAGACAAAGTCAAATTCCTTTGCTTTGTTTTGTGTGCTATTTATGTCACTCTCCTAGGAATACAAAGACCAATTAAAGCCTCTCTCCCCTTTCCCCCACATAAATAAATAAAAGGGCAAAACACCAGCGCAAACTCTGATCTGAAGAAGGTCATCAACTACTTTAGCGCTGTGTAACATGGAGGTAATTATAATCAAGGTCAGATGCTGGTAAGTCATATGAAAATTATCAAAAAGAAACATAGAGAGTCAAGAGAACATTTCCAGTCAGGGACATTATAAAAGATTTCATTTAACTGGTTTGTTATGAGTTTTGAAGAAAGATAGGATTCACCAAACGAAGTAAATTTTCAATTATGGGGCAGGAATTTGAAGTAACAAGGAAGAGAGAGAATCTAAACTAGATACGGTGATGACCATGGGTAAAAAGAAGAAAGGAGTAAATAGCTGGAAGAATTAATGGTTAGTTGAGTTTTCTGAGTGGGCAAAAGGCAGAGGAAAAGTGTTGATCCTGAGTAATTGGGAAAGTCAGGGGAAAGGCAACTTTGGAACAGCGAGGGATGGGTTATATTCAATTAGAGCTGTTGTCAGGTTGTCCCTCTAGAGGTACATGAGAGACAGGTAGAAATGTCAATCAATGGCTAGGAAGGGAGAGTTGAGCTAAATGTTTTAGATTTTCTACGTAGAGGTGAGAGCTTAAAACACTGGAGCAGATCAGTTTTATTCACCTGTTCAACCAAGTGCTTCTTCCATGCCAGGCACTTTCCCAACGGCTGAGGCTACCTCCATGAATCAAAAAGACAAAGCCCCAAAATTCTAGTGGAAAGATATGATTAACAAAGAAAAAAGGACATTAACAAAATATTTTAAGTAGTGATAAGTAATGTGAAGAAGTGTAAGAAAAGTGATTTGATAAATATTGATTTATATGGTAAAGTAATGTTTTCTTAGATTGGGTTTGGCACTTAAGCTCAGATTTCAGTGACATACCAGAGAAAGCCACATTAATATCTGGCTCAAAGTTTTTGCATGCAGAGAAGTGGCAGATTTAAAGACCTTAAAGGGTAGATCCTTGAGAGATACTGTATGTAGAGGCTAGAGATAGGAAAATGAACAAATCTAGAACCAAAGAGGTACTAGATTTGTCATTTAGATTCTTAGTGTTGGCCTTTCAGAGTGTGGCTTCTATGGAGCTCTAATAGCAGAAATCAGGGAATAAGAATTGACATACAGAAGAATTGATATGTGGTGGGGAATGGGAGACAAAGCATAAAAACTATTAAAGGAAAGTCAGTAGTAATAAGAAGGGAAAATAGAGGGTATCATAAGCTGAGCTTACATATAGAGATGTTTCATCTTTTGTGGGCTAACTCCCTTTAATATCCCATGTTCTGGGTTCAGTCCACTCACCATCCACAGTGGAGAAGATCCATTGTTTAGTCAAGGGTATTCAATACAGCTTTTAAAGGATAAGCTAGCATAGTTGAAAGAGGTAAAGAAATGTTCAGATTATATTAGAAGGGATCCCCTTTCTTTCCATTTATCCTCTCTACTTGATGCTTCATAACTGCTAAAAAGATGTCATTTTTATCTATAATGAAATGCCTTAGAAAAATCTCTGAATAGCATTTAGTAGTCATTCCTTAAGGTTTAGGTTTATCATCTCCTGAGGACTTCTTTTCTGACTCCTTCTAACAATCTCTATTTAGTATACTTAGTATAGAGTGTGCCTACTCTGTACACACTAATCTTCTTCTGAAAGCCCTGGGAGATACTAATGAACCTGTTTACTGCTTAGCCTTTCCATGATACTCTGCATTCCATTCCACCTTCATTTCTTTAACAAATATCTTCTGAGTACCAATTTGATTGCAGGTTCTGCTCTAGTGATTGGTATCCAGAAAAGAATGGAACAGACCAAAATCCCTCATATATTAAATTGTAGTTGGGAAGAGACAGATGATAAATTTTTAAAAAAGTAAAATGTAGTGTGCGTTGGTAAGGATTATGGTAATAAAGCAGAGAACTGGAGATGAAGATGCCAGGTAGAGTAGCTCTTGTAAAGCAAGTGATCATGGAAGACAGTATTGACAGGGTCATGTTTGGGTAGAGACTTGTAGGAGGTGAGGGAGTGAGCAATGCAGTTATCTAGGAAAAGAGTATTCCGACAAGGGGACAGCAAGAGGTTCAGAGGCAGGAGTATCATTGAGAGGTAGGAACATCCTCGCTGTGTTCAAGAGACAAGAGAGCAATGTGGCAAGAGTAGAGAGACAAAGGGAAGAGAAGGAGGAGATGAAGTCCAGGAGGTTGCAGGTGGCCAGGTCATACTGGGCTTGTAGGCATTACAGGCACACTGACCTTTAGTCTGAGTGAGACAGTGTTTTGAAACAATGAATAATATGACACAACATATATTTTCAAAGGATCTCTCCAGATGCTAGTTTATAATAGGTTTTAGGGTACAAGGGCAGAAGCAAAAAAAAAAGTAAGTAGGAGGCTATCACAACAATCCAGGCAAGAAGAAATGGTAACTGGGAACAGGAATAAGAGTAGAGGGATTGAAGTGGTCAATTTCTTGATTAAAGTCTTAAGAAGCTAATGAGAGGATTTAAATACCAGCTGAAATATTGGTATGTGGGAGGAAAGAACTGGATAAGGAAAAAGTGATACTCCCTTTTCATATCCTTTTCTACCTTTCTTCAGAAAAAAATAATTTTCACTACATTCCTAAGATAAAATAAAGTATTAAAATAATTATAGTTGTCCCAATATCCATAAGAGAAATAAAAAGTTCATTGTGTAGCCAGGCAGACCCATCTGCTTCATATGGGTTCTTGCATTCATACTAAAGGACTCTGCTTGAATCATATTTATCCTGAACTTTTAGCTTCCTGATACTGAATTTAAGGAAATATACTTTTTAATGAAAATGATTGTGATAAGGATAAGAATCAGAGCTTATTTATAAGAGAGTGATGTTAAAATCTCTTGAGAAGATTACTTACCCTTTATGATGCAATGAAATGCCTAAAATTTTCTTCTCATCTATTCAAGCAAGCATTCCTCATCAACTATTTATTCTGTACTCCTTTCGCTCCAGGCTTTTTTGCAAATGGTGAACAAAATATATATGACCCATAGCACAGTACTTACAAGGAAGGGATTGTAATCAGAGCACATAAGAGGGTGATTGTGCTAGTCACTGGCTTAGAAAACATTTCAGATGCCCCCATGAAAGCGTAAGTCTGAATTCAGTTTGAGACCTGTTGGTTGAAGTACTTACGGGAATGTCATTGGATAAATGAGTCCAAAGCTTGAAGCAATGGTCTGGTCTAGATAAACAAAGTTATAAGCACTTGGCATACATGTAGAAGTAGGCATTGAGGGAAAAGAACTGAGTCTAAAATTAAGCTTTATAGAACTACATCGGATAAAGACTTTGACGGTGACTGAGAAGGAACAGACTGAGAGGCAGGAGCAAAAGCAGGAACACGCGATGTCCCAGAAGCTGAGAGATAAGGTTCAGGATCATTGAAAGCACTGGAGTGTTGACTTCTGATGAGAGGTCAAAAGGTGGGGAATAAAAAATGCTTCAGAATTTTTAAAAAATAGAAGCGACTGGTCACTTTATGAAGAATCATTTTAGTTGAGAATGGGAGCACCACCAGGATGGGGTGCATGGAGGAGATGGCAGTTTAGAGGTTTGTGGGAAGCAGAAATGAGGACAGTATTTTAGCAAGAAACAAATAGACACAAAAACAATAACATCACTAAGAAATGAAGCATCTTACAATACTTTGTGCTACTCTGAACTTGCTGATTCCCAAATCCCATTTAATCAATACTTTCTTTCATAAAATACAGCTGAAAATATCTGAGACAGTGGCTTCTTAACATATTTCCAGGAAGTGAGGTTTTTGAAACTAACATTTCAAACTGGATTAGATCATTGCTGTAGTGTCTTAGGGCTTCATTTGTTTTAGGCCAAAAGAACCATACATGTTCCTAAAGACTGAATGTCTTGTTTGATCCTACTTAAGGATGGATTGCTGGGACCATAGAGACACAAGTACATCTATTTGCATCATCTTAATAATCGGTGCCAAGTCAAACTTTGAGAAGCAGAATACTGGTAATATCCCCCAGGACTACAACACACTTTAACACTTTCCTGTGCCGTCTCTCCACAGATTGCCAGACAGCAGCAGCAACTTCTGCAGCAGCAACACAAAATCAATTTGCTTCAGCAACAGATCCAGGTCAGAAATCATAATTTCATGCATGCTCCTAATGAAAAATGTTTTGTTTCTCATTCTTAGTTGGACCTGCTTGAAACACTCTACAGAGTAAAAATGACTTTCAGCATAATTCGTGACTCAATGCCTCCTGCGTCAGGAGAATGATGCAAATGGTGGCGCTCTGTCACAGGGAGCTTCAGCCTCAGCAAGCTGACAGTACTTTTCATCCTATATTGAGGGGAAATTAATGTTAGAAATCTTTTGTTTTCCCTATGGTTTAATGTTCAAAGTGTGCCCGAAAGTCCTGAAAGTTTTCTTCATGGGAGAGGTGCAGGGGAACCAAAGCAGAAAGGTGTGGCAAGTTTTCATTTAGAGCAGCAATTTTCAACTTGTGTACCACAAGAATTTTTAAAACATGCAGTACCTGACTATTTATTCAGGGGCACTGGCCTCTTATCTCTTAGATCATCAAATAAAAAAATGACAACAGCCAACACACTAGCTGTCTGGTATAAATCAATCAAAAATATAGTTATTTTTGTGAGATGAGCAAAAAAAAATTTTGCTATAGTGTTAAATTTTATTAATTAGTTTATGTGGCCATGAGATGAAGAAGGTTGAAAATCACTGATTAAGAGCAGCGGCGGTGAGAACTTTACTGTACACTCAAGAGCTGGGTGTGATTAAGGTGGGAATTAGCGTATAGTTTCGTGTTCCCATAGAATCTCACCCTTACTATTGCCAGAAGAAAGTAAGACTGAGGGCTCCTTAGCCTGTTATTTTTCCTACATGAAAGTTAGCAATGAGGAAGAGCATCAATAAAGAAGAAATACAGCAGTTGTATTGGTAATCAAAGGAAAAAGGAACTTGCCAGGGGTGTCTTGTCTCCACCACATACTTGCTGCACAAACTTTGACAAAATGTGTATCCCGTCCTGAAAATTCCCTTTCTGAAAGCACTTACATCATAGAGTACTTATAAGGACATAATGAAGTCATAGATGGATAGTTTTAGCCCAGTGTCAAGACAAATAGATAGTGCTCAATACTTACTTGCTCTAACCGTCCAGAAAAGGAACCTAGGTCGGGGACCCAGGAGTCCAACCCTGTGTGACATCATCCATCTGGAGGTAACTGTTAGATGTGCAGTAAGGTTATCTGGAAAGAAATTCATTGTGCTTTCCAGGTTATATCTTGATAATCCAACATATGTTATTAAATTTGAATAGTATAAATGACAGAAGAAAAAATGGATCAAAATTATCTGATTCCTTTGTTTGTCATGTTTAGACATCTTTGCCGAAGTTTATTCCATTTTTATCTAACTGGGTCAGGCACTTAATTTCTTTATGTAGCCTACAGTGTTTACTCAGGTTTGTCCTCCCTGAGATTTCAGTGAATGGGTCACAGCTTCAGTGAGACAGAAACATCAGTGAGCTGATCCAGCCCCAAATCTTCACCTTCCTTAGCTGTAATTAGAAGAAGCACAGTTCTAATGTGATATGATCCATCAGTTTATATGTGGAGTGTGGTTGTTCAATGGTTTAAAACTATTTATGGGATTTTCGGGTTCAGTCTAACTATGCTGACTTTGAACACAGTTTTAGTGGATGGTATCAGGTTATCTAGATTTAAAGCATTTTTACTTATTGAAAATCTATGATAATAAAACTATTATGGCAATTTCTTATTTTAAATAAGATACAATTCCATGATTAGAGATATGGCCCTTTGCACATCACTTGGTTTCACTGTATTTTGATGCTGGCACAAATGGTTTTAAATTTTTACAATGCTTTATGAGACTCAAAGAGTTCTTTGTCAAATAAAACTGCAACAATATGTCTAAATCCATATTCCAAATATATAGAAGGCTAAGCTTTGTTTTGACCATTTAAATTGAGCCAACACCTTCGGTTCTTTTTTGGGAATTATTTCACAATTATGAATACTACATTCCTAATGTGGATTTTAAGCTCTGTCATATGACCAAATGCCGAAATGGGTGGATTCTTGCTCCACCCAAAGCATTTGCATCGTAGCATAGAACACTCTAATTCATAAGTCAGAGCATTTTGAAAAGAAAGTGCCTTCCAGTTATCTGCACCAGAGAAGACATGACTGTAGGGACTGTACTCCAGAGAGCTGAACCCACAATGAATGACTTGCCCGAGATCCCATAGCCAGTTACAGGTAGAGTTAAGATCAAAGACAAAGTTTTCTGACTGGTAATAGAAATTTTGCTAGGTATGAGCAATTTAAAAGCTTAGAATTTTTATTTGATCAAAATGTTAAGCTGATGGCTTCCACTAGTGCACAGAGATGGTAACTGGGGGAACATTAAGAGAAATGTTGAGATGTTGTATCTGTGTAGCTGTCCTCTTTCTAGTTATAGTACAGATAAAGGATACTGATGGAGTCAAACCCCATCAAACTATTATTTTTTAAAAGTCTGGGAAGTAGGGAATGTTTGGGGTAAAAAATGAGTACTAAACAAGACAGCAATCTGAAGGGAATTCATTTCAGAGCTTCTAGTATATTCATTAACTAAGAGCATAGTTCTAAAGCTTATGTTATAAACTATTAATTTGGGGCAGTCTTACAAGCACTCAATAGTTATGAAAGTCACAATATATTTAAAATAGTTTATTGAGAGATTGTTCAAATGGTTATGGGAAGCACTAATATAGTGGTATATGTAGAAACAAAAGATTAAAAAGATAAAATATATCCTGTTTTTTTTCCTCACACAAATCCTTATCATATTCCTGTTTTAGAATATTTTTTCTTTTTTTTCTCCTTTCCACTTGTTTCTTGCCCTTGGAAGCATGGGACAAAGAGGAAGAAGAGTAAAACTCAAGCCTGCCGTACTAGAAGGCAAATAAAATATAAAATTAATCTTATTATAAAAATGTATTTTTTCAATGCATATAGTCAAATGCTCACATAAAAATTTACCAGAGGTTAAAATTCCTTTTATATCTGAAAATATTTATGTATTTTGAATTCGATTTACTTTTTTCTTTCTTAAATATGGAGCTTTAAGACCTTATGGAAATAAACATGCCAAGTTACGTTACTCATCTTGATTTCATTTTCTTTGATGTTTTGTTCTATCGTTGCTTTGGACTTGAGAAAACAGTGTGTTCCAGTTCCTTTATTGATACAGTGGTGTACCACAATGTTTCTAGTCCACAAAAAAGGCTGCCTTTACAATTCCTGTTTCAATTAAAATACGTAACACATTAATTTGGTCCAAATATTGGTAAAGGCATGCAATACCTTAAATGGGCTAGACAGATGTGCTCTGTGGATTGGATTGATCTAAGGTAAGGGAGCAAGACAAATTTCCAGGCTTGATGGATGTATTAAATGACAGGAGGACAACATTCCCCAATATTTTTCTCCTTCTTCTATTCAGATCTCTTTAAATGAAAAGTTAATTTAGACATGTTTACTTTTTTGAAGTACATCATTTAATGTTTGTATGTGTGTATATGCACAAACATTCACATAGTTTTGTGACCCAGTTATTTAAAATTTATTTGGGCCTGTTAATTCTTTTTTTTTTCAATACCAGATAAAAAGAGTGGTAGTAGATTTTACTCTAGTTATTTGAAGAGAGAATGTTATAAGATTTAGCAAATTAACCAGCTTTAGTTAATAACTTAGGATCAATTCTTTATGAATTGGTTTTCTCTCTTTCAAAGGCATCCTCAACTTTAAAACTTCATGATTCTAATTCAACTGAAAACACAATCTGCACTACTTCCTTATAAAGCCTTTATAGAGTTAAAGTCGTTTTCCAGGTTTACACATAATTCAAGATTAAAAGAAAAATTAAGAAATTTTTCTGTTATTTTTGTAAGATTATAAATCAGCTTATTCTACAAATAAAATCATCATAATGCCAATAAACATCCCATTAGCCCTCTAGAACTTGTTCATTTCTTTATTAGATTCTTAATTTTAGGAACACCAAGAAACCTGTCTTCTTTTCTATTATTTGGCAATATTTTCCTTTAATTGTCCTTAAAAAAGAACATTTTTTTGCATTTCTACTTACTGCATCTAGCTCACTTTTAATGCATATTAGTATATTAGATGAAGTTTATGTCATAGAGAAAATCTTTCTAGATATTTTTAGGGTAATATTTTTTACTCTATTGCTTCTACTACATACAGTCTCCATTTCTTTAGCAATTTTATTTTCCGACTAATCTATTTTTATATTAAATCAACTGACTCCTAGTACTGATAGTTGGGTGGTTTATCTTTCCAGCAATGATCCTAGACCAATGGTTCATCTTGACTTCATTCACTATTACCAAAACTTTTTAAAGCGAATGTGACCTCTGCTGAGCCTCCATTATGGTGACAATCTGAATGTCCCTGGACACCCAATTTCTCTTTTATCTTGAAGCTCTCCATGGGACAGAATTTCTGCAGCTTTGGGCTGGGGAAGCATGTCCTAGTTTTGCATTTTTTTATTCTTTTTATATAATACTTAATGGAATATAATGTTCTTATTTGCATCTACCAGTGCCAACTCAACAACGTGCTTTACTATGAAATTCATTTAAGATATTTCTAAGAGCAAATTTAAAGATATTGTACTACTTGTCAAATGAATATTTGTCATGATTCCCACACTGAAAGTTCAGTGTTCAAATTTTCATAAAGAGATTCCTTAAATCTTTTGTATTCCCCTTCTGATAATCTTTTCCAACTGTTGTTCATTGTATTTGCTTGGAGGCAAAGAATTGATATTTAATAACTACACCATTGTTTTTGATTCATAAATTAAGCATGTTCTGGCCCCATAATAATTTTGGGTTGATGATTCTCTCACCTCTGTTCCTTTGTATTACCAGTTGGCCAGTGTATGTTCCATAGTGTGTAGGAAAGAGCTTGGCTCTTTAGGTGATATAAGAATATATCTAACTGTGTGAAATACAGTTTTAACTGTGTTAAATGATTTTTTGCATAGATAAGAGAGAAGGTTTTCTGAAAGTAAACATACCTGAATTGAGTCTTTGCATCTTCACACCTCATCTGCTGTGCAATCTTGGGAAAAATTGCTTAATTCCTCTGAGTTTCATTATTCCCATCTATATAATGGGGATTATAACACATAAATCACAACTGGTTACTCTGAGGATTCAGTGGGATCGTGCCTGGCGTGTAGCAAGCACACAACACTAACATTTTTTGCTGGTCATTACGGCAAAAAACGTGTTCTTTCTACATTTCTGGTGATGGACAATTTAATGAATATTACCAGCAAAAGGAGAATTTCTAGGAACATATGATTATAATCTACATGGCAGTAGCCCCTGAAAACTGTGCATTCAGTGTTCCAAATCCATATGATTTTAGAATTACAAGGGATTTTTAGAAAGCCTTTATTGAGGCCTATCTCTCTTTTTGACATTTGTAAACTGAAACCAAGGAAGGTTAGATTTTCCCAAAATCAACAGAAGTTTTCACTTGTGGAACAATGGCTGGATTCCAAGTTTCTCGAATCTTGGCTCAGTTCATTTTTATTTCGCTGATATTCTACCATTTAAGGCTTAATGGCCCAAAGTTTTAAAATGAGTTTTCTTTCACTGGGAACTTATCCCTATGAAGCAAAAATACAATGTGACTCATGTACAATTGAATGATTAAGTTGTAGCCATGGGCTCAACCAATTTGTGACAAAGGTTTTATTTTATTGGAGCCAAAGTTCTCTGAGTTTATGAAGAGTTTTGGTAATTCTTGATAAATTATTATGCAGAATGAAATCCATTAAAACATTGTATTGAAAACAAAATAACATTAAAGGTGAAATCATAGTACCTGACCGACCTGCTGATTTATGATTTCTTTCTCCGAGTGTGGTAAGTTGGAAACATTTCACCCACCTCGCAAGACCCCACACACAGTACAGAAGCACAAAGAGATTGCAAAGTAACCTTGTCTACTTAGGAGACTGGAAATGCCAAGAATAAGCACCATGCAATTAAGGTAGCATTTCAACCTGAGAGGGAAATGCATTAACTCCTTGAGCACCAGGTAGTGTTTTGCCATATAAAATAAAATACAGCACAGCTGGAAAGGATATAGTCCTTGGCATTCAGATAGATTAGTAGAGGGGAAAACTATGGCGACATGATGCAAAGAAGTAGCTTTACGGATGGCTTTCCTCTCTGAGGAGTAGGCATCCTCTTCTAAGAGAGCTGGGATCAGAACTGCACCTCCGTCCTTGCTCTCGGAGGGAGCTACTTTTAAATCCTTTCAGTGTTTTTTAAAATACATCTCCTGATGATGACTTAATGATAGTATTTCAGTCATTCATATTATTTCTGTATCCAGACAAGTGTGTCTCTGTGGTTAAAGACAGACTGATATTCATATATTTTTCATTTTTATTTATAAAGCACATGCCACATGGCAAAAAGAGCAAAGGAGAGTAATGACAACAACTGTCTAGAGCCATCATTTTACTCAGAAGGAACCACTTTAAAATCTTTAAAGTATTTTCATAGCCTCTAGTATATGCGTCCAGTGCTGTTTCTATCAACATTAAATTCCATTAACTTGGAAACACCACGATTTACTTAGTTCCTGTATCGCCAACCTGACATCCCCTCCTATTCCCCTCTTTCATCTCAAATAGATGTCATTCATTTAAGTTCTCCCAATAAATACTTCTAAACTTTAAATACTTTACTTACACTGCTTTTCTTGTTCATTCATCTCTACATAGTGTCTCTGTGTCTCTTGATATTTGCCTTCTCAGAGGAAGATGGTATCTCTCTTCTCTCACTTCCAATCTCCAGTTTCCATGACTTCTGTGCTTACTCTCAATTTATACAATGTATGTGTGTGTATGTATTAGCTTTATCTAATTGGTTCATTATAAAAGTGGAATATCAGTAAATGATGCTTACATTAAAATATACCTATGTATTGTTTTCTGAATAGTTTGAACAGGATGCTCCTATTTTCCTTTCTGTGTAGCTTTGTGCTTTCTAATTGCCCTTATTTTTATTTCCTTGTGTTACTTGCCTTATTATTTCTATGTATCCACGAAAATAAATCAAGTTTTCAAAATCCCCTTCCCCATGATACCCGCTCCTTTGTCCTCTGCCCTCCTATGTTCATGCGGGTTGGCTTGTCCTGCTGATGCTCTCAGATGTCCATTATAACTCCCCAGAGCTGGAGTCACTGACTCCAATATTATCCTCCTTCTTGGTATCTCTCCTTGGTTTGCTCCAGAAACACATCAAAAAACTTCCTAAAAGAAAAGGAGGGGCAGGGGGATGCCTAGGATAAAAGTTTCTGAGATTAAAATGTCCAAAATGTATACATATGTAATAATGTTCCATTTTAAACCCCCTCCCCTTGATTGGCAGTTTGACTGTACATAAAACTAATTTAGAAATAATTTTCTTTATATTTCAAATCCATTGTCATCATCTTCTAGCATCTAAGAGAAATATGATGTTGATCTGATTTTTTTATTGGTGGTGGGGACCGATATTTTTCTTTCTGAAAGCTTTTAGAAGCTCTTTTTTTTGTCTTAATTTTTATTTCATAGTAAATTACCACAAATATATCAGCTTAAAAACAACATACAACTATTATCTCACGTTTGCTGGGGGCCAGGAATCTTGGCAGCTTACCGGGGTCAGAGTCGCAGGGTCTCATGGGGCTGGCTGGGCTATATTCTCACCGAGGGGCTCCGTCTGTCTCTTTTAGTGGGGCATTTGCTGAGATGTGTACAGATATCTTTCACTTATTATTTTGTAAATACCATCAATCTTTTAGTCTAAAGAGTTGTGTTTTCCACTCTGGAAAATAAACTTCTTTCTCTCTCTTTACTTTTTTGTTTGTTTGACATTTATCCCTTTTTTCCCAGTTCTCTCTGTCCTCCCATTAGGCAGATACTATATTTTCTGGGTTAATAACTATGTTTCCTATTGTTCATATTTTTTGTCTCTGTTTCTTGATTCTTTCTAAGGGATTGCCTAAACTTTATTTTTAAACTTTTTAATTGAATCTACTTTGAGAAATTGCCTTTTTAATTTTAATGAGCTTCTTCTTGTTCCCTGATAACTCTTTTTTTAGGTTATTCTATTCTCGTGTAATGGATTATTTCTCCTGGAATATCTCAGGCTATGCAAATGTGAGGATGTTTTTAAAAAATTAAACTTGCATCTCCTTAAATTACCTTTTTTTTATTTTTCACTTGGCTTTTGATGCTTCTCTTTCAGCTTCAAGTTCCACTTGCATTAAAATGGTTACCCATTCAGATTTAAGAATGAGATAAGAAAAAATGTATTGGGAGCTCCAATTGTGAATGGGGCTTATGGACAGGTGGGCACTGCTTCAGGGAGAACAGGAACTGGTCATACATTACGTGAACTCTGCATACAGATAAACAAGTGTCTTTGTTCTGAGATACCAGTGATCAGGGTAGCTATCTTAAGTTTCCTCAGGCTGTTCAGTTTCTGTTGAGGGAGTGTGACGGAGCTGGAGTACAGGTGGACTGATGAGACCCAGTTTCAAGGAATACTACTGTTTCCAACCCAGGTCTCACTCCTACCTCCTCTCATACCTGAGATTGCAAGTCCCAAGACTTTTTGCGGGAAGGAGGGAGGCCTCTGGGGGACCCTGGGGGAACATTATGCTCCATTTGCACTTAACCCTTCCATGTATGTACACTCCAGTCTGTTCCACCCACTCCCATCAGTTAAAACTCTACAGCTGCTCTCAGTTTTACAGAAATTGGGTCAAGTTTCTTGCCTGGGCATGATTCTTATTCTTTATCATCTTAAGTGATACAGGTTTATACATTTATTTGTTTTTATAATTTATCATTTTAATATTATTTTAAGCATGTATTCAGTACCTTGGGAAATAATGGAGGTACTCAATACATATTTAGTTTATTAACTTGAGTTGTAAATTAGGGCATCAATTTTTTGAATTCTTTTTAAATAGGAGAAAATATTCAAGACAATAACCAGTGACTGGGAATGAAGGAGTTTTTATAAAGTGGATGAGTTATTATAGCAAAATAAAACTTGAGGGTCTAAAACCAAACTTTAACAGGACTAAGGTTTATATAATATATAATTTATATTTTAGTTTCTTTGATGGAAAGATAGTGGGGACAAGGGACATAGATAGATATGGAGAGTTTCTTGAATCTTCTTCTCATTTTGATAAATTTATCAAGTAAAATAGGAGTTATATTTATATAAAATTTTAAACTATAACTTTGATATTTTAAACTTTTAATATTATTATGAAGACCCTAGTTGGAAAAACTATATTGATGTGATGTGGACAACAGCTTTTAAAAGTTTTAATCCTGGTTCTGTAATCCATTTATCCTAATGTGGGCTCATCATTGAAAACATCAAGAGTACATTTCATGGAAACAGATTTTTTTCCCCTCATTTTCTATGTGGAATCTCAAATGATCTTCCTCATGGATTTTCTTTTTCTGCTTTCCCATATCTGTGCTGTTTCTGTGTTTCTTCTCTCTCCAATCTTTGCAACATGATTCTGAAGTGAAGCCTGTGTTCATTTAATTTAATATGGGCATTTTGGAACCACCGAGACTAGCCCAGAGAGCAGGCTGACAGCAGCGTTTCCACGGCTTTGCAGTCTTTCCCCAGACAACATCACGTGTGGAAAAAGTTGAACACTGTTCCTCACTGATGCTCTGCGGTCCATATTTTAATCGGTTAACAAAACAAGGTCCCCAGTGCTTAGACAAAACCCTGGGAATGTAATTATCAAATAGGGAGAAACAAAACAAAACAGAGCAAGTTAACAACATATTTGAATAGATAGGCCAGAAGTCAATGTGTTGGTCTAAAATGAAGCTCTTGTATTTCATCTCGGTTTATGCATTAGTGTGGTAAAATAAATGCTGTAGCAAGGACCGCTCAAAAAAATCTTTAGAAAGATTTTCTGTCTCCTGTCTTTGAAGGGAGCTGATAAGTAGGTAGAAAATTAGGTGCCAATGAAATTAACAGAGTGTTGCCATAAAACGAATTATTCTATGAAGAGTAGTTACATCTTGAGTCAAGATACATATTTCAGACCCCCCTAGCATGGGGCAAAATTTGCTTCTGCCTTCTAATGACAATACTAATTTCTACTCAAAAGCTGGCAAATTTTATGTAACTACAGTCAATGAAAAGCTAATTGAACTTTTACTGCATGTGTAGGTGTGTCTCTATGTGACTGTTATCTTCAGAAAAAGAAAGACTCACAGTCAGCACAGTGGGTAAGGAAAGACAGAATGTGGTGGTTGCTTTTAGGACACTAGGATGGTCCCAAGTGTTCCCTGTAAGGAGAAGCAGAAAGAAAAACTGAAATTACTTCTCCTTCTATGAATATTCCACAAGGGGTAAATTCACAGTCTTCATTACACTTGTGCTCACAGCATCATTTAATAAAATTGATCACTCCCACTTTCCTGTGACACTCTTCAGTTGACCTTTAAAAAAATCACAATCTGCTTTACATTTAAACTTTCTGCTCCTCATTCTCAGTCTCATTTGGTGGATTCTTTCCCATTCTTAAAAGGATAATTTGCTGCAGTTCTCCAACATCTGACTTCTTTGTCTTCACTTACATCCTGCATGATCTCATCCATCGGCATTATATACTGTCCTAAAGATAGTACTCCAGGATTCATCTTTTTATCCTCCATCTCTCTCCTGGACCACAGAGTCCAATATCCAAATGCCTGCTTAGTTCATTTAAATAGATAACTAATAGGTAATCAATATTCATATTTCCAAAACAGAACCTTTATCTTTCCCAAACTATTTCTCTGTTTATACAACAATGAATAATATACCACTTGCCTAGTTGTTGCCAAAGACCTAGAAGCTATCCTTGAATCCTCTCATTCATTCTCTTATACCCCACAACTAGCCCATCAGTATTGGTTTATACCCTCAAAATCTATCAATTGACCAACTTCTCCCATCATCACTCTAGTCTAAATCACCATCTCTTCTCACCTAGACTAAGTCACCATCTTTTCTCTCCGAACCAGGTTGGTTATCCTATTTCCTCTACCAACTCCCTAAGTAGATTGTTTACATAGTTACTGCAGTGCTCTTTGAAATTTAACTGTGCTATAGCCATGTTCAAAATTAAGCCATTTGAAATAAATTTCCTCACCTTAGTCCATTGGGCTGTCCTTCATTGCTCCACTGCCAATCTCTAACTCTCATGCCTTCCACCCCAGCAACATGTCCCTCCCAGTTGTGAAGACTATGCCCAGAATGTTCTAGCACAGGATATTTACATTTATCATTCTCCTGGCCAGGAACGCTTGCTTCAGGTCATCATGTAACTCAGACCCTCACTTTATTCAGGTATCTCTTCAAATGCACTGTTCTCAGGGAGACTGACTCTGACCAGCCAATCAACATGGTCTTGCATCCCCTGGGCATCTCTGTCACTTTTACCCTTACTTTTCTCCACAGTGCTAATTATACACTTACATTTACTTGGTTTTGGCTGTACTTCTAACCACTATCACAATACACACTGGCAATGAATTCTGTGGGGTCAAAGATTTTATGTTTTTATCACTACTGTGATGTACTTGTAATAGTTCCTGACATATAAGAACTTCAAAATTTTTATTGAACGTATGAATGAATGACTCATTAAAGTAAGATCATATCATCTACTCTGTAGTGTATATAATAAGCTAGACAATAATTTTCTCCAGGGATTCAAATAGATGTTTAGGGAGCTATCAAACTAGATAACGAACATTCTCTGTGCTGAATATGATTTGTAAAATCATTTTGTACCTGGTACTATACTGGTAAGAAGGAGCAGCCCATTGCTTCTTAAGTGCTTATCTTTCTGCAGAAGTCATTTCATATAATTATCACAAGGAATCAGATAAGTTATGGCATTATCTCCATTTTCCAGGCAGTGGAACTGAGGAGTGTGTGTGTGTGTGTATGTGTGCACGCGCGCACGTGTGCACACGCGCGTGCTTCTGAGATCCTGACAGTTGAGTATCATGTAAACGGAAAAGGTGCCTTCTTTCTCTTTCTCCTTAGTGGAGTAGCAATAAGTGATTCAATTCAGATAATTTCTAGAAAATAAGAATAATTGATCTTATCAAACTGAGTTAATCTTCTCAACTGGCAAATGTGGCAGGAGATTTGTTTGTTTGTTTGTTTAAGTGATTTGGCTTTCTTTCTACAGTAAGCCAGGTAAAAGAGTGATCTTTTATTAGTGAGGGAAGTTAATGTATATAAGTGGAGGAAAGATATGTTTCACATAAGCAAATGTTGCATATAGCTGATCTTCATCAACAAATGGCAAAAAATGGACACCATGTTTATAAAGAATACAATATGTTTAAGAAGAATTATTTTATGTTGGCAAACTTGTTATACTTAAAAAGGAAATTAGCAGAGTCACCTCTTTCATAGTATATATATATGTTTAACTAAAAGAGGTCAAATTAGTTATAAGCCAATTTTTATATAATACATTATATTTTGAGATTTGTATTAATGTATATGTATACATACACTCAAGTTTCTATAATTTTTAAATCATTATTTTCCTTCATTTTTTAAATTTATTACCAAGATATGAATTTGAAAAAGTTGTCTTCTACCATCCCACCACTTAATTCTGAATACAGTGTTTTACTCCTACCTCCGTATTCCTTTCCACGACTTTGCCAATACCTGCGTCCATACCTGCTGCTCGCCCATCTGACATAGCCTCCAGTCATTTCCTCCATCCTTTTCAATTTTTCTCTCTCATTGGCCTTTCTCTGACTAACTTTTCTCCTCCTTCTTTTCATTGTTCAATTGGATTTTATGTTTTCGTTGACTAGAAAGTTGTTCACTAACAAAGTAAGCAGACAAACTTGTTTTAATTTTAAAAGTAAATTACTTGAATTTCCGTGGGGTGATTCAAGAGGGAGAGATCAACAGAAACATAAACAGGCTTAAAGACAGGGTTCACAAAGTGGTAGTGTACTATATTATGGCAATTTTTCCATGGTAGAGGGTGGCTTGTCATGAGCACCATGTCATGCAGTCAGAAAAAAAGGAGGGACTGTGCTACCGTAAGGTAAATCCAGAGATAACAATAAGTTTTTCCTGTTGCCTGGTCTGGAGGTGTGCAGGATGTGTTTTCTTTATATCTTCATCCGCCCCTAATTGAGGATGCTTTAAAATTGAATGACTAGCAGTCAAAACGTGTTTGCTTCAAGCTGAGAAGAAAAATGCCGGTGTCTCCGCTTCTAAACTGATTGCGCTTTGTACACAACTGACAGCTACAGTCACTTTGAGTGACTGATAAGTGGGAAGCTTTGCCACTTATCAAGGAATGCAGGATGAAAAGAAAAGGCTGGAGCCGTTTAGATGCTTTGGCATGTTCAAAATAACATCTTACATCAGTCAGAGTCAGAAGCACTAAAAGACATTTAAAAGGAAGTAATGTATATAGAGATGTGGTATATGGGTGTGTGTGCATGGAGAGAGACGAAAGTTATTCAACAAGCAAATAGCTGCAAAGGGGTGAAAGACAGTGTTGGTAGGTGTCAATATTTGCGAAATGAATCAATGGTTAAATGATTTACACATATTTTGGTGAAATTTACACTTATTTCAAAACAACATCCAAATTTAAAATTACATACTTATAATGCTCCATCCACCATTGTTTATATAATCAGTGAGCTCTGACCAAATGTGTGCCATGAAGCACCTGAATAATGAAAACGCCATCTACTTATGTAGCCATTTCACCCTGAGGAAGAATCTACATTCTCTTTAGCTTTTCTGTGTGTAAACATTTAACACTTAAAATATATGTGGAAAACATTCTGTTATATCTAACTTAAACACCATGATTATATAATAAGTAGGATGAGATATGATACTTTTATTTTTTAAAGATTTTATTGATTTATTTTTAGAGAGGGGAAGGGAAGGCAAAAGAGTGAGAGAAACATTGATGTGCAACAGAAATATCACCTGGCTGCATCTTGCATGCCCACAGCCAGGGACCATGGCCCACAACCCAGTCAGGTGCCCTGACCAGAAATCAAACCAGAGACCTTTCAGCTTGTGAAACGATGCGCAACCCACTGAGCCATACCAGCCATGGCTGTTTCTTTTAATTTTAAATATAATTTTCAGACAATGTTAATATACAGATATACAGATATAACAAATATACAGATTCATTGCATTATAATTTCTACAAATAGAAACTTCTGAAATGACAATTCTTGTACTCAGTTATTAGGCTTATACGTATACTGCAATATATCCTGCTCTTAATTTTCTAGGACCTTCATATTTCAAGTATTTTTTCTGTCTACTAACAAAAGGTATTTGTTTTTCTTCACTTTAAGATCTCTATTAAGAGAGATGCAAAATCCTTCCAATGATTTTAACCCTCCTGCTATTTATTCAAATAACTTGTTTTAGCTTGAAAACCTATAAAGACACTTGTTTTTGTCAGACCTATGTCCTAATTTTAAGTTTGGAGGTAAAGTCACAATAACCATAGCCAGAGCTGATTCTTCAAGCTTCCTTGGTTTGAGGAGGTTACACTCTGCATATAGTCTCTCAATAATTTAAGGAGCAGCCAATTGCATGCTTCAGAGGTACGATGATGAAGCCTGAAAAGTATTCTACGCCTCTCAATTGCTGTAGGATTGAAGACTACTGATGTTTACATTGTTATATAA
This sequence comes from Phyllostomus discolor, assembly GCF_004126475.2. Classification (NCBI taxonomy): domain Eukaryota; kingdom Metazoa; phylum Chordata; class Mammalia; order Chiroptera; family Phyllostomidae; genus Phyllostomus; species Phyllostomus discolor. Next base: position 182,517,380 of record NC_040904.2, read on the forward strand.
AGTGTTCAGACAATAGGGCCCCCAGACCAGTCTGTATACTGCTACAAGTCTTCCATGACATAAGGAGCTTGCTAAACTCACTTTAATTCAGCTGACATTTTTTCACTGCATAAGTTTCCAGATGAAGGAAGCAGTTTTCTGATTGACATCCTAGTACAAGCTCCTGACCTCATCACAGTACTTTGAGTAGTACTGAATTAAAACTCTTTGATCAATAAAATAATTCATGTAAAGACTTAGACTTTAGAGATAACTTAGTCTGTTTATTTTTCATAGATGGTGAAGATATGGTACAAAATGCTAAGAGCTATGCCCTGTTCCCATAAGTAATTAGATGTAGGCCCTGGTCTCTTAGTCCTGGATGACCATATTACATAATTCTAGATCATTAGCACCCCGAACACAAAAGGAGCAGCAGTTCTTCAGAGCCCATCAGACTGAGGTTACTACTTTATCTGGAATTTGAAACTGATATGAAGTCTTTTGCTAAAGAAATTAGCAACAACATTCTAATGTTTCCATAGAAATTTTAAATGACATATCACTTAGGAGAAAACATTTAGGAAATGTTAGTCAAACTCTGATTCACTAAAATTATCAGTATATCTTTTTGGAAGACATACATACAAAGCTTTCTTAACATTTATTTCATTGGTTCATGATGACGCTTAAGTTTTTTAAGAAAATTATCATTTTTACAGTGAACTAATATCTCTGATTGACCCACTTTAGGTCAGAATTTATAATGACATATCATTAGAGTCAATAAACTATAGAAACAAAAAATGATATTCTACTATGAAAATAATACCAATATGCTTTTCTAAGAAAAATGTTCTTTTGATAAACAGTAGCTGAGGCTCTTTTAAAGTAAAACTGAAATATTTTTCAGGAACTCTTTGATTTCTAGGTATGTTTTTGAAAACCTAAATTAGGAAATAAATATTTTGGCAAAGGGAAATATTTCCCCATTAGGCAATTGATTTTTCTTTTCCCCCACTATAAAATGATGCCCATTCCTTAGCCTCCCCCTTTAGAATATTTGATATACTTTTATTCTATCCTTTATCAAAAAAAAGCTTTACCATCCAGTCTTCTATTGGTTTAAAACATCTTCTTTCTGTTTTGTTCTGTAACAAGTTCTTTATTCATATGGGGAACAGAAAAGCAAGATCTTTTTCTAAAATCTTCATCCTTTAGACAGTGAGTGAAGTTGTTGTTGTTTTTTAAATTAAAATAGGCTACTACTCCTAAATGCATTGCAAGCAGCATCTTGAGGTATACAAATACACCTCCATGAACATGTCATTACTTTAAACTGTCTTCTCTTTAACCTGCCTTCTGCTACTTTATATCTTTTTTTGACACAATCTCTTACACAATTTTTCTCTCCAATTATTCCCATGTTTGTGGCACAAGCTTTTTCCTAGATATCAACTTAGTGAAATTTTAGGAGATAGAACACAATGCAGATATTACTGTCTATCAGATGTTATTTTGTAAATACCTGCTTTAAAAATTTGGTACCCTGATAGCGTGAAAATGCCAATAATTCTTGTAATCATGAGAGAGCTATCTTGTGAATCTTTTCATGGTAGTATCATTATATTTTGTTTTTCTTATATAAGCACTGTAAGAAACAAAGTTAATAATACATGGAAATAAAACTCACTTTGAGTGATGCAGCAATTAGATTTAATTCATCTAGTAAATCTATGATCATCCCTATCATGACAAATTCAGGTATCTGATTATTTTCCTTTTGCATGGTAATAATTCTAGACATAACATAACAAGGATCTATCACAGGAAAAAATAAATGATAAAACAAGTCAGTGAGCATTCTTTGGTTAAAGGAAATCAGGCGGACTGCACTTACGGCACACACTGAGGTCCTCAAATGCTTGTAGACTGTCACTTCGCCCACTTTGTGACGGTTATTCATGGCTTCTGACAGGAAGATATGATACTATCATCATTGTTCTTCCCTTATCTAAGTAAATCCTCAGGATTCTTTTATCTAAAATGGGGAAGAGGTACTCTTCTCTAAGCTTTTCTGTGCCATATTCAGAGCCACATGGAGTTAATATTCCCCTTTAGCTCCTCTCCTCTCTGTATATTTACTTAGTAGCCATTTTTACACTCTTCCTTTTCCTTTTTGTAACAGCATTTAATTGATTTGCTTCACTTGGAGACTAGAACAGAGAAAATATAAAACTATGAAAAATTAAACCCCTCAAGTTAACACTGATGTTTTATGAAGTTTTTGATACAGAGTCATATGAAATGACCTCATACCCAGGAGACAGAGAGACTGATGAAATTCAAAAGCATCTGAGTTTTCACAGGAAAAAAATGAAAGGGTAAATGTGGTTTGTGAAAGTATTTTATTTTTCAACCAGCCCAGATCAATTTAGCTTAACCTTCTGTGATATAATTCCATCAAGTGTCCGAAATTATGGACCCTAAGATGTGGAACCTGTTTGTCCAATCTCTTTTTCTAGATGTAAAGATTAGGATGGGAAGTTTGGTCCTTATCTTTAAGGGATTTACAGCCTCAGAATGAAACTGGAAGGTTTACATGAAGAAATAAATCTTGAATTATTTATTTGTTTTCCCTGAGAATATTTAAGAAAGTTCAAGGAATGTGTATATCCCAGAATAATTGCCCAGTTCATTTTTTAACTTTCTCTGATTAGGGCTTTGTAGTAGCATTTAAAGGTTGTAATATACTAAAATGTTCATATTCTCTTTGAAACCTGTACCCCATAAACCCACATATATGGCTTGGTTCCTTTTATTGATTCTTTTGCGTAAAGATTTACACTATTAAGTATCTCGAACTTGGAGCATGCCTTTAATTTTTAATTATTTTAAGGGTGCTCATGACATGTTTAGGAAATTTTAATTTTTTTCTAAATAAAAAACATAAGGACAGTCAAGTGCACATTATAATTTACCTATTGAAGTCATGAAGGAAAAAAAAACTCATCAAGGAAAGATGTGCAGTCAAGTAGACATCTTCTGCTAGTGCTATCAACTATTTAAATGACTGCAGTGTAGTTAGGGGACTACTCTCCTTACCGTACTGCTTTGAAACTAAAGGAGAAACAGAAAATAACCTCAGGATCCATTGCCCTCATTTTATGACTACTTGTCCCTTCTCTCCACCTTGACCACTGTTAAGTGTTGTTCTGCTCTGGCTGTGTTAAGCTGTACTAAATGTCAGTGGGATGTCTTGTGCACATCATCTGTTATAATGATCTATTCCTACTCATAGGGGTGCATTCACTGAAGCTCTCTTTTTACAATCCTGCAAACCCACCTGCTCTCACAGGAAATATAATTCTCCCCTTATGCAGTCGCGGATGGTCTTAATAAACACGGTGGTGAGAAATGCTACAGGCCTCTTTTCTGTTCACTGTTTAATAACTTGCTAAAAGGGAAAGAGCAGTCATTAAGAATACAAATGCTTGTCTTTGGTGGATAGTTACTGGGGCAAAAGAAAAAAATCAAGGTTGAAAACTGACTACAAAGCATGAGATATATATTGTATTTTCTACATATTTTAATACATAAGTTACTATTTATTACAATGTAAGTAACTAACAATACTGGATTTCTTGGCCTTTTAAAATTTAGTTAACTTTACCTATCTTTATGTAAAGTATAGAGGACCTCAAAGTACTATCAAGTAGGTAGGGAATCAAATATCTCAGATATCCTGCTCAATGATAATGAGGACATTCTTGTCACTTTTTAATCAATGCTCACATATTACTAAGATTGTCAGACTCCAGTGCAAATAAAACTAGTAATATAGTTTTATTACAAGAATAAACTGAGGCAATGGTTGTAGCTATTTCAAACACTGAAGGGCCAAAGTAAACGGGATGAGAAATACGATAAAGGACTTGGAAGGACCACCCATAGAAGTGCCATGGCATTTCTTTGTGTGTGGATTTTGGCCACGTCATCTTTTAGGAAAGGGCCTTGAGAGGACATGTGGGGACAAGAATTGAGGGTGGATGATGATCTTTTCCTTGGAAGGCGATATGGGCTGTACATAGACCATAGGATTTAGAAACTGGAGATTTTACTATTTTCTACTTGTATGACTTTGGGCAAGTCTTTAATGTCATTGATTCTCAGCTTCTTCAACTGTAAGTTGGAAATTTTAGCGTCTCTCACATGATTTCCGAGATAAAATAATCAAATAACAATGTGAGTATGTCTTAAAATCTATAGAACACTAGAGCAAATATACATTGTTGGTGGTAATCTATTATCCCCTCCTTTGCTTCATAACATTACTCTGAACTTGAAATTTGAATAATCAACATCCCAGCAAGGTTTTTGTTTGTTTCTTAGTTGTTTTTCCCCCTTGGGGGATCGGAGCGGGCGAGAAAAACAGAATTATGAATATACTTTACAACTGATATAATTAACTTGAATTTGTAGCATCCATATTAGTATGTATATTAGTATGTGTCTAAAGGAGTTTGCTTGATTACAGCCTCATTTCCCAGTGTTATGCCTCACACCACATTTCATTCCCATACATATGAAATAACAAACATGCCTGCATATTGTCCAGAACAATGATCTGACAAAACCATGAACTATTCCAAGGTTCATTTTGCTTTTATTAACAAGAGTAAATGCTAGCTTTCAATATCATTATTGACTTACATTTCTGAATTAACTTTGTCCTTAGTCAAATCAAATTCAGGTATTAATTACCCTAAATTAAGTTGTGTGTAAGCACACTAGTTAGTATGATTTAACAAAATGTAATTTAGTTTCACAATGGTTCCCAATGTATTCTGTGTGTTGTATAACTTATGGTTCCTCCATATTTTTGGACTGAAAATTTTGGTAAACTTGAAAAAACTAGAATCATCTGTATGAAGCATTTAAATCAATTTTTAGTTATGACAATTTCATCAGGTCTCTGCAAACCAGGAAATAGTTAAGCTAAGTCCAGATTTCATAGGATGTATTACTAGTGATAATCATGTTTGGAAGACAGATAGTGAGATTAAAGATGTTTAATTGTTAACTAAATTGATAATTGTTTGACACCAAGCATTTCTTTGGAGGAATGACTACTCTGTCCTTTTTATGCTGCTCACCGGACTCTGTGCTGAGTTGCTGCATTCTTTGCCACTGACATTTCTGTATAGAATTCATCCTTTAAAAGGACCATATGGGAGCAGTTGATTGCTTCATCACAACTGGCATCTTGCTTCCAGCTGTGTCCAATAACCTGGCATAGCTGTATTTAGTGGATAACTACTAATGTTGTTATTGGTTATAAAAATCATTAAGGTACTTAGAGTAATAATGGGATTTCTGCCAAGTAGGAGTACAAATATTATTTCTATATGACCTTTTTAAGTGTCTCTGACCTATCCTATAACATAAAATTAATATGTGTGTTACAACCATTTTATTTTATTTCAGATATTATTTCCAAACTTGATAGTGTTTACTGCATCCTAGTTCACTAACCAGGCGGTATGGAATTCAAAGACTCACAATTTAAAATTGCACAAAAAGCAACATTGCCAATGTCATCACAAAATTCACTTTTTTAAAAAACAGAAAACCCTATGTGTCACAGAAAGATAGTTGCAAATAATTGCATAATATTTTACTATATATTAATTTTTAAATTAATATAGATTTCTCCTTACTGGTGTATCTTACTACATAAATATTTGGTCAAAACTTTATAAATATTCTTACTAAAAAGTGAGACTTTAAAATTTGAGTGCAGCATTTAAAGAATACTTACATTGATTTATTCTTTTGAAAAGTAAACATTTCTTTTCAAATATAGGTAATTTTTCAGTATATTTTTTGCCTTTGAATTTTATACATTTTTACATCAAGTAATGTCAAAGCCAGACGTACTAATACAGAAGATAACAAACAACTATAGGCATGCTGTTTAAAATTATCTTTAAATACTACTAACTTCAAAGGTGACTTACAGTATAAAAATTAGCCTATTGCTATTGACTTTACATTATACCATAGAGATTATTTAGAGATAAATTGATATGGTACATTAATACTATGGAATATTTCACAGGTACTAAAAAGAGTAAGGCCTGTCACACGTATCAGCCAGGAAACATGACCCACACAGGGTAGAGCTTACAGTTGTGGAGATAGAAAATAGTACATTAATAAAAAATAATACAAGAATAAACTCTGTGTTTCTCATATGCACAACTGTAAACCTACTTTGCCCCTTTGCCCCTACTTTGCCCCTTAAACCTACTTTGTATATATTGTTCACTGACCAATGCTAGTCATAAAAAATATATACATTATTATCCAGGTCAAATAATTTAAAAAGAGAAAAAAAGGAAATAAGATCACGTCTGTCTCTTATCCTATTAGTGGAACATAAAACCTAAAGGACAGTTACATAATGCCACAGCATTCATGATGTAGATGATACCAACAGATTCAACATCCCAGAAATCCTTTAGGGCTGAAATAATGATCTTAGAATCTATTTATTATCCAGGACTGCACAAAAAATTTTACATTCTTCAGTACCACACATTGAGGAGGTAAAGTTTTCTATTTAATATTTTTAGAACTGCTAATGTGCTAGTGTTGCAGGCTTGCCATAGCAAATCCCCATAAACTTGGAGGTCTACAATAACAGAAGTGTATTCTCTCACAGTTCTGGGGGCCAGGGTCTGATAGCAAGATATTGTCAGGGTTGGTTTATGCTGCAGGGTCTGAGAGAGAATTCATATTATGCCTCTTCCCTAATTTCCATTGGCTGTGCATCATCCTTGGGACTCCTTGGTTTGTAGGTACACCACTCCATTCTTTCCTTCCAGCTTCTCATCATCTTCTCCCATTCCTCTCTGCTTGTCTCAAATATAATTCTTCATTCTCTTATAAGAACTCTAGTGTTTGGGTATAGGGCTCAACATAAATTTAGGATGTTGTCAGCTCTAGATTCTTAGTTACTTCTACGAATGCCCTAATACCAAATAATTTTGGCCATATTCACAGGTACCAGAGGTTGGGACTGGACATATCTCCTTGGGGCATACATTTCAACCTATTACAGCTATTAAGTTAATTATACATTGTACTACAGGTATTTTGACTACTGAATATCTTGTTTCTTTGAGAAAGTATTGTTTAGAGAGAAGAATGAATACACAACTACCAAAAACACTGTCAATACACAAAATCACTTTATCATGCCATACACACGTGAATTTTAACGTTTGGTCAGACTGCATAGTTGTTTTGTAGTGTGGCTGTACTTTGTAATGATACAGAATTTTATTGAGCAATGCAGTCGACAACATTCTGAACTTGGCTTTAGTTTAAATCTTGGCTCTATCATTGAGTAGTTTTATAAGACATTATAAAGCTTAGAAAGATATTTAATCTTTTGTAGTGCCAATGTATTCATATGTAAATTCTAGGCAGCACTGCAAGTGTAAAGTTCATAATTAATGATGATTATCGTAATCATATGTTTCCTCCAGGTGGATTCTGGCTGTCGGGTCTCTCCTGGGGTTACAATCAATAGAGATCTCGTACAGCTTGGCTGCTGAGCATGTGGACGTAGCCTAAGGGTCATTGGTACCTCATCCATACTTGTTCAGCTGATGAAATCTGTACAAACTGTCTTCATCATTAAGAAATGTTAAATACCAGTTTAACATAATTTTTATTATTCTTATCATCATATACTAGACTTCTGACCATCTGGAAAGAGAATTATGTATCACTCTTGGGCTATGTCTAATCTGACGCCAAATATTTGATGAATCCAGTCAGATTTTAAAACAAGAGATCTTGATTCTGTTTTCATTGCAGTAACAACAACGGTGGCTGGTGTGTTGGCATTGTTCTGACATGAGAGGTGTCATATGAGAAGTGTGGTGAAAAATAGCAAGGACACCTTAGTCAAATAGAACAAAGTTTAAATGGCTGCTTTGCTAGCTATTAATGGTATGACATGAACCATTTACTCACTATCCTCCTTTCTCAAATACAGGGAATGTGTCTTTGTTTCAAGTTTATTATGCTCATTACAGATAAATTAAAGCGCCAAGTTAGTGACCAGCTAACAGGAGGTGCTTAATAAATGGTAGTTAAAATAAAATATTAATAGTGTCTGTGATGAAGATGATGATAGGACTTCCAATGAAATGAACTGTTTTATTTCCTTTTGAAATAAGAGCCAGGATTTGTCACATTGTGACAGAACAATTACTTTTTCAATATAATACTTTAATGCCTTCCAGTTCTGTTTTCTGATTGCAATCACTTTGGGTTCCTGTTAAATTTTTTCTGTTTAGTTTTGTTGACACATAGCTAACATTTCATCTTATGTTTTATAAGCTATAGCAAGTTGATCAGCATATGTTTTCATAAAAATGCATTTGTATACAGAAATACATATAATATATCAGAACAGAGAAATATGCTTTTAATCTCAAATGTATTAATTAAATACTATATTTTGCTTCAAGATCTACAGCAGATGTGTGCCAACATTGTTGATTTTTCATAAATACATATTCAAATGCTTAACTATTTTCTTCGTATATAGACACACACAGACTTTGTTGCCTATATTTTAAATTTTGACAAATATCATTCCAAAACAAGACACAAGATGTGTTTGGTAATTATTAATTGATGGTTCTAAGTTTAAAATTTCGTGAAACTATCCAAATGTATTGGGTGATACACATTCTCTACAATGGTTTCCGACCTATTCAGTCTGACCGCTAAAAGTAGCTTTACTTTTCAGTTCTCTTTGTTCACTGATGTTCATTGATCAGTTTTTTTAAATTTTTAAATCTGTAAATAAATTTATTGAGGTACAATCTACACACTGTAAAATAACTTGTTTTTAGGAATACCTGTCAGTGATTTTTGCTGTCAGATCAGTCTTAAGAAACCATCTCCTAATGCCCATCCCTTGAGCAAAATCTTGAACAGCTCCCAACTATTTACAAAATTAAATGCTTCGTTATTAGCTTGTCATTCATTACCCTTTACCATTCACTGCTAGCTTACTTTTCTGACTTTATTTTCTCTTATTTCCTTTTTATGAACTTGGTGATCCAACTAACTTAACTCCTTTTCTGTTTCTGACATTTTTATCTTCTCTGACCCCTGTGTTTCACTCACGTGGATTCCTTTTCCTGTAATGGTATTCTCTATTTCTTCTCCTTGTGTCAAGTACAGTCACAAACACAAGACAAATTTACATGTTCTCTTATCCATAATAGTTCCCTAATCTCTCTAGAACTAAAAGTTCCTCTGAACTCCTATAGCATTTACCATTCCATACCTCCTTATGGTCCTACAGCTTTTTGCCTTGTGCTACACTTAAGCAATGTTTTATTTTTCTCATTGAAAGAAGAATCTTGATAGACTTTGTCTTTGTATTTTCGTAACATGCATATGATTTTCTTATGAGAAGCATATTAATTGCTCAATAAAAACATTAGCTGAAAATAATTAAAAGCCTCCAACTTCTTCACCTAGAGAAAGCTGGTCTAAATAAAAAAAATTCTAAATCTCAGTGGTGCCTTAATTAAATCAAGAATCTTCGCAATCAGCAATATTTTCACTTTTATTGTTTTTGTTTTGTTTTGTTTTTGTTTTCCTTGTATTTTTTCTTTTTTAAAAAAATTTTATTTATTTATTTTTAGAGAGGAAAGGGAAGGAGATAGAGAGAGGGAGAAACATCAATGTGCAGTTGCTGGGGGTTATGGCCTGCAACCCAGGCATGTACCCTGGCTGGGAATCGAACCTACGACACTACCTTGTGTTTTTTCCCTTGCCATTGAATCCCCTCATTCCCTCTTCCCCCCAGGCAATCACCACACTGTTGTCCATGTCCATGAGTCCTTTGTATATGTGCCAATCAATGTTTAGTTAATTCCTTAGAAATAATGAATAGATGCCTATTTTGAAACTCGAGCGTCCTGTAAAAAGAGAAGAAGTTCCTGTATATACTACCCCCAACTCTAGTGTAGAAGAAGGCTCTGGCTGATTCAGGATGTGCTGTTCCACGGCCTCTGTCCTCCCCCGGGAAGCCCAGCTACAACCATGGAGGGTTAGTCTGCCTCACACTCCTGAAACGCAGACTAATCCACGCAGTGGCTGGGACCAAGGGGCTCAGCAGACAGGACTTTCTGCAATGTGTTTTGGTGTTTAGAAGTTACCTCCAAAACCTAGTCCTATGGTGGGCCTCTGTTGATATCTAGTGCTTACTAAAGACTGGGTGATGTAATGCACCATTCTACACGCCAAGTAAACCTCTCTGTGGTGCCAAGAAACCAAATAGGCTTTTTTATTAGGATTGAGGAGAAGGTTCAGGCTGACAGCTAGGGCAGTACTTTCAATAGAATAAAACTTAAATCTGGTTCTAGAACCCTACACAGGTTAATTATTTTGTTCTTCATTTCATAACTACTCACGTATAGGAATTCTAATTTCTATTACTGGCCATTCGGACATCATGGAGAATTGTTTTAAAACTATGAGCTAAATTAAAATGTCTTTCAAAACATACATTAATATGTGGATATGCAGTTTGTAGTGTTATTTGTAACGTGTAGTTGTGGGTTGCACAGATAGTGTTTTAGGTATAACCACCATTTCATTCTGTAACTATTTCAAATATATTTACAATAACATTGGATAGCACTAATATATCCTATCATCCATAGGTAAGTAATTTATATTGATGTAAAGTGTTAATACACTTTATTAAATTTAAAACATCCCAATTGTTATTGCTTTTAATTTACAGAGTATTTAAAAATAAAAAAATTGTAAATACTACTTATTTGAACTTTTCTATACTGACCTCATGTGCTTTAACTTAAATGCTTAGACCTATTTGAATAAATGCATTTTTCTTTGGTAAAAATATATTTAGAATAATTTGTCATTATACAATTAAGTGTTCTTCACTTAGCCAGGGATATCATGAAGTGGATACATATTTTGTTCCTCTGTACTGGAGCCTTCTTGATATTTCATGACTCATAGGAGTTTGGGTGGAAACTTCATGGGGCCAGGCGTTAGATGTGCTTTCATTTTCAGTTAGTCTCTGCTACCCAGTCCTGTAAGAATTTATCTGCCTAACAAGATCGAATGTATCCAGCAATTGACTAAATATCTTATTTGTGGGATTTATGTGCATCCTGGTAACGTTTGGTCTTTAATTTCAATAGGGTATATAAGTACTGAAGATAATATTTCACACCAGGGTCAGTAATTGGGCAAGATCATCAGATGACTGTGATTTGTACTCTTTTATCCACTTTTATGGCTGACATATAGTGCTTCCCGGCCCCCCCCCACCCCGTCTTTGCCTTTTGTTTACTATGTTCCAAATTGTTTTTAACAATTTAACTGTTACACAAGGGATTATGTCCCTTGGGAATGGTCCATTACATTTTGAATATCAGTGCCATTCCAAGTTATTTCAACCATGGCATTAATCTCACTTAAAGCAATAAAAAGCAAATAGTGGTAAGAGGCAAGATGCATAAAGCATTCCATTAAACAGTTAAAAAAAAAGATGTTAAATGTTCCCTCTGTAGGAGCTCCTGCAGCTCGTGATACATTTGTGAACAACTGAGCTAGAGAAAAGTAGCAGTGGGATTATTAGTGGAGAGAGGAGCTTACAAGGAACATGAAAAAGGGACCGCTTCCCATTCTGGCTTCTTTCTTCCTGCATGCAGTTACAAAGAGAGAATCATTTAAAGAGCTCCTGTAGAACTCCCTTTCATTGGTTTCTTTTCTTACGTAAAGTTACCAACAGGTTCATTCATAAGGTGATCTTGAAGGTTGTTTCACTGTCACTGAGCCACAGTTAAGGTGGTTTGTAAAGGGTATCACCCAAGTATAAAGATGCCTGGTAGGAAAATAAGGCCTTTATACAAAAAGAGCAACAGCCCATCAGATCTTTGCTTTTCAAACCAGGCAGGTTTCCCCTTGGAAAGATTAATTACAGTCAGGTTGAGAAGACCGTCTTGCTGTGTGTGTGTGTGTGTGTGCGTGTGTGTGTGTTTCCCCATCTAACATTAGAAAGATAAAGGCTGTGATTAGTGTGCACAAAGCCTCTGATCAAACCAGCTCGGAGGTTTGTGACAGGAGGTTCAAACACTTTATGGATCACTGGTGCTGACAGGTAGATCACACAGGCCTTAAACAGATGTTTAGTGAGAAGATGAATGTGTGAGATCTCAAACGCACAGCGTTCTTTCGCTGGGCCACTGCAGTCTGTGAAGTATTAAACGTTGCTAAAGAAAGCCCCTCCTCTAAAAACGGTGAGAAAGTTACTAACAAGCTTCCATTAATAAAAGAAATCTCAAACTTTCTTTTATTATCCAGATTTAATACAGCTTAGATTTGAAAGTTACCAAACTTTCTGCAGGGATAGATGAAAACTTTCTCTTATAGTTTGTGAAGTGCTTAATGAGTCTGTGAGTGTTCTGCCTCATGAGCCATATTTAAGTTTAGTTGGAAAGGGTAAAAGATTAAGGTAAATTAAGTTTAGCCATAACCCAGAAATGTCAAGCAGCATCACTTTATATTTTTCATATATAATTTTGAAATATTATGGGTTGAAAGCTTCATAATCTTGAAAATATACTGAACATATATTTAACTGAATTTGCATCATGAACTGTATTGTTTTAATAACTTTACATGTCTTTAAGAAATGCTATGAATGCCTTCTATTTCCTTCTTTGAGAATAAGTTAAACTTATATAGTGTATGTGTGTAAATTTATATAGTGTTTACGTGTGTAAATGTGTGTATGTAGTTAGCTCTGGGAGCTAACTAGATAGGACCATCAATTATTTTATCATTTTATCACTATTACAGGAGACTATGGACCTGAGGTTTCTGTCCATTGTAGTACTTTGTCTTGCTGTTGGTAACAACTTTGTTAGTTATCATGACAAAATGCCCTCACCTTGTTATGGTAGAATCATACAAACTATTGAAAGAAATATTCAGTTAGTCTCAGAGCCTTTTTTTTAAAGATTGTATTTATTTACTTTTAGAGAGAAGGGAAGGGAGAAAGAAAGAGAGAAACATCAATGTGTGGTTGCCTCTCACACACCCCCTACTGTGGCCTGCAACCCAGGCATGTGCCCTGACTGGGAATCAAACTGGCCACCCTTTGGTTCTCAGGCCAGCTTTCAATCCACTGAGCCACACCAGCCAGGGCTAGTCTTGGCACTTTTAATACCTTAAGCCATGGCTATATGAGAAGATTCTTGTAAAATGTCAGGGAAACATTTACATATGATGGAAAATATGAGGGAAAATTATTGATTTTATATATTTTGCACTAGAAAGTACATTGTTACTAGAAAATGTCAATTTTTCAACTTTTTCAGTATTGAATTCAGTTTAAACAAAATATGGTTATCAATTGGGTTACCACTAATAGGAAGATTTATAAACTAATGGGACTAATAGTGAACTAGTAGAAAAATTAGTAAACTTGTAGGCACAGAAAATTATTGTGAAATATTGTATATGAAAGCATTCTTTGAACTAACAAAGACTTTATAAGAGTGCAAAATATTTTAACAAGGAGGAGGAAAAGGGTGAAGGAAATAGGAGAAAAACATAAAAAGCAGAAAAGATAATAACAATTGTTGAATGGGAAGAGCCGCTTAGTTCTATACACTGCTTTCTATCATGGTATTATCTAAGACTGTCTTTTAGAAATCGTATCATATAATCTCCTTCCCTGCACACCCCCTTCTATTTTAGTTGTGTTGCCAAAATCACTGACAATCCAAAAATGTCTTCTATATTTAGCCAATACTTACTGAAGATAGTACTGTGCATAAGATATTATTAACACTCACAGATAATAAATAATTTAATAAGATACAGTTCTTATTCTTGAGTAGTTTTGGTGGAGGGGCAAAAGGAGCTTAATAGTATTGAAACTCGAAATTGTTTTGAGCTGTTTCTCAAGCTGTGGTATGGCATGTGTGTGTGCACATGTGTGTGCATGCGTGTGTTTTCCGTGAGAACGAGGGGGAAGCCTTTGGTATGAAGCTCCAATTGCATATTGAAATGTGCTTTGTCTATCCATAATTTAATCTGTGCAAACGTATGCTGAGTTCCACTCACCTTGAATGATCCGTTCTGTGGCAGTTGCATTCTTGGTGTCTGGGCTGACAGACAAGAAACAGGTTTACCTCATCTCATTCTCTGTCCTTCAGCTTTTTCACTCACTGAATTTTTTTTTCTTTTCTTAAAAAAATAAAGATGTAAGAGTTGTTTATAAGCAACTTTCACAATTATTTCTTACCCAGAGTGTGGGACTGCCTGTTTGAATGTTTCCAAGAAAGTATTGTTCTTATGTGACAACAGGTCAGAAAGACTCCGCATTAATTACACTAACATATGGTTATTAACAGATTCGAGCTCAGGGAGCAATACTTTACAATGTTATCTTCCACATAGTCAGATGTTAGCCATATTGTCAGTGCTGGCAGCTATTGTTTCACTCATTTACTTCACAGAGCTAATTACTCCCTAATAATAACTTTACCTTGGAGTTTTTCACTCGCCTGTGCCAGCAAACCTGTTCACACTACATATGCTAATTATTGGCACTTATTCATTATGTTAAGATAGCTTTAAGTTCAAGCTGTGCAGCCTGGCTTTCGGTATGGAGCCAGCTGGCTGCAAAGTTCCACCTTTTTTTACTAAAGTCATTAAAAGTTTTAATATGGGGCCCATCTTGTTCTCTTTACAAGATTCAGTTTTTCGGGAATTCAAATGAATGTGCAGTTACCGACGGACAATTGCAATTATAATAAGAAGTTCTTTTGTTTTTGTGAGGACTGCACTCGTTGCCTTTTCTGTTAGGTTAGAAAAGACAAGAGAATTCTTTTGTGTTTAAATTATACGGCCACTTTTTTGGTTGCTCCATATACGTGGGTAGACACGTGTGTACAGACACACACACACGGATCTCTCTGGTTGGTTCATGTTCCTTCAGAATAAGTTTGAGTCACTGGGGATTTGTAATTCATGCACATCTAAATGATAGGAAATCTGGAATTTTACTGTTTGAGTAACAATCTTTCTCAAGTTTATTTTTTCTGTATCATTTCAAGAGACTTAGGGTTACTACTAGGGCCAAAGACTGTCCTTGAACTCTATTCAGGATTGACATTGTTATCAGCAGGAATTAATATTTAAGTTCTGACTCAGTCGGAGTAAAATCTGATTTCTCTAGTTTTAATAAACAAATAGTTTCATTTGGTTCACATCCAAATATAATGAATGACTACTACTACCACTCAATTTTATAACCCAACTTTGATGTGTATGAATCAAAATGAATTTAAACATTTTAGGTGATAAATTTTTACAGAAATCCTTTGAGACCTGGAAATGAATATACACTCAGGCATCAACTCTGTATAAAAAGTAGTTTTTATCTTTAAAGATAAGTTTTAAACTATTCAACCTTCTGATCTTCACCTTAGATATTACATGTCTCTTTAATCTTTTGTATTAAGTAACATTGTAACATAGGCACTAAATACATGAATCCTTAATACACAGGTACTCTGGTTAAGATACTATTATTCTGTGCAAAAGAGAAAATTAGAAGATACAAATCTATTTCAACCAAAGGTAAAGACAAGAGGCTTGGGTTCTTTTAGCTTTATATTCCATCGTGTAAATCTTTCTTCATTTTTTTCTCCCTAATTCTCCTATATTTTGTTACTAGGTAATTTGATTTTAGAATACTCATGGGTAGTATTCATTTCAGCCTATGAAAAGCTAGCTACCAAGTGCTGGTATTCTTAAGGATTGATGTAATTTAGTGTGTTTTGAGGAAGGGGTAGTGGAGAACAACTAGTGTTAGAAGAGAAATGGAAGAGAATGTAAAGATTTTTTGGTTTATAACTATGATTACATGAGTGGTAGTGATGGTAGGAGAGAGCTAGTATCAATTACCAGGATGTGGATAAGTGGTTACATGCCTGTACAAATATGCAGTAAAGACTGGAGGGTCTAAAAATGTTGTTTTGTTTTGTGCTGTTTTTGCTGGAATATAACCTCTATAAAAGGTCTTGTTCACATTTTAGATAATCATATAGTAATATATTGGCTGATGAGAAACAGATAGTCCACACTAAGGGCATTAATAACTGATTGCTAGTTCTAAATACTGACCAAAGTTTGGAAACATTTTTGAATAATATTTGAATTTAATATTATGTCTATAAAGAGTATTAATTCACTTATTGGTTTAATTTTTTAATTATCTATTTTTTAATTCATCTAAGCATGAATTATCTATTGCTATGTCCATGATGGAGAAAGAAAACGAGTTTGGAAAAGAGGATAAACAATTTTAACAAAATTTAGTTGCAACTTAAGAAAAAGATGCTTCTCATTAAAATAATGTTTTCTTGAGACTCTAAAATCCTGGTTTGTATTTGCCATTTTTTTGAGAAATTCTTTCTTTTTTTTTGTTCAATAACAGTTGCCCCCATTCCCCCCCCCCATTACTATTGCCTGCGCTGCCCACCTCCCACCTCCCACATCCTCACGAAGGTTGTCTGTGCGTTTTGGCTGCACTAGGTCTGTGAGAGATGAGAAAACAGGCGGGTGCTGTGCCACGTGTGTCAGCACACACGGATATTACTACAGTTTCTTTTAAGAGTGGCTGGAAAGTTTGATCGAAATCAAATGCAAGTACAATTGCAGTCTTGAAGAGCTGTAACTGAGAGTTCTCAGTAGGCCACCTCAAGTTTCTTGAGGTGATTTAAAATCTATTCATATACAATGAAATTACAGATAAGTAAGAATGTTTCAATGAAAATAAATTTTAATTTTAATTTTAAAGCCACTAAATTCTCCATAAAAAGTTATGAGACTGGGATATATGTAATATGTTTCTCTTTGAAACTTGTGAAACTTTTATTAGCTATGAACCTAATAAAAACATTTAAAGACATATAAATAGCCACACTGACTAAGAAGACCTCATTTGGACTCTTCTATATTTCCTGGGTAATCCAGTTTTATGATTTTTCAATTGGCTTGAATAACTTTGTCACTTTTGATTGTTCTCTACATGTTGATAGAAACTAGTAACCCATTCTTTAATTCAGAAAGGAAAAGTGTTTGATTAATTTCTATACTATCTTCCATGTTTTAACATTTGAAATCGCAGTGGCCGTCCCCAAAGGGAGTTTTTGACCATGAGAGAATGCTTAACACTTGCTCCCTTTTATCTACTCACCCTGAACTGTGAGCTTTTATAGACGGCTACCTGAAAGAACAAGTGCTTCAAGACTCCTCATGCTAAACACAAACAAAACACACACCCACAGACACCTTATTACTGAATAAAAATCATTATATGTATATAATTTCTGCTCTTGCACAAATTAGGGAAAATCTCAACCTTATATATAAGAAAGAGAAATGTTTAAGGTGAGTCCAGAACACGGAGGACTACAGAGAAGCTATCACAAAAACTGGGCTGCTCCTGGGGCCAAATGCCAATTCCCACATTATTGGATCAGAGAATAAGCTTTGGATTGATAACCCAGGAGTTGTGGTGGAGCTTAACCTGAGAGTCCCTCATCAAGCTTGGGCAAACTTGTGCTATAGTAACAACAACAACAACAACAACAACAACAACAAAGCCCAGGTCTTAGAGATATAAATTTCATTCACACTTATGTTCATCGTGTATCATCAGCAACAGCTTTGTCCTCACCTTCCCTTCAAGCAAGATTTAAGGAGCAGCTCTGGCCTGGGGCATGATAGCCTAATGACAGGGAGAGAGGTTACAGCAGAAATATGCAAAGGCTCTTAAGGATTTGCTCAAAGTTGCACCCATCATCTTCTCTTATTTTATAGGCCAAAATGAGTCACATGACCAAGTCTGAGATCAGTGATATGAAAAGTAAAGTCCTACTGCATAGACCTATGTAAAATAGGGCATTAACTATGTTTAAATAAACTCTACCATAGGGATTTAGGTGTTCAAGCTCAGTAGTGCCCCTCAAAATCTAACAGCATCAAACAAATACCTTCTGAAGGAAAGTATCTCTAATTTAGTTCCCCGGGATTCCCACAAAGTATGATTAAAGAAATGTAGACTCAAATTTAAAAAATTGTATAACACACAAAGAAGTAATCCATAAAGAATAAGAGTTGGGAGAAATACTCAAGGATTTAGCCCTATACTCCAAAGACTTCAGATATTGGAAATGTCATATAGCTAATATAAAAATGTGCATGAAATACTTAGGAAAACAAATAATGAAGTCACAGAAAGAAAGCATCCAAGACTCTCAAAAATTAATAGGACTATTTGAAAATGAGTCTGTAGAAATGAACACTATGATAACGGGAACTGAAAATTCAATAAATGGACATATTCTGACTTCTCATTACAAATACCAGATTAATTATACTACATTAAATATTTAGAAAATCAGAAAAAAAATCCATGAAACAAAAGTATCCACACATTGGAGAGTAGGCAATTCAGTGTTCCCTGAGAGAGAGGCAATACGTGAGGACAGTTCAGTGAATGTCCCCAGCTCTCTGCCTGGAGGGAGTAGGACGAAGCCCAGGCAGAGAGCCTGATAGTCTTTCTGAGTTTAAGAGATGCACAGTGCATTTCAGGAATACCAAGGCAGATAAACAGATATATTTGCAAGACAGAGTTTTGGAGGGCAGCTTTGCATAGGAGAGAAAGAGGAACACTGATTTACTCACTGGAAATCTGCAGAGGGTCTTTATGTCAGGTTTTGGCTGAATAGTGATTGGAGCATATGCATGTAATCTACTGAAGCCAGGTAAAGAACCTTTGGAAAAAAGAGCTAACAGAAACACTAATCTCCAGTTCTCACATGGGGCTAGGAAATTTGTGTTTTTACCAGACACTATGTAGAGACTCCTAACACATGGGCCATTGTGTCTGGCCTTAGTAATAGAATCAGATTAATTTTAGGCTGACAGCTATTCTAAGACTTGGAAGGATCAAATAGTTTCTAAGTTTAAAAAAGTGCATTCCAGAATAAAACCAAAAATATCTAATGAGATATTTTTACAAAAAGTAAAAGCAATATTCAAAATCTTTTTTTATCATTCAAAAACTATCACACGTCTAAAGAAGCAATGAAATATAATATATAATCAGGAGAAAAGTTAATAACAAAAACCAAACCCAAAATGGCACAGATGTTAGAATTAGTAGACAAAGATGGTGAAACAGCTATTACAAATACACTCCATATGTTCAAGAGCATGATGAGGAAATGAATAGAAGATTTTTTTAAAAGTTCAAGATTGAACTTTTAGAGATGAAATGTGTAATATTACAGATGAAAAATATACTGAACGGAATTAGGAACTGCAGGTGATAAGATTAGTTCATTTAAAGACATAACACTAGAAACTATTCAGAAATAAAACAGAGGAAAAAGACATAAAAATAGAGGACCAGTGAGGCAGGACAGGACATAAGAGAAGGCCGAAAAATTATTTGAAGATATAATGCCCCCAAATTCTCAAAATATTTTATCAACTATGAACTTACATATCTAACAAACTCAGCAAATGGGAGCAGAAGACACATGATCAAATGGCTGAAAAGCAGTGATGAAATGGATACCAAAAAGCATCCCGAGACAAAAGACATATTCCATATAGAGAGTAAGTTTTTGAAAGTTTCTTCTTTTACTACATATGAAGTGGTATAACATTACTCGGAGTAGACTGTGATAGCTAGGTGTACTGGAAAGCACAGAGCATCCGCTGGAACAGAACAAAACAAACAGTTAATACTCAGAAGCCAATAACAGAGATCAAATGGAATCATAAAAACTTACTTGGACCAAAGGAAGGGAAGAGGTGAAAAGGGAACAATAAACAAATGAAATAACTAAGAAACAGACAGCAAGATTGTAGATTTATTCACAATTGTGTCACTAATCACATTAAGTGTGAAATATCTAGAAAAGCTAAAAGTCAAAGACTGTCATACTCCTTTTTATTTTTTTAATACAAGCAAGACCCGCCTATATGTTGCTTTCAGGAAACACTTTAAACATAAAGATTCAGGCAGGTTAAACCAAAGGATTAGGAAAAGACATAACAAGTTAATAGTAATTTAAAAAAAAAAACCTGGAATGGCTACACAATATAAAGTAGATTCCAGAGAAAAATATATCAAGGATATTGAGTATGATTTCATAATGATAAAGTGGTCAGTTCATCAAGAGGATATAAAATTCCTAAATATTTGTGTGCCTAATAACAGAAGCTCAAATTCTGTGTGATAAAATGTTATAGAACTACAAGGACAAACATGCAAACCACAATTATAGTTGGATGTTTCAATAGCTCTCTATCAGCAATTTATTGGACAAGAAATTGGAAAGAGTGAAACAATACTATTCACCACCCAGACCTCACTGACATTTATAGCATTCTCCATTAAACAAGAGCACATAATTATTCTTTTAAAGTACACATAGAAAATTAGCATGCAGGTCTTATTCAGGACCATAAAAGTCTCAATAAATATAAAAAGATTGAACTAATTTTAAATACTCTATGTTCTCTGATCATAATAGAAGTAAATTGAAAATAGTAAGGCAACAATATCTATAAAATTTCAAGATATTTGAAAATTAAAAAAAAAACACAGTTTTAAATAATGCAGTGGATCAAATAAGAAGCCGCAAGCAAAGTGAGAAAATATTTTGAAGTGAATCAAAATGAATTAATCTCATATTTTAAATTTGTGACATATGGCTAAAGCAGTGGCTTAGAGGAAAAAGTATAGTATTAAAAGTTTCTTAATCAATGTCACCCCAATACATTTAAGGAAGATATTAAAGTTGATAAAACCTTGAAAAAGTTTATACTAGAAAAGAGAAAGATTTTAAAATCAATTAGCTAATATTCCCATTTAGAATCTAAAAGTAGAAGAGCAAGAGAAAATTAAATATAAATTATGCAGAAGGGGAAAAAATAAAGAGTAGTAATCATGGAATGTAAAATAGAAAAACAAAAGACACAAAAAAGTGAATTAAAATTTGCTTCTTGAAATTAAGAAATTGATAAAACTTCAGTTAAACTGCTGAGAAAAAAGGCAGATAAAAATTATGAATATCAGGAATGAAAAGAGACATCATTTACAGATTCTACCAACTATAAAAAAAAACAAGGAACTACTGTGAAAATCTCTATGCCCACAAATTTCACAATTTAGATAAAAGACAGGTTCCTTGAAAGACAAACTACCAGAACTCATTCAAGAAGAAACACAGGCCCTGCATACTTATACAATATTAAAGAACTTGAATTTTCATTTAAAAATCTTCCCACAAAGAAAATCCCAGGCCCATATGGCTTCACGGGTAAATTGTACCAAATAATTAGAAATAAAAAATAATGCTAATTCTATACAAACTCTTTCATAAAATGTTATAAATTGATTATCAATGAAAAATTCATCTTAATAGATGCAGAAAAAAACATTTGACCAACTTTAGTGCTTATTAATGATAAAATTCACTCTGCAGATTAGAAATATAAGTTAAGATTCTCAATTGAATGAAAAATCTCTGCAAAGAACATAACTACCCTCATATTTAATGTTGAAAAATTGAACATTATTTTTCTAAGGTTGACTACTGTTAATTTTTTTATTCATTATTTTACTGGAGGCCCAATTCTTCAATGCAGTAAGTCAACAAAAAGTAAATAAAAGGCATGCAGATTGGAATGGAAGACACTAAGCTATATTTATTCATGAATAACATGATTATGTGGAAAATACTGAGAAATCGATTAAAAAGAGACTAATGAGTTCAGCAAGAACACAAGATATAGTGTCAGCATACAAAGTATAGTACTACAATTTAAAAAATCAGAAATTGAAGTATGTAAAAAGCATTTAAAATTTCATAAAAATATCAAATATTTAGGAATAAATTTGACAATAGATATGCAAGGTATGCATAATGTAAATTATAACATTTTGCTGAGAGAAAAGAGGACCTAAAGAAATGTAGACATATACACTACAGTCATAGGTTAGAAAACAGTATTTTTAAGATGTTACTACTCCATAAACTTATCAATAGATTTAATGCCATCTGAATTTAAATGTTTGAGGTTTTTTTATATTTGTCATAATCGACTAACTTATTTTTTTAAGTTTTTATTAACATTCAAAACATTTTTGAAAAAGATAGACAAAGTTGAAAGATTTATACTTTCTGATTTTGTTTTACTTTTAAGCTACACTAAATCAATAAAATGTGTCGGCATAATGGCAGATGTACAGATCAGTGGAACAGAATAGGAAGGACAGAAATATACATACACAAATGTATCTTCAATTGATTTTTGATAAAAGTGTCCAGGCAAGCCTTTCAATGGGGAAAAATAATCTTTTAAACAAATGGTGCAGGGGCAATTAGATGTCTATATGCACACAAATGGATAACAACTATTCTCTCATACCATATTCAAAAATTAATGCAAATGGATCTATAGATTAAACATAAGAGATTAACTATACAGTAGCTAGAAAACAGGATAATTATTTCAGTGACCTTGGATTAGGCCAAGATTATTAAATAGCAACCTCCAAAAAGCATTAACCACAGAAGACATTGTAATAAATTGGATTTCACCAATGCTAAACCGTTTGTTGTTCTTTGAACGCTATAAAGAAAATTAAAAAGCAACCCAAAGCTGACAGAAAACACTTGAACCACATGTATCTGATAGAGGACTTCTTTTCAGAACATAGTCGTATCTCTGTGGACACAATATTCAGAAGTAATCCAATAAAAATGCCAAAGAGTTGAAGACCAAGGGATGGCAAACAAACATATGGAAATATGCACCTCTTTGATTATTAGAGAGTGACAAATTAAAACCTGTACCCACACAAGAATGGCTAAAATTAAAATGATCATATCACAGACAAAAAGATAGTAGAGCAGCCAAAACTCTCATAGTTGCCAGTGGAAATTCAAAATAGCACAGCCCATAGAGTGTTTGTAGGTCAAAGAATTAAAAATAAGACATAATGGGCAAATACCAATCTAAAGAAAGCTAAGGATTTATAACAGCATTTGACAAAATAGACTTCAAGCCAAAAAGCATTACTAGGGATAAAGAGGACTTCTACATAAAAATGAAACATGTATTTCACCAAAAAGATAGCACCATTCTAAACATGAATTCACCTATTAAAATGTTCTCTAATTATACTTAAAAAACAGCACTAAAAGGAGAAATTGTGAAACAAATCATCATTGTGGGAAACTTTATTTTATATGTCTCTTTCAATTATTGGGAAGTTAAGAAGATACATTATTATTAAACATACAGAATAATTGGAAACAGTGAAAGACATAATGGGAATTTTTTGAATCCTTCATCCAATATTTACAAAATAAATATTCTTCTCAAACACATGTACAAGGTAATTTCTCACTAATTATCATAGAATTTAGTGTCATACAGTGTTTTCTGATAATGTAATTAACTTGGAAATCAGTAACAAATACAAACAAAACCGCAAATACCTAGAAATATATTAACAATCTCTTAAATAATCTATAGGCAGAGAAAGAATTTTGGGGTGTGGGGAATTTGTAAAAAGAAACATACATTCTTAGAACTTATTGCTAAAAACATTTAAAAATTTGGACAGCTGAAATAGGTGTCTTCTGTTAATATTAAGTTCTTACAGATGGGTAAAGAAAGGAAAATAATAAGTTATTGTTCACTTAAGGTATTAGGAAAATAATAATAAACTAAATGCAAAACAACTAAAAGAAATGATAATAAATACTAGATGAATTAATAACTAAACACAGATTTATAGTACAGAAGCTCAGTAAAGCCAGTGAGTTTTTATTTGAGCAAACATGCAAAATAGTCAAAACTTCAGCGAGATTTATCACTAAAAAAAGAAAAGAGAAATAAGGCCTAAGGACGTAATATGTGACATGCAGACTATCTAGTTGATAATACCATATTATATCATTGAAATTTGCTTAGAGGGTCGAACTTAAATGTTCTCACCAAAACAAACAAAAAAAATTGTGGGTAAATATGTGAGGTGATGAGTGTGCTAATTAATTCAACGGGGTAAGTCCTTTTAAAATGAATATGTATATCAAATCATTGTGTTGTACATTTTAAATAGGTTACAATCTCATTTGTCATTTATACTTTAATAAAGCTGAAAAGACAGAAATAAATCATATATATACAATAAAAACAGAAGTTGAGCTACAGCAAAGATTAAACATATAATAATAAAATACTATGAATAATTTTGCGAATACTTTAAAAATAAAAGGAGTGGACAAATTCTTAGGAAAAAATGGAATTTATAGAAACTTCAATCAAAAATAGAAAGCCTGAATGATTTTACAATCATTAAATAAATTGATTTAGTAGTTTAAAATCTTCCCACAGAGAAATACTGGATAATTTTACAGATCCATTCTGCCAACTCTTCAAAGAATAGATTATTCTAATTACATGAGGGAGGACCCCAAAACACCCAGAATTATCTTCTGGAGGGAGAGCCCCTTTGTGACAGTAAGGCAAAAAATAATACTGTTTGGCAGTGAGACAGAGTTTAGGGATTGTGCTGTTCTCATCACCACTGTCTTGTTGTATGCCCATATCCTCTCTCATGTAGGCATTTCAGTGCCCTCTTTGCCCCATTGCCTCTGGCCTAGCTACCCCTCCAGATTTCTTCTCATTGCTTTCAGTTTGCTCTTCCTAGTCTCTACATGCTTAAAACCATCCATCAACTTGCCCTTGGTTCTGCTACACTCTGAGCCCTGCTCCCAAGATACCAAGACCAGTTGATAAGAAGAAAATGAATATGGTAATTGTAATTCAGTATGGTGAGTGTAATAGTGTAAAAGGGTGCTCCTTTTCCTCAGCCTGGGAAGAGCTAGGTTGGGGGTCTGGAGGCAGGGAGAATGAGGAATTAGTGCCTAAGGAAGGCTTATTGGAGAGGTCAGCCTGAGCTGATGGCTGAAAGATGAGTGCAAGTGAGTCGTTTAAGTGGGGAGAGGGACATCTCAGGCAGAGTGAACAAAATAAGTCAACCGTTGAGATTCTGGCCATCTGGCATATGTGGGAGATAAGGTAGGAGCAAGGTAGGTCAAGGCCACTCTGCACGTTGAGGAATTAGTGCTTTATACTCTAGGTATAGAGAACTATTGAGTTGTTGTTTTTAAGATTTTATTTTTATTTATTTATTTTTAGAGAGGGAAAGGAGGGAGGAAGAGAGAGAGAGACAGAAACATCAATGTGCGGTTGCTGGAGGACATGGCCTGCAACCCAGGCATGTGCTCTGACTGGGAATCCAACCTGCGATGCTTTGGTTTGAAGCCCACGCTCAATCCACTGAGCTACACCAGCCAGGGTTATTGAGTTGTTTTGAAGTGGCAAGATTTCCATTTTAGGTGTACTTGGCATATAAGTGGAAACCAACTTTAAAGCCTATGAATACTGGGAGAAAGAGATGAAGAGAATCTAAATTACAATTGGAAATTGGTAGGAACAAAGAGTAATGATGTATTCAATGAATACTTATCAACTTGGCAATTGGTCAGACCAATTCTTTCTAGTATCATCGTCTTTCTAATGTCATCTCAATTTTACCTTGAGTGAATAAATATGATTTTTTTACTTGTATTTCATGGAAAACTGAAGGGATAGAATTTGACCGTCACTTAAACCCAGTTCTGATATATGAGGTCTGTCTAGAAGGTATCCAGCCATGAAATATGAAAAAAAAGACATTTATTGAAGAAGATACAAGATATAAGAAACATTGTGCATAGGGCAGTGATCCTTTGTCCCCTTCAAAGTAGGCACCCTGGGACCTCACACAGTTTTCTCAATCACCATCAGCTGCCCTGTCATATTTTCCTGAATCTCATTGACAGTTTGAAATCTCTTCCCTTTCAAAGGCGATTTTAGTTTTGGGAAAAGCCAGAAGTCACAGGGCACCAAATCTGGGCTGTAGGGGGGCCAAATCAACTGGATGACTTGATGTTTTACAAAAAAAAACTCTGCAGGAAACATGATGCATGAGCAGGCATGTTGTCATGATGAAGCTGCCAATCACCAGTTGTCCATGGCTCTATCTTTCTTAGTCATCTGAATAGTTTCTGTGGAGGAATAATGCAAAATTTGGTGCAGATTTGTTGATCTACTCACTAAGTCATTTTGAATGTGATGGCCACACAGCACACATGCTCACTCAGTGGCATCTATTGCCCCCACTGACTAGTACAGTGAAGTTGTCATTGTTCACACATGCACATTCCAGTCCACTCTCCTTGGCTGCCAGGTTACATTGATGTTGCTCAAACTCTTCTGGTTAAATTAACAATGGCTGCACTTTTTCTGGACAGACCTCATATATGTTAGCCAAAAACTATTTTTTATTCTGTAGTAGGAAATTATAATTCAATGTGATAAATAAAATAGTGCAGATATGCTCCCTCCCCCAAACTTGGAAGTGAGAAAGACATTAGTAAAAAGATTTGGGAGCCAGGGAAATCTTCCTAGAGAAACTGAAGCTTGAACTGAATGTGTGGTGAGTAGGAGGTAGACAGTGAAATTACTCAACTGATGACATGATCCAACTTGAGACAGTGACTAAATGATTTAGAGATTGTAAGTAAAATGTCTAAACTTAGTTTTATCCATGATGAACTTGAGGTCCTTGTGAAATAAACAATATCCAACATGAAATTGGATACATGTATTTGAATATGAGAAAGCAGTTCCTCCAAGCAGCTTCAGTTCTAACATTGTGCCCCAAGTGTATCTTTTAACACTGAGCACGTCTCTCAGTGTGAGAGATTATTTATTTACCTTTCTCTAAGTATACTTTCAAATACTTTTATTCCTTTTTCTCAACCCTTGTTTTTTCTGTTATGCCTCTCCTTAACAATGCCTTTTTTTTCTTTTCCTTTCTTCACTTTATCATGATAAAATCCAAACATCATAGGAGGTAATGTATGTGGTGCTATTATTGGGCTTTGGGATGACGACTTAACAACCTGAATGGCATGATAAATAGACTGTTTTATCTGAGAATAAAGGCATATAGATGGATGAGAAGAAGTGTTTAGAACTCCAGAGGTTGAAATAGACTGCAAAATGACAGGTAACTTGGAGAAGTGCAGTCAATGAAAATGAAAGCCATGTATAGTAGTAGTAGAGCAGTGCATGCATGGAGCTGGGGGCGGGTGCTGGTGATGGACAAGAAATATTGGAAGGTTAGTCTATGAATGAGGACAACAGAAGCAGGCCTGAGCCAATGGGGACCAGTTGGATAGCAGTTAACTATCAAGTCTGCCAAGTTATTTTTTTAAACTTGGTTTTGAAAGCATGTGAAACAATACAGCCTAACTAAGAATATAAAACTTGGTTATCCCAGTAACTATGTACAGCCATGAAAGATGGACAGTAAAGAAGGCCGATAAGGAAAAAAAAAAGATTCATTTGAAACATGGTATCAGGGGAGAGTGCTCTGCCTCTCTGGAACCACCAGAAAGACAAGCAAGTATGTCTTCAGACAAATTAAGCCTGACACATGCTTGCACATGGTGTAGTCATTTTTGAAAAGACTATAATGCTGGGGGAAAGTAGATGGCAGCAGGAACAGAGAAAGAACAAATATGAGATGTAAAATAAGCATAGGCATGAGTCAGCAGGAGCTGAGCAGGGCTGTTGAGCACAGGACACTGTAGACGATACTCCTTCATAGGGTCGCCAGGAGTGGGAGCTGACTCCACAGCTCATAACACACAGAGGGAACACAAACTCCTCTGTGTGTATTTAGTTACACCGGTAGATGAACGCTGTAGCCACTGTGGTTGCACAGAAGAGAAAGAAGACTACTTATGCATTAAGAAAATTAAAGAAATTGGATCTAAATGGCCTGAAAAAAAGTAAAAGAATGTTGACATTGACTTATAACAAACATCAAATGTAAGAAGAGCTGTTTCTGTTTACATGGAAGGGAAGGCAGATGAAAAGGAGCTTATACCACAGCTTAGAGATTGTTTCAGGTAAAAATTTTCTGGAAGATATGCTTGTGAAATATTGCAATAGATAAGGAAGGTTATACAAAATGTCCTGATCTTTAAGTATATATCCTTATCTGCTTAATTATTCATTTAACACACATTTATTGGACTCCTTCTTTTTCAGTTAGTCTTTCTACCTGAATGATTTTGTCAAAATAAGATACATGCAATCCCTACCCCTGTGGATCTTACAGTATAGTGAATAGATAGTTATTATTCGCATGATTGTGGGTAGATTGAGATGTATTTTTCTAGTTAATGATGGAATTATTCACACAAAAATGGAAAATGTGAGATTCAGCTGATGGCAATTACTTAGGCAGGATTTAGCAGAGGATTTCTGATAACTTGCTAAACTACTGGAAGATAAATGAGGGGAGAGAGAGATATGGAATGTACGTGAGGCATAAGAAGCCCCTAGTATCATAGACTGTTTAGACCATTCATGTGACTTGATAGCCACTTACATGTTGTCATTTAATTTTTTTAATTTATTATTGTGTAGTCTTATGAATCTGGTGAAATTATTAAACCCTAGAACAAGTTACTACATTGCTCGTAAAAATTGCATAAGTAAAAAGTAAGATTTGCAGTGTTTCCAATACTGAGAGTATATCAAAATCATTTGATTAACTGGAAATGTTACTTCCAGATTATTTAATGACACATTATAGTTGGAAGCTTGTCATTAATGTTGTCATATGTCTAAAAATAATTTTCTAAGTGCAGCTCAGTATTAGAGGTGACTAAATATCACATTATAATTGAGATGAAAACTATATCATTGTATCGTTGAATTGGTGATGTCAGGCCATTCTCCTTCAGAACCCCAAAGGACCACATAAAAGGCATTTGAAAGCAGATGTAAGTATAGCATCAGCATAATTGTAACCAAACAGATCTACAGAAAGAGTTTGTTTGTGGGGGACCCCAAGGTCCAGCTGTTCTTGAAGGATTATCAGGATTTAATGGAAAGCACAGATGGAACCATTACTATTGTCTAGAGTATTCTAGGGCAGAGGCTAATATGTGAAAGGTGATCAGTGGCAGGCTGACTGTAGCACAAAACAATACCTTTTTGTTGAGATGAAAAAAATCCGAAACAACTCTACCCAGTAACACTGATTCAGAGGAAATAGTCCCTGGTGCTTCATTTTAGCCATTGTGGAGATGGTCATATGTGGTCTGCAGCTGTAAGTGGTTCTTTCTGAATTATTGGAGACTGAGCCTATTATTCTGGGTGTTCAGGCAGTTTTACTGGATATGGACCATTGCAATCTTATAAGCTCTCTATTGTGTGACTACTAATTTAGAGTGCTACCATAAGCCAGCTACAAGATCCATGGCTTTTGTGAATGAATGAGTCATGCTGAAAAACAGACTCTGAATATTCAGTCTCTAATTTGTTATTGAAGAGTTTAGATACATTTAAAATTCTATGAATTTCTCACCAAAAGTTTAGTTGGGTTAAGTCAATGAAAGCATTATTTTCTTTCAGAATCAGTTTATCCAAAAAATGTTTTCTAAAAGTCATTTCTCTGTTAAGCTGAGTGTAATACTGGATATGTTGTTGGATTTGGGTGTACATTTGGGTGTGCATTTCAGAAAACCCCATAATTTTGATTATGAATTATTTTGCCTTAGGTTCACAAAATTCCATTTTGAAAAACCACTATTGTTCCTTAATGACCACACATGTAGGCCTGGACAATTTTTGAGGTTAATGGTGTTACCATTTATAATATATATGAAAACACTTAAATGTCATCATGCTGTTTCATTGAAACTTGATACAGTCATCTTTGCACATACCCAGTATCAGACGGTAAGGTAAATCTCCAGTAACAAAATGAGTTGACAGTGGTTCATGTGTAACTTGACACTAAACTCCTACCAGAGGCCCTCTTTCACAAAGGCTGCCTGTCGATAGAAATGATTTTTTTAAATGTCTGTGGAATTAGTTCTAATGGAAAAGCACCTGGACATAGTGGACGATCTTTCATTCAGTGTTATTGTTTCCTCCAATTTTCAACAATAAAAGTACCCCTTTTCATTTGTTTTCTAATCTATATCAATAAAAATAACTTTTTAGAGGTATAATGTAATCTGGAGGACTAGAGAAGGGAGTTCCCACTTTTGCTACTACCCTACTCGAGGAAACAACTAACCAGGTGATTAATGCAGTAACACAAGATAAAGAAAAGATATGTCATATGCTTCTCTTAAAAGAGAATTTGTATTTCTGTGAAAGCAATTGCTATTTGAACCATTTCCTCGTTTTCTTTTGAATAATTAAAATCAGTTTGAGAGCCCAGCATTTGTGAAGTTTGAATGGCATTAGAGAGTCGCCAACTGGCATCGCTTGGTACTTCTACTATTTGTTTCAGTTCTGAGGGGGGGAATATTTTTGTATTCTGGGAGAAGCTGTTCTAAAATATGTCATCCATTTCACATTTTCCCTTCATGAGCTGGTGTTTTTATGCAATACAAAAATAAATAAATAAAACACTTACTGGGGCTACAGGATGGTCATAATATCAGAAGATTGGCCCTCGGACAAATTAACCAGGAAATGGCAAGGATATAGCCAATTTTTTTTATTCTGAATTTAATATCTGGCTCATTTTTTAGGCATAAATTTTGCACTAAATTGAGTTATTTTCATTCAGAAGAACCTGATACTATTTTGGCATTTTCTTTTTAGAGACTGTGCTCAGTTCCACGAATGTTTGCCCTCTAATTACAGCTCATTTCAATACCTGGATTAAAGAATTAGAAATTATACCAA
Source organism: Phyllostomus discolor (assembly GCF_004126475.2). NCBI lineage: Eukaryota > Metazoa > Chordata > Mammalia > Chiroptera > Phyllostomidae > Phyllostomus > Phyllostomus discolor. Next base: position 182,548,382 of record NC_040904.2, read on the forward strand.
GGGCTTATACTATATTGCAAAAGGATTTCATGATAAGATAAATTGAACTCTGTGACTATTGTGTAGAAGATGTTGTTCTTAATTTTCATTTAGAAGTCATGAAGACTCTAAGTTGGAATAGGCCTGTGTTTTACTGTAAATTGTCATTCCATGACGCCATTATATTTGAGCATACAATTCTGCTAATTCGATGCAGTATTGTGTACTGTACTATCTATAGCATTAGATTTTGGTGCTGAATAATCACACAGGAAAGTGTTAAATCAGTGATTTTCAAATTCTATTCACAGGATCCATTTGGTACCTGGGATGGGATCATGTATTAAGAGACAAAGGGGATCCTGGTGTGTATGGGTGAGCCTGAGCCTCCATGCCAAACTTTCATAATTAGGGTTATATATTAGGTTTGTCTGCAAAAAGAATTTTCATAGTTTGAAAAATATTTGAAACTAATACACTTAAGATTCTCTTTGTAGACAAACATAGTTCAGGGGGTGAGTAACCTAGGCATAAAGAATCCTGTGTCCGTATATTTTACTACCTTATTATTATTTGCTCATTCAAATATATAGACAGATAGAATTAAAATTTTAGTTGCCAGAATTCTCAAATCTTCTTTTCTTCTTATCAAAGATCTTTTCTGATTTGGGGGTATCTTTATCATAAGTTATGGTGTTCCTAACGATGAAATCGAAAGTTCTCTACCATTTCCCTGTACACTTTTTAAAGTAAAAGTGGGAGAATAAGAAATACCAGAGAAAGCGGGAACAGAGGGACTAGAGAGAGAACACTGGGAGAGAAAGGAAGACCTCTTTCTTTAGGGCCACCTATTTTCATCTCCTACCGCCCTTGACTACTTACTGTGTCAGGTCCCCACTGACTGCCTTGTTTCTCACTGGCTTCCGGAGTTAGCCAAATCGAATCCTTGTCTGTGCTTATGCAGAGTGGGTAAGGAGGATGACAATCTCAATATACATATGTTTTTACTCAGGTGCGTAAGTTGTTTAATTCTGTTTCTCTAAATATTTTTAGAAGGATATGCTTAAGCACCCCTACATTCTTGTTCTAATAAATTTCAATTAACATTAAACAGAATAATAATACAGAGTGAACTTTAAACAGCCATGATTATGTGAATTGCTTTTGTTTCCATTTTTAAAAAGTTAAAAATATAGTATGAAGGTTGACATTAAGCCAGTTGCACTGTTAGAAAGTCATGTAATTTAAATGATAGATGAGATCACCCGTAGTTCTGAAGCCTTTCCCATCACTTTAAGCACTCCAGGGTAGCTGTAAGAAAGAGTTTTGAACTTAAACTTTTGATTTGCAGCTCTTTGTATTAACTATGTGGTTTTTTTAAGTACATTTATCTATAGGCTTATAGTTCCAGACACAAAAAAAGCCTCATGTTCTTTAAAAAATATGCAAATGTGTAATCAAAAGAACTGAACAAATATTCAAATCCATACAGGAAAAACGTGACGTTTGTCATGTTCATTAGGAAAGATATGTGAAAGATCCTGAAAAGAAATTGTGAACAGAGCAATACTAGAAAGTTCCAGCTGATCTAGTAGCTGCTTTTATGTAAGACAATAGATCTTGTGAATATTCCTCTTTCTCTCCAGGCAGCTAGCTAGTCTGGTTAACCGAAATTGTTGAATAATTGTTCTGTGGTTGAGAACAAAATGCTGAATTAAACTGTTCCCAGCACAATAATTGTGTGATTATAGCATTTATGTTGCTGGCCAAAGGAACAGTCATTAGGTTTGGAAGACTTACCAAAACCACAAGTACAAAAAAAAATGCAAATCACATGTAAATTGCTGTTTAATACCTATAGTGGCTTACAAATGGAACTAAGAGTAGAGCACATTTCTAGGTAAAAGAGATGAACCTTGGTATCTTCATTATACATTTAGTGTGATACTGAAACTAGGGAGATGCTAAAAATGTGTTTTCTTTATGTTTCCCTGTCTGTACGGTGCCCATATGATATCATGCATTTGTGTCTTTCACACCTCCCTGCACTTGTCCTTCCACCCTTAGTCTCATCTTTCTTAACCCCTTAACTTCAATATTTTTAACTCTGTAAGCCTGCCTGAAAAGTATTTTTTCTTTTTTTCTCCTACTCAACATTATCTGGTGAAAACTACTTACAAACCAGTGGGGTGTAGAGAAAGATTTAATAAGAAAACTGTCAGCAAATATATACAAAATGTCAAGTAAAATCCAGTTGCTAATAAAATTGAAATACTATTATTTCTTTTCATTCTGAACTATTATGCTTTCTATTGCTGATAAATTCATGTACTAAAACATTTGGTTTTTTCCTCTCTTACAGTTTTCTGCCAGGTGAATCATTCGTAGACTAAAGTTCCTCTTTGATAACAATCAGGTCTTGCTAAATGCATGTGTGGTATTGAGAACCATGTGTGAACTTTAGGAGCAGTAGCTATGTAAGCAATATTAATTGTGCCAAGACTAATAACTAAAAGAGTAGTTTTGAAAGGTGAATGACCCAATAAAACTGTGATAGATACACTGGCATTTTTAGATCAGTTATGAAGTGTGTTGAGCTCAGAAAGACAGTTAAAAATGGGGATTTAGTGAAAATGTTAAAGATTTTGGTTCTATCAAAATCTATATTCAACTCATTAAATGGCATTTTATTTTACAAGGTTAAATCAATGTTCACTTTATTTACTGCTATATCTTAACATTTTTATTTGTATGATTTTCTTCAAATTTTTGAAAAACATTTTTATACACACCATCTGTATTTTTTCAAGCATCTATAAGGATTTTAGTCCTTTTTGTCATTTAAGTGAACAAACTATTTTAAAAAGTTTAACATACATGTTTAGAGTTTAAAAGCAATATGCGTGATGTTTGTTGACTCAAAAGAAAAAACCAACATAGTGGCTTTAAATGTATTCTTCTTGATTGTTTTCCCCAATAGTGTAATCCTCAAACTGTACAAGTTTTAAATTGCTAACCACTACATGGTATTAAATAACCTCTAATTCCTGCCAACCACCCACGCATTAATTAGAACAAACACAGCAATTTTAATGATCCCACTTGTCAACGGTAAAGCACATTTAGAAAATAAGGCTAACATTTCAATAATCAAATTGTATTTTTATTAAAAATATAAACTCAGTCCCCGGGTAAATATTGTAGTCTCTTCTAAAACATACCTCATAAACCTGAAGTTAGACACCACCACTCATTCAAAAGGAGAAATTGTTATTTCTGGAGTCCCTTTTTAAAAACTCACATTTTTTCCCTATGTCTGAAACCAAATGTTTTTATCATAATTTTACACAGTATTAAAGCTCTGCAATCTATTGAATCTCGTTTTATGGCTTAGTGTGTGGACAATTTTCTTAAATGTTCTGTTTATCTTGAAAATGTTTGTATTCTGTAATTTTCAGGTAGAAAATTCTATAAATATCCATTAGATTAAGCTTTCTAATTGTGTTGTGCAAACTACCTATATCTTTACTAATTTTTTGTCTACATGAGCTGTTAAAAATTTCAAAAGTTATGCTAATATGGCCCACAATAATGAAGGTTTACTCATTTCTCCTTGCAGCTGTATTAATATTTGCTCTATGAATTATGAGATTCTTTCAATAGGTGGATTAAACTTAAAATTTTAAATCTTCCTGATGAACTGCAACTTTTATTGTTACCTCTAGAAACTGTGTCCACATTAACCCTTTGTATGTTAAAGCCTGGTTTGACTGGTGCTAAAATGGGTACTTCAGCCTTTTAGTTTACCTTTCAATTTGGTTAATATTTCCCTGATACAGTTTCCCATACTTTTTCAAACTTTCTTTGTCATGATGATGTCAGCATATCTCTTTCTTATAAACTAGATGGAGCTGGATTTTCTTAAAAATTGTTTTAAGACAGACAATGTTGTTGTCTGTTGTTTAACCTATGAGCATGAGCATAGTCCACTTACATTTATTGGGATTAAATGTAATTCTGTTGTTTTATTCATGCTTTCTGTTTGTACTACATTTTGTATGTACCTTTTTTCTTTTTTTATGTATTAATTTTAACTTTTTTCCTATATCTTTTTTCTCTATTGGTTTGATCATTATTTACTCTATTCCATTTTTATGGGTTGTCTTTGATAATTTAACATGTCTAATTTTATATATAAGAAAGTCTAAATTTGACAAATACTGTATTTTTGCTCCTGAATTATAAAATAATCTTATAATTCTTAATTATGAATATTTTTCTCTTTATTTAAATGTTATTGGGTTTGCATTAAGTCCTGGTTTTTATTTTTTCTTTTTTTAATCCACATACTGAACATTATCTTCATTGAACAGTTTTTGGTTTTTTTTTTAATTTATTCACATGTTCACCAGTTTCTTTACTCACTATTCTTTCTAAGATTCCTTTTCTTTCTTTTTTTCTTTTCTTTCCTTCCTTCCTTCCTTCCTTCCTTCCTTCCTTCCTTCCTTCCTTCCTTCCTTCCTTCCTTCCTTCTTTCTTTCTTTCCTTCTTTCTGAGAGATATTGTTCAGAAATTCCTATAGTGAAGGAAATTGGGTAAACTCTTTTCTGGGGAAAAGGGGTTTATTTTGTAATCATTGTTCCAAGTGGGAAAACACTTCGAAGTGGACAGTTTCTTTTATCTCTCCAATTACTTCCAGTATTACTATTTCTAATTTGCTTGTCAAACTAATTGGCATTCCTTAGTTGATGGCTTCTATCTGGCTGCTTTTAATATTTCTGTTCCTTTGGTTTCTGCAGTGCTATTTCAGATTATTGAGTGGTATTTTCTCTCATTCTGATAGTATATATTTTGTCCTTTGCATCAGTAGGCCTATATCTTTTAAATGTAGAAAGATTCACAATGACTTATTTTTGGAATATTGTCAACTTTTTTTTCTTATTCTGTCCTAAACATTTGCTGTATCATCTTATTCTAGTCTTCATGACATTCAACTAGTTTTTCCCGTTTTCCACCACCTTGTCTCTGTGGTCTGAAATCTGGCTAATTTCTTTAAGTGCCTTTTCCAGTTAATGGCTTCTCTCATCATCTGTGTCTAATTTGCTCTCTAGCCTTCAATTAGTTTTACATTCCAGTTATTTTCATTTATCAAAATTCTGTTCAATTATGTTTCAAGTCTTTCTGAATATCTTTGTTAGTTTTTTTATTTATCCTTAATTGCTATTCTACCTTTTACTTTAGTAAACATTTTAAGTGTATTCTTTTATCCTTCATCAGATAATCCAATACTCATATGACTTATAGTATCTAAGTCTGATGCTTCTTGATTCTGTTTTACACAGGCTGGATTATGCATGTGTTTATTAATTTCTGTGGTGAGTTTACATTTGGCTGAACTTAATCTGTGGGAAATCAGAGTATCTAAATTAGTGCTGCTGGTCTACTAGACTGAATTATTCTGCCAGGTTACAGAAAGCAATACAAACCAGAGATCATTTATTTTTAATTTCATTGCTTGGCGTTTCACTGGCCATATAGGAAGTGTGATTTGCATTGCAGACCCCAGTGATGCAAGGTCTGTGGTTGAAAAGTGGAAGTGTATTATCACTGTTAGTATTTTATAGTAGGAGAATGTAAGCCCCTATGATATCAGGATTTTAATGTTTGAGATTTTGTTTTTATTTTTTTTTTTACTCTCATTTCCAAGTACCTGGGAAAATGCTTTGTACATTGTAGGCACTCCATAAATATTTGTTAAAGAATCATCATTATCATCATCATAATCATAAGTGTTTTTTTACCAAAGCTGTTATAGAAACATTCCAGTATGTTTGCCTTAATTGCCATCTTTTACTGATGATATACCCCCTTTTGATTGTCCCAGGTTTGTACAGGAGTCTGAAATTTAGCTTTTGAGGGACCTAAGGTTTCATCTTGTTTTTCAGGTTCTGTTACCTACATTTCTTATCAAGGTAACCCTCACCTGCCACACCCACTTTCAGTTTACTGGCCATCCCTTTCTCCCATGTCGAACTTCCTTGGAAAATGCATCAAAAATATGTTGGTTGTTATGTACCGGGATCTACTTGTACTGTAGTAGCAAGGATTTCTAGGAACCTGGTATTCCATACTGTTTTTATTACACTTAAAAAATTTAGGTCTTGAAATAGTTACTTTCAAACTTTTACTCAAAGTTTTTGTCATTTTTAAAATTTTCAAGCAAGTTATAATTTTTGATATGGTTAAGATTTATTTATAAGTATAATATCCTTTATTCAAGTGACTAAGGCATAGTGATTAAAAGCCTACTTTGTAGCTAGACTGCCTAGATTTGAATTCTAGTTCTTTTACTTGCTAGCTTCCTGATTTTAGGCATTACTCATTTTCCACTTTTATAAATGGGGTGATGGGGGGGTTTGTGTGTTTGGATGAGTGAAAATGGAAATGTGCAAAAGTCGACATGAAAAAAGTCTATCATGAGAGAGGCTTAGGGAGAATAGGTATTAACATTAATAACCATCTATCAACTTCTTTTAGTAAAGGGCAGGAAGACGGAAAGAATTTATATAATCCATGTTCTCTCTCTTTCTAATAAAATATTCATATATGTGGCTGGTGTAGCTCAGTGGATTGAGCATGGGCCTGTGAACCAAAGGGTCACCAGTTCAATTACCAGTCAGGGCACATGCCTAGGTTACAGGCCAGGCCCCCAGTACAGGGCACACGAGAGGCAAACACACATTGATGTTTCTTTCTCCCTCTCTCCTCCCCTTCCCCTCTCTCTAAATATAAAATAAATAAAATCTTTTAAAAATATCCATACAAAACCAGAATTATCACAGTTTTGGTGACAAAAAGAAAATTTTTTAAATTAAGAAAGCAATAATACCTACAGTATTGCATAATTCATCTTTATTTAAATAATGTCATTGTGTGTAGGCAACTTACAGTGCTTTTTGCTAGAAAGCATCAAGTAAATTTGTCAAGTGGTAAAATTAACTGTACTTACATAGATTGTTGCAAGTAACGTATAATTCCCTATTATTGAATGTATTTACATTGGTATATTATGTATTAATCTTTTTTGAGTAAAGATTTTAAAAACTATTATATAAAAGACACTGTGTTCAATGGATTGTCCAATTACAAAATTATTTCACATTTTCAACTTAAGAAACATCTACAGTGCCCTTTCTGGTAACTTCACACATCTTATTTTCAGTAACAAATGTTCTAGTGAGTGACTTACTGTCAGAGTGTCCTCCGCTATCATAGTTAGACAAACATCTGAATACCAAGTTCCAGCATCAACTGTGAGGCAGCACCCATTGTTAAGCAAAGAGCATGGATTCTTTCTATCCTAAGGAATGGGATAAGACATTAACATATTCCTACTCAGGTTGCATTTTGGGGGAGGTGTTTGAATGCTGGGGTGTATTTCGGGGGGATTGGCAGGAATGTTGCTGTAAGGGCTTCTTCCCACTTATCTAACTTTACCGACTTGATATACTCTGCAGGCGGCAAAGAAATCCCAGTACACTAGTCATTCACACCAATCTTGCTCCTGCTGGTGAAAAACTGAAATTAAGCACTGAGAAAACTTTGAACAAAACAAACAGAAGCAGTATAATCACAATTATTTTCTTAAACAAAATGAGAATAATATTCAGAGTTTAAGGATGCAACTATTTATGTACTTGAATTCTTTTAGTCAAGAGGTTATTTTTTTTAACACATACAAGGTCGTGTCCACAAATTAAGTTCTTTGTTCTTTAGGTGTTTTGATACCTTTAAGACACATTATTTTATATATTGTTAACTGAGGGAGCCAATAGTTTGTGTATTTAATGGCAATGTGACATTTTAACTTATTTTCTATGCTTATTTTCTTTATTTTTACTGTTGACACTATTACAGATGTCCCCATTTTCATTTCCCCCTCTGCCCACCTCCACCCACCCCTTACCCCTTTCCTCTGGCCATCACCACACTGTTGTCTGTGTCTGTGAGACACATGTATGTTCTTTAGCGAATTCCTTCACCTTCTTTCATCCATTCCCCCATCTACACCCTTGACAGCTGTCAGTCTGTTCCATGTGTCTATGCCTCTGTTTCTATTTTGTTCATCGGTTTATTCTGTTCATTAGATTCTTTATATTAGTGAGATCATATGGCATTTGTCTTTCTCTGACTGACTTATTTCACTTAGCATAATAATCTCCAGGTCCATCCATGCTGTTGAAAAAGGTAAGACTCCCTTCTTTTTTATGGCTGCATCGTAGTTCATTGTGTAAATATGCCGCATCTTTTTTATCCACTCATCTACTGATGGGCACTGGGGTTATTTCCAGATTTTGGCTATTGTAAGAAACACTGCTGGGAACATCAGGATGCATATATTCTTTTGAATTGGTGTTTTGGGATTCTTAGAGTATATTACCAGAAGTGGGACTACTGGGTCACAAGGCAGTTTCAATTTTAATTTTTTGCAGAAACTCCATACTATTTTCCACCATGGCTGCACCAGCCTGTGTTCCCACCAGCAGTACCCTAGGGTTCCCATTTTTCACCATCCTAGCCAGCACTTGTTGTTTGTTGTTTTATTGATGATAGTTATGTGGTAGGTATGAGGTGATATCTCACCATGGTTTTAATTTGCATCTCTCTGATGGTTAGAGGCATTGAACATTTGTCTGTATTCCTATTCACCATTTGTATATCCTCTTTGGAGAATTGTCTTTTCAGTACTTGGTTTTTGTATTGTTTTGCCCATTTTAAATATTATTGTTTGCCATCCTGTGGTTGAGTTGTATAAGTTCTTTACATATTTTGGAAATTAACCCCTTATCAGATGCATCATTGGCACATCTGTTCTCCCATACAGTAGGTTACCTTTTCATTTTGTGATGGTTTCTTTAGCTGTGCAGAAGCTTTTAGTTTGATGTAGATGCATTTGTTTATTTTTTCCTTCATTTCCCTTGCCCTAAGAGAGATATCTGAGACTTCACTGCCTATATTAGCCATTTGTATATCCTCTAGGAATTTTATGGTTTCAAGTCTTACATTTAAGCCTTTTATCCATTTTGGGTTAATTATTGTGTGTGGTGGTCTAGTTTCATTTTTTGCATGTACCGTTCCAATTTGTCAACAATACTTATTGAAGATACTGCCTTTACTTCTTTGCATGCTCTTGCCCCTTTGTCAAATATTAATTGACCGTATAGGTGTGGGTTGATTTCTGGGCTCTCTGTTCTGTTCCACTGATCTATGTGCCTGTTCTTATGCCAGTGCCAGGCTCTTTCGATTACAATGGCCTTGTAGTATAATTTTTTAAATCAGGTATTGTGATTCCTCCAATTTTGCTCCCTCCAAAAGAACTTTTCAAGTTCTTTTTTGGTCCATGTAAATTTTTGGCATATTTGTTCTATACCTGTGAAATGTGCCACTGATATTTTGATTAAAATTATGTTGAATCTATAGATGTTCGGGGTAGTATGGGCATTTTAATTATGTTAATTCTTCTAATCCATGAACTCAGTATATGCTTCCACTTATTTGAATCTTTCTCAATTTCTTTCTTCAGTACTCTATTGTTTTCCAAGTACAGGAACTTTGAAATCCTTGGTTAAATTTATTCCTAGATACCTCATGTCATTATTGTTGCAATAGTAAATGGGATTGTTTCCTTAGCTTATCTTTGAAAGAAACCCTGTGACCATCAGCTGTCACTCTCATTTCAGCCCTCCCCACAAAGTGATAATTCTTTGAGGTATAATATTTTTAAAAACTTCAAAAAATGTTGAACTGAAACTTATAATACATGAGAAAAAATCACTAATAATCTATTATAAAAACTTGATCAAAACATCATCAATCTAAAATCAATAGAGAATTTTATTAAATTTCTAATCATGTCCTCCTGAGAAATATAATTGAAAAATACATTGTATTTCATGTTGACCATTATATTTTTTGTTGTCTTTCATTTGCATGTAAATGACAATTGACACAGTAATTAATGCACGATATAAAATAAGATTGTGCTACTCTTTATAAAACCTAATTTTTTTCCTAGGAACAGAGAACCATGCATGCTTGTATGAACCAGTCTTTTTGTTGTGAAGAACCATGATAAGTAGTTCAAGTAGTCACACACATTTGAGGAAACAAATAGAATTGCAATATATATAAAGACTTCAGTTTTCATCAACTAACAGCTATCAAGCTAGGTAAAACATTGCCTTTAAGAAATAGATGATAGCAGTCCTAAATAGTGCATTCTTTGGAATATTTTAATCATTGTGTTTTTAAATTCTGTCTTTTGGCTCAAAATTGTTCTTGGCCAATAAAATAGCTGTGTGTTTTGTTTGTTTGTTTGTTTGTTTGTTTTGCATACTGTTCCCCAATTGCTTTCTTAGTATTGTATTTTTGCCACCCATCAGTTAATGATGATCAATTTGTAAAATAGAACGTTTTTTCCTGAACTCAGCAAATATACTTTGTTTAAGCCTGTATAATAAATGTCTTCATTTTGTTGACATGAGTTTAATATATATTAAAATGGTGCCTAATAAGAATGTAATGCTTAAGTTATGAAAATAAATACAGGATACTGCTAGGAAGAAAGAATATTTCTGTCAACTTGTATAGGATTAAGAATGAAATTTCACTGCTTTTATGTGACAGAGCTCTTAATTCTACATTATTTGAAAGTGGTCGTATCCTAGTAACAATGCCAACAATAAACACGTCGTGCAAAAGTAACAGTGCAATAGTGAAATGAGCCATTGAAAGAAGAGTCAGTGACCATACAATATTTCGGCTTCTATTATATCTAGTAGCAATCTGGTTAAAAAGAAATGACAGTTGCCCTGAAGGAAATAAAGTGTAGGTATTATTGTAGTAGTAGTTCCAACAGAAAATTGCCACCATCTCTTGATTGGATTATTTCTCTATCCTTGCAAACTATCTCCACCTCTGATGCCGTGCTGCTTCTTGCCTTCTGTATACAAATTGAGTTCGTATCATGTAAACTCAGAGGGCCCAGGGGCCCTTTGGTGACTGGAAGGAGGAGGAAAAGGAATTAGAAAAAGGCAATGTGATGGGCAGTTTTGAAAAGAAAAGCATTTTTCCTTGTGGGTATTTTCCTAAATAGGAGTCCTCCAATGCAGTATTTTGCTTCCACAGAGAGTCAGTCAGAATCCAGTAAGTTTGTGCGTGTGCTGTTTTGTGGGGTTTGGCACTGACAGGTTTTATTTAGGAGGGGTGGGAATACCGGGGGATCAAATGTGGGGAAGTTAGTATTTTGGCTGTATCAGCCCTGGAGGCAGAGTTAGCACTTGCAGTGGGACAAAAGTATTTGTAGTCATCAGATAACTTTGCAGTCAGCTTCAATAGCATCACTCTTTTTTTTTCCTACTTTTTTTTTATTTTGGCAGCCAAGCTCTTAGTAGAACCATCTGTCTTTCTATTAGTATTTTTGAGGCCTGTTTTGAAGCCACTTTGCTTGGCAAAGTCACTTTCATCCTTGGAAACGATTTTTTAAAAAAGTTCTGTGGCTTTTTGCCGAAGAAGAGTACTATGTAAAAAATCCACATGGCTGTTCATTTTTGTTCTAAAAGAATATGGCTACTTCGTCTTTGTCTTCAATCAAATGAAATTAGAAGTGATACAATTCCAATGTGACTGTTGGGAAGTGAGAGGTAGGGATTTCAATTTTAGCAGTGTTTTTATGTTCCCGTATCTATCTCTCAGTGAGACTTTCTTTAGTCTTCCTAGTAGATTAATTGGGAAATAAATTGACTCCTTTATTTTTAATTTTTGCATAGCTATTTTTTTCTAAAGACCTGCATTGGGTAGGATAAACTGGCAAATCAACTTTCTGTTCCATGAAATGGAAAATCACAGACTATTACTGGTCATTGAAGATCCCATGCCTCTTCTTGTAAATGGTGGAAAGTCAACTTTGTTATCCTGGTGACTCCAGTTTGGGTAATTATATCCTCCAACCTAAACCCCTGCAGTAATCTCATTTGGATATTATATTCTTCATTTTCTCAGAACTGCTGTGTAGTGTCACTGTTGCTTCTAAACAGCTGCTGTGTTCCCCACCGAAGGTGGCTGAATCTCGGTTGTAGGTGAGCTGATCCCTAAAGATGATACGTGCTTGAACGCTATGGCAGTCATCGGAATAAACACTTGAACATTGGAAAAGTTTCAGATTTTACATTTTATTTGAAACTGTGCCGACTTAAATCATAGAGCTGCCTTTCATTTTGACATTTGTGTATGTATTTTTAAAGAGTCTTCTACCATAATGTCCTGTTTGAGCTCTCATGCAAACTGCTCCTTGATACCATGGGAGTTTCTCTGGTTCTTTAGTTGCTATATTTTCCCCCGGGTAGTAACGCCTTCCAGGCCTCTCTTGGTGGGATAAAGTCAAAAGCCAATTGCTGTTCAAAAGCAACTTTGATTTCGTCCTAACCTCTGCTTGTTGGTATCCCCCCAAGCCCTGTTTCTTCCCCAGCATGAATGCTGTAGTTACCTTCTCAATCCTCATCTACAGTGGCCAGGTACTCTTAAAAAAAAAAAACACTCCCACACACAACAGAGATGGACAGCATCATAATTTATGTGGCCACGTCTAAGATCTTAGGCTTTTTTATTACTCTTTGTAATTTTCCATGGTTTACTTTATTTTTCATTTTTCACAATGATCATTGAACACCCTTACCTTTGCTGAACTCCCTCATGCCCAGTCTCTCTGATTTTTAAGATACTGTAACTGGAGGAGGTTCAGCTTCCTGTAGCCACAAAAGCCAAAATCATGAGGTAGATGTTGGTGCAAAAGGAAAGAGGTTTTATTCAGATGCTGTCCAACCTGGGAGAATGGCAGACACCCATCTCAAAGTCCACCTCCACTTTCTGCCATGGAAAAAGTCCAAACAAGGACATGCAAGGCCAAGACAAAAGCGAGTATCCAAAGTTCTTGCTCCGTTTTAAAGTACAGCACTTTGGAGCCTGCAGGTTAAGTGGTTTTAGTCCCCATCCATGTAGCTAGCGTGTCCCTGGCTGCTGTCCATTTCAGACTTCCTCTTGGAGCCTGTGTGTGGAGCCCACACAGCCCTGGACCATGCGGCAGCCAGCACGACACGGCTGTGTGCTCCCGGGTGAGCGGGTGTGTATACCCACAGTTAAGTGCATCACCAGGTGGGCAAGAGAGAGAGGCAGGGAGGATCTCTTATCAAGGCCATGGGCCACTTGATTGCTAAGGCCACGTGGCCATGGAGAGAACAGGCGGGTTCACTGTGCTACTGCAGATCATGAGCAAGCAAGAACTTCTTTTTTCCCCTGAGATTATATTAGATTGGGTGTGGGACAGACCAGGTGCTTTCTCAAAATGAACAGTCAACTTTCCAAACTTTTGTGTGCTTTCAGTCCATCTCCCAGCCGATCCCTTCTTTCCCCAGGCTAGACTGAAAGGCCTCTTTTTGGCCTAGCATGCCCTCTCCCCCAAGCCATTTTGACCCCTATGGCACATGTACCTGCCTTCCCAGGTCCTGGACTCAATCTGTTATTGGAAGGGGGGAAAATGACTTTCTTCCTATCCAATTATTTTGCTAGCTTTCACATGTTCAGTGTAAGAACCTCCGCTTGCTGCTGTCTTGGCCATTGGGAGTGACTTGCTGGTGCTCCAGTGGACAGTTTTACAGTAACAATATGACCTTGCCTCCATCATGAGAAAGTATCTTCCATCAGGCCCGATTTTCCTTGCCTCCTCATTTCCTTAACTATGTATAAAACATACCTGCTTATTTCACTTCCATACCTCTCCTCCTCAGGGCTCAGAGAATGAGATGCCATTCCCATTCAAAAGTAGTATCTATTCTCCTTACTTCTTTTTCACTCTTCTCTGAAATTTTGGTTTGTTCACCACTTAATTTCTCTCTTTCCCACATTTAAAAATTTCAATTTCTGTTTGTTCCTTTTAGCCAATTAATGTGCTCAAAACTCTGCAACCCAAATAAAGCTCCTGTATCCCATGCAGCTGCTCTCTAATGTTTCCTAACTTCTCATCCGGCCTTCTCCAAAGAATAGTATGTGTCTGCTTTCTCTTTTCTCCTGCTTGTCATTCAGTCCTGAACCTTTCACAATATGGTTTTTCCCTCTGTTCTAATGGACTTGATGTTATTAGAATTATCATGATCTTCTAATTAACAATTCTAGAAGGTTTTTTTTGTATCTACACTACTCTTTCCACTACATTTTTCACTATCAGTCACTATCTCAATCTTGAAATTCTGTTGGTTTTTGTGACACTGTCATTATGATTTTCTTTATTCTTATCTTATGAGCCATTTCTTCTCTTCATCATTCAGACCCCTTCTGGATTAACTAGTTCACTGTCATCAGTGAGTGACTTCCCATACCATGGCCTCTAAAAATCTGTTCCCTAATTTCAGACTGGAATATCCATCTGCTCCTAATATAATCCAATAGAATATTATTTAGGCACTTCAAACACATCACATCTGAAACCATATTCATTAGCTTCCCATGGAAACTATCACTACCCTTCTATGCATTTTTTCTTTTATACTTGTATAAATAGTTACATAAAGCTGACACCCAAGAGTTATCTTTGAGACTATCCTTTTCTTCACATCCAAGTTTTCAACATATATGTATTTATATATACCAGGGTGGGCTAAAGCAGGTTTATAGTTATGAATACTTGAAACAGAGTTTATTCTTATGTTACTTATTATTTTGTCATTTGTTTATATTACAACTGTAAACCTACTTTTGTTCACCCCTATATATATTTACACATATGTACAGAGATTTCTTGTATGCCCTCACATATATAACCTTACCTATCATTACTGTTCTGCATATTTTCCCTAAATAATTTTTTGGCTTTTTCTTCTCATTTATAACCCTTCTATTACTGATTAAGCCCTTATAATCTATTGCCTAATTAATTGTATTAACCTACCTCTTCTCCATGCTTGGCCTCTCAAATCTCTTCTCCATGTACTCATCCGAACATTCTACCTAAGCTAATTTAAATCCCTCAGTGGTTCCACAGGGCCTATGGTGGGGGTGAATCTTAAGTCTCTCACCCCAATATGCACAGTGATTCAGGCAGACATTCTCGCCATTGGTTCCCTCTTATATTTTTTGCTATTCTAGACTATTGGTGGTGTTTACCTCACATGACATTTTTTCTTGTCCTTGTTCCTTTGCTCATGCCTCTACCTCTCAGAACCCTTGCCTCACACTCCCATCTCTTTGCCTGGCTAACTCCTACTTAACTACCTGTCCCTACACCTGCTGTACCGATCTCCATGAGGCTTGCCTTGACTTCTGTTAGGATTCTATTGTCTGTTCTTCCATAATGTTCTATAAAAGTCTATTTTGCTGAATTAACAGCAACGTGAATGTTCATTTGTCCCACCAGAGTCAGGTCCTCATGAGCAGACATTCTATGTGAATTCATCTTTGTATCCCTAGTTATCCAAAAAGTGTATGTTCTGCTTATAGTAAAAATGTCTATTGAGTGAATAAATTAAAAAACAGACCCATGCAATTGAGAAGTAAATTAATAATCTGAAATATCTATTTGATATATTACTTTCAAGGAGCCACTGAAGTGTTTTGCAATAGAATATTTACATAAAATATAAAATTTAACTATGAATAATTGATAAATATTTGCTTTCTCTTTTATAGTGTGTAATGTGTTTGGTTTGTTTTGGATTCTTAAGATTTTAGAGGGCAAGTCTTACATACACTGTCTATGTAGTAGAATTATAAAAAGTGTTAAAACATAGTATTTATCTTAAAGTTTAAAAATATAGGATTTTAAATTTTAATAGGTTGTTTTAACTTGTGAATAACATGACCCCTAATAAAGAGACTAAAAATTGTGACAAAAATATTTTACAGAAACTTAATTATAAATATCACATATTTTAAAACTTAATTAGGAGCTTAAAGGGAATTTCATTCATTAGGTGAAAGGACATAAATGAAGTTAACAGTGAATAGGATTTGAAAATATTCAAGGCTGGCAAATATGCAAAAAGGAATAACTAACACTTATAACTAAATTAGTTTTAGAATTTATCCAGAAAACATTATACTGTGCTGATGTAATGTGTCCTTTTCTCCCAAAGAGTGCCTAAATTTCAGCAGCAGTGACCTGAACATTAATTAATATGTAGTAATAATATAGTTGATGCTCATTATTTTCACTGTTTGTGTTCCATTAAGTTGCCATGAACACTGATTCGTGAATAGTGAGCAATTGTCCCAAGGGGGGTATACAGAGAGTTAGGTTTCCAAGAGCCTTGAGTCACACCATTTCCATCAACTGATCAATAACATAACCTTATTTTACATGTTTCTGTTTAAAGACACCTTCTTTTTTATTATTGATTCTAAATGCATTTTAAACGGTGAAATCACCAACAAGATTTCTTTCTACTTTGCTCAAGTTTGTGGCTGCAGAAGCACTGGCACAAGTCAATTTTGTGAGGTGCAAGTAAATTTTAATGAGAAGTCAAATTTGCAAATACAAAATCTGCAGATAGTGAGGATCAATTGTATTTTGAAGTACATTTCCAGTTGCCTATGTGCACTAACCACACATTTTGGGTTATATTTATTTTGCTTCTTAATTTATTCTCAATATTAGGACAATGCTCTATAATCTATTCTATGATATTCTAAAGAAAACCCATCATTGGGACTATGAAATTAAGCTCATTTTCCATTCTAGTTCCTGTCTGTCCCTTGGAGGTCCTTCTGCTTCACTCCTCTCCCCTGAACACTTTCCATCGTGTGAAGAGTGCTGAAGTTCTAGTTAGAAGATGTAATTTCAGTGTTAACTTTGCTGTTACCTAAATGTGGAATCTTAAACAAATTATATGGCCAAACTAAGTCTTCCTTCCTTATGTGTTGTGTCAGGTAACCTCTAGGATCTTTCCCAGCCTTAACACTCTGTTATTCTATATATGTGGATCTTGGAAAATTTATACATTGAAACAAATTATGCTACTAAAGCAAAATTAATTTCAATAACTACAATAAGGCAAAAGTTGAGGGTACACATGTTTTTTAAAACTCTGGAATTCCTTACAGTTTATTCTTTAAAATATTAAAATTTTTAGCTGAAAAATATTATAAATTATTAGAGTATAAACTAATTACCTGATAAAAACTGTCATACAAGAGCAGAAAAGCTTATGTGCATACAACAACCAGTTAAACAATATAAGAAAAAAATTTCTTTACAATAACAATAAAAATATATTTTTTAAGATTTTATTTATTTATTTTTAGAGAGAGAAGGGAGGAAGAGAGAGAGAGAAACATCAATGTGTGGTTGCTGGAGGTCATGGCCTGCAACTCAGGCATGTACCCTGACTGGGAATCGAACCTGTGACACTTTGGTTCGGAGCCCGCACTCAGTCCACTGAGCTATGCCAGCCAGGCAATAAAAATATCTTTAAAAATCTTAAAAATAAAGTTACCTGAAAACTATAAGAATGATATGAAGCAAAAGAAGATTTAATTAAATTGGAAGATATAATTTCCTATTAGCCATCAAACCATCAGGTCGATAAATTCAAATGGAAATTTTATGTCCTAAAATTAATTTAGAAACATAGATGTCAAAAAAGCCAGGATGTATTTAAAAACAAAATAGTAAGAATAGAATACTTTTATTAAAACATATTTTAAAGCTATAATAAGTAAAACATAAACTAAACATACATTACTAAACATAATAGGCAGATATGTCTGTTCATTAGAAAGGCATGTAATAAATTTCTAATATTTCTGGAGTCTTTATATCTTCATACACACATAATTCCAAGAGTCATGGATATATCATAATGTATAAGGCCATTTTGCTATAGCTTAAGAATAGAAACACAAAACAATTGGTATTTTATTCTTCTTGGTGAAATCTAATTCCTTTGTGGTCATTAAATAACTTTTTAGTCCACATGACTTTTTTGGACATTTGGAGTTGGTACATGTGACTACAATTAGAAAGATGGGACAAATGATTCATTCTTCTTTATTTGTGAATTATCAACACATAGAATAGTTTCACCTATTGTTCTGAGCGCTGAAGGTACAATAATAAATAAGTTACAACTTCTTTCCTTATTGAGCTCATGGGCCATAGAGAAACTCATCTTTTACAAGGAACTACTATTCAATACAGTAAGTTTTCATTAGCTTTATGAGGTTAAAAGAAGTAACAGTTCTTTCTGCCTGAAAATTTGCACCGTAAGAAAAAAGTGCTTCACAGGCAGAGACATTATGTATGTCTCAAAGCCTTTGAAAAATAAGTAGAATTCTGCCAAGAAGAAAAGGAAAAGAGAAATTACTCAAAACAGAAGAGAAAATAGTCTTGAATGCATTCAAGCATGGAAAAACACTGAGTATGCAAGAACTCCTCATGGCCCATGAGGCAAGAATACAGGATTTCTGAAGGAGGACAGCAGCAATGTCTGGAAAGAGACGGGGGACAAACTGTGAAGAAACTTGCAGGCGGAGGGATTTAGTCATTCTTGCTAGGTAAAAGCAAACCGTCAGAAGGTTTTGTTTTTGTTTTTTTCAAGAAGGGCATGTGAAAAACAGATACCAGATTCATTCCGAAGGAACTCTGAGGAATATAGCTTAATGTCTGATTTTATCCTGTGGGCACCAGAACCTGTACAAGTCAGGCAGAGGCTCCCTTTCAACTACTGATGTATGTGAAGGTGTTTTGTAACTCAAGGCGAAAATGAAGAAGACAAAAAGGTCCATTGACAGTAACTGAAAGCATTCTCTGACACAGTACTTCTCCAGTCTGGATGCACGTTGGAATCATCAGGGGGGCTTTAAAAAGTGCTGATGGCTAGGTCTCACCCCTAATTCAGATTTAATTGGTCTAGGAAGCAGTCTTGCCCAGTGATTCTAACATACATTCAAGCTTGAGAACGACTGCACTAAAGCTAAAACCTGTTGTTTCTGCAATTCTAGTTGTTATTTTTCCCAAATCCTAAGGTATCTGAAATTCGAATGGCTCTCATAATACATGTATGTGTTTCATTTTGTTTCTTCTACCCTCCAAAATTCTATTAAATATATGATACATCTTAGAACCAATGTTGTCTTAGAAAAGAAGGGAAGTACTATATAAAATATAACTTACTAACAATGAAATATAAAGGAGGTACAGTAGCTGGTGTTAACCCTTATCCCATGTGTCTGGTTTCTTGTCTGTCTCTTTGCATGCTATTCTGGCCAGCATGCTCTGCTTACACTGAACTAGTCCCTATATTGTTTTGCCTTCCAATGTTTTAGGCCACTTATTCCTATATACGTGCACACTATGTAATCTCTAATTTTTTGAGTCTTTAACCAATTGATTTTCATTGATTTCTGCATAAGGTTTATCTTTTCTCCAGGATATTAAAAAATGCTGGTTGTAGTGGTATAACTTTCAGCTCTAACCTTAAGATACTTTTTGTTTTCCTGGTTGCTGTCGTTCCATTTTAGTTTTACTAAAACGGTATGCTAGTGGTAGGTTTAAACCCGTATTCACTAAAAGAAATGCTTTCCAATTTGGAGTCATTGCTGAAATCAGATCCCTCATTCTCGTGGTGCTTATTTCTCACTCTCCCTCTCACATTCTCTCCCCCATTTCCTCTCTCCCTTCCATGCTCTCCCTCTCTCTCTCACTTCCCACCCCCAAAAGGACACTCATCCATCAAAATCTCAGAAATAGATCAGAGGTTTAACTGTGAAAGATAAAGGAGAAACTGAAGGTGGACTTTCAGAGTGAGAAATGATGAGAACTATAAGAATCACAAGTGCCCTAAGAATGTTCAGTGCCAGGGGAGAAAGGAAAACAAGCCTGGGAGATATCTCAGAGTTGCTGTAAGGATTAGAAAATGAATGAATTTATAATTACTTTTGTATACCTGTTTTACATTTTACTGTTTTTCCCATTGTAATGTAAGCTCCGTGGGTATAAGATCTTGGTTTTCTTGTTCACTATTATATTCCTACT
The DNA here is from genome assembly GCF_004126475.2 of Phyllostomus discolor. Lineage (NCBI taxonomy): Eukaryota > Metazoa > Chordata > Mammalia > Chiroptera > Phyllostomidae > Phyllostomus > Phyllostomus discolor. The sequence goes on from NC_040904.2 coordinate 182,568,441, forward strand.
GCCTAGTTCATTTTCTTGTACATAGTAGGCGTTTATCAAATATTTTCCAAGTAACTGAATTAATGTGTGGTAGGAGTAATAAGTGAAAATAGAGTGTTGATAGGTGATTTTCGGATTAGGTAAATTCTCATCCACATATTCAGTGACAAACACTAACCAATAATCATGTTTGCCAAGGAGGTCTTGCTAAATATTTGGAAAAAATTATCCTAAGCATTTTAGTTAATGACATTATCTGCATTAGTCACTAATGTGAAATAGCTGCAGAAATGACAGCATTAGGTTATACTTCTGGAAATTCTTGTTCAGTTCAAAGAAGATAGTTATTCCATTGTGCTGTATTATTCATTTGCTAGTGTGAACCATAAGTTTTGAGAGTTACACCAACTAATTAAGGTGTAGTCCAAAGATAGCAACCAAAGCAGGGGTTGTCATTTGAGGAGTGGTTAAAGCTTGAAAAATGATAGTCAAAGACAATAGTATATAGTACAGGGTAGGATTTAATGGATTGGATTCTACACCTACTTTTAACTATCCCATTCAATGACCATGGCCAAGTAAATTGTCTTTTAGCCCCAGTTCTATTAAAAAAAAGGGGGGTGGGGTGGGGAGTGTTACTCTCTAAGCTTTATTCCAGCTGTGTTATTCAATAATTATAAAATTTCAATATTATGTGTAAATATAAGAATTTTCTTCAAGTAATGAGGAGCTGTTCACATATAAAATGATACTATTTTAGTTTGTTGTGTTTTATTTTTATTTTTATTTTTATTGTTGTTCAAGTACAGTTTTCTGTCTTTTACAACCATCCCAGCCCACCCCCCAGCCCTCCCCACCTTCCTCCCATTTCCACTCGCCCCTAGTTTTTGTCCATGTGTCCTTTATACTTGTTCCTGTAAACCCTTCCTCTTGTCCCCTGAAATTCCCTCCTCTCTCCACTCTGGTCACTGTCAGCTTTGTTGTGTTTTAGAAAGTAGAATTATTCCTAACAGGTGGGACTTACATGAGATTTTAGTTCAACCTAAGAAGTAATTTTTTAACTATTCATGCAATGAGAAGAAGGCTTATTGTGTAAAATAGTGATACTTTATCACTCTCAATGACATCATGTAGGGAAATTATTCATCAGGTTAGACAGCGAACTTGATACAACCTTTCAACTATAGTATCTTTTGATTTTCCTAAGGTAATCCCAAAGCATGACTGATCATGAATTTGTATACCAGTATATAGAATTGAATAGATGACTTTCTGTTATCATAAAATAAGGAGGGTGGGAAGCATGGAGCACCCAAACTTCTTCTCTTTGATCCACTTTATCATGTTCAGCAGGTTCAAGGTCAACTACCGCCATTAATGATTCCCGTATTCCCTCCTGATCAACGGACACTGGCTGCCGCTGCCCAGCAAGGATTCCTCCTCCCTCCAGGCTTCAGCTATAAGGCTGGATGTAGTAAGTATCCCTGACTTTTCATCTGGGAGTGGGTGGAGGAGATGGCGTTAAATTAGGCAATTTAACATTTCTGCCACACCAAGAAATGAGATCACCCATATAGCATTTTTATTTTAAAGAGGGAACACACAGAAGGTATTGAAAAGGATTTATGTTGGTATTTAAAAGAGCTTAGATTACTTCTATGCTTCTGAAGCCAAAATTTACTTTTTAAAATTCAGTTTCATAGTTTCTATTTCTAGTGTATTCTTAAAATATGAATATAATATTCAGGCTAAATTTATTTTGCATAGATATGATAGGAATATGCTTTTCAATAACTTTCCATTGTCCTTTAATTAGGAAACCCAGTTTCCTAATGTGAATTAGTTGCTCTTCCATTATCTGTCTCCACCCTATGTTTATAGCCTATTTTCCCCTGGTCTTCTTTTATTTTTTCCATTACCATTTAGTCCCCTTATATCCCTCCACCTCCCAGTAATACCACACTGTTGTCCATGTTCATGTGTCCTTTTTCCTTTTTGTTCAATCCCTCCACCCCCTAAGCTGTCATCTGCTCTCCACTTATGAGCCCATCTCTGTTTTTCTTGTTAGTTCAGTTTGTTCATTAGATTCCACATATGAGTGAAATCATATGGTACTTCTCTTTCTCTGACTGGCTTATTTCACTTAGCATAATGCTCTCCAGGTCCATCCATACTGTTGCAAAAGGTAAAATTTTCTTCATTTTTACAGCCAAGTTGTTTTCCATTGTGTAAATGTCCCATAGTTGCTTATATGGAGGCAGCCCACGTGCCCTCATCTTCTTTTAGTTCCTAGACCAAACCTCTTTCTTAACTCTGGGCCGGAATTATCAGTGCTCATTCTCTTTGATATTCTGAACCTCTTTCAAATCAGACCTGAGAGAGCTCAGCTGACCTAGTTAGATCTCTTCTGGTTCCTTTGGATCCTGAAAAAAGAGATTTGAAAAAGTAGGTTTACAATTGCATTGTATTACTAATACAATAATAAACAAATAAATAATAATATTCAATACAAGAATAAACTCCATTTTGCATACTCACAACTATAAACTTACTTTTGCTCACCGTTTTTCTCTTCACTTTAATTGAATGCTCTATGAAGGCAGGTGCTGATTCTGTCTTACTTCTTGTTGTATCTAAAATTCTAGTATAGCATTAAACTTTTGTTAAATGAATGTATGAATGGTGAATGAGTACTCATTACAAAGAATACAAGGGCATTTCGTACTAAGTGGTAAGTTACCAACATTGCCATTAATATTGCTTATTAATTTTAGATGCCTGCTATTTTGTGACTTCCTTTTTTACCAAAACTGAAATTGCACATTGTTAGATTTTTTAAAGACTTTATTGATTTATTTTTAGAGTGAGGGGAAGGGAGGGAGGAAGAAAGGGTGAGAAACATCAGAAATATCAATGTGTGAAACATCACTGGTGCCCCATCCCAGGACCTAACCTACCACCCAGGCATGTGCCCTGAATAAGAATCAAACTGCCGACCTTTCGCTTTCCGGGAAGATGTCCAACCAACAGAAATACATCAGTCAGGGCCATTGTCAGTTTTGAAAACAATCTAATACTTCATTTTCTAAAATTTATATAGTCAAAATGCCAACTATAATGTGTTAGATAAAAATAGTAACAAATTCCAAAAAGGGTCTAAACTAATAAGGTAAATATCTTCTAAAACATTATCAGGTCTAGAAAGAATATAGGGAAAGCAAGTTTATTAAAGTATTTTCATTGATAAAAGTAGAACACCACTGAAAACAATTAGTGAAATAATGTCATTTTAGATATTTATGTAGAATATCATTTTATAAATAACAGTGGGTTTTTGTTCATTTGTATGTTAATAAATTAGCATCTTCCTATGCTTCAGTACTTACTATATTTGCAGAACTCTACCCAACAGTAACAGAAATCAGATCTACGTTTCTTATTAAATGATGTTTTGAATTTTCATACCTATCACTTATTTCTAGTCTTCAAACATTTCTCTGTGTAATATTGAAGAAACAGGATATATGTTTTCAAACATACAAAGTCATTTGAGATACATAATTGCAACTATGAAATCCAGATAAAAACTGAACTGAACTTAGCACTGTAAAAATTCACACTTTTATGGTACTGTCCCCTTTGTGGGTTTCCCACTATGTTTGCACATCTTTCTTTTGATGTCATTTTCCTATGTCTTAAGATGGTATTCTCACTCTGGATCCTTAATTTATTCATTTAATATTATCTGCCACATCATTCCTATATTTGTAGATCGATACATCCATAAACACTAACATGTTTAATAATTAGGGGCTATATATTTTAAATATTTACATTCTAATAATAATTTAAATTCTAAAAATGGAATTCTAAATTCTATTGCCCCACTAAATGTTGTGATTTTAATCGTAAAAGATTTTTGTGCTTTGTTTTGTTTCCATTTTCCTGAGGAATTACTATTCACATTAAACATATGTTTCCAATGTGGTTTTGGTAACCCTGGTTACTAAAATGAAAAAAAGAGACACTTTTAAAAATCATCAGTTGCCTCAGACTGCACCTGCAGTATACATGTATAGACTAGTTCTGTTTTCCAAAATGAACTTTTTTAAGCAACTGTAGAAATAAGTCCCATTAGCAAATATTGTGCTGAAGAGAAAACCACATTGAGTATGAACAATAGCATAACTGTAGGCTTGGAAAAGGTCAAGAACACCTCAGCCTCACTTCCAGTTGACAGAGTTGGCATACTAAATTTGTTCAGTGTGAATATAATGTGGCACACAGAAATTTTTCCTTTTGAAAATTGTTAGTATATTAACCATTTGATATTCATACCTGCAGTGCTTAAAGTTATAAAACAATGCCTCTTCTTTTATAACCTTGGAAATAAAATAGAATAGAGTCTCCACAATTGCGGGCAAGCTTGAAACCAGCATCATGCCAAACTGTAAAACTAAGAAGTCAGTAGCAAAAGAAAGCACCGCCCTTGGTGGACACCCTGGTACTCTGAGTCAGTTTGACTGAGGAGCCTGGTGGAAGTGAAAAATAGTACAAACTCCTTCCTACCTAATTACGTTGTAGGGAAGGAATTGGGGTAGGGAGAGAGACAAATCTGAACATCTCCTCTCTTCAATGTGCCTTAATTTTTATCCTCTCATAGATGTCAACCATATGTGACTTGGCCAGTTGTCAGTTGTTCAGAGTAATATTAATAGTTGTCGATGACAGAGACTGACTCATCCATCTTGATTTCAGTTTCAAGTAAATATGAAAAATATACCATTTGTTATCAGTAACTCAAATGCTTTTCATAAACTTCATAGAAAGTATTGATAAATTTTCCTGTTTAGACTATGTGTCTTGATAAAGTAAATAACATAAAAATCTCTGGAACTTTACAAAAAAGCTAAAGTGTTCTCAACAGGGAATAATAAAATAAAATTATAGGTCAGGCGACCTAACCATCATACAATTAACTAAAATCTTTTCTCAAAAAAGAAGCTTTTGCTGGACATAAAAATATATTTCCTTTAAGAAATATAATGGCAAAATTAGAATATGGCGTCCAATGGACACCTACAGAATATAGCTGCACATCATTAAACAATATCAGTATAAAAATCACAGTTTTAAATTATATTTATGGGTACTAGCTCATTCTAATTAGAAAACAATTATCATAGTCCCGAAACACTTTTGAAAAATAACGAGGGTTCCAATTCTGAATTATAAAGTAAATGGGTGCATACATGAAGTACACTTTGGGTGATGGAAGAATCTAGAGACACAGTCCATTTGCCTCTGGTGGAAAGTCAGAGTGGAACCACAGCCTCTTAACCAAAGACTTCAACCTGTGAACTGCAAAGCTTGTGTTGGGTAGATATTTTTGAAGTAAAATATACATCCCTTTGACACCTGCAGAACAATTTTTGTTGTTAGGAAGACATCTGTTTTGTATTTGCTTATCATAGAAAAACATGTACCAAAATTCAAAATATTTTTGAATGTCGGTTTTAGCCTAACATTTTAGACTTGAAAGAAGCTTTTAGGTAAGGTGGTTGAAAGTCCTAAGTTTGGTCAATACCAATTTCTCTAATACCAATTTCAAGTTCTCTTTCCCCAACACACAGCTTCCTCCATCCTACTCTTAGGTCAAGTGCTATTCCTGTTTGGGTGTATAATTTTTAGTCATGCAATTCTAATAGATACTTTCAAAGTTTTTGACATGAAGTCATTTTATGTGGATATAAAAGTCTACAGAAAGGCAAAATCTAAGAAAATAACCATTTTCTATATATATTATAAAACAGTGTGAAAAAGAGTCAGCTTGATAATTTAGCATAAACTGACCAACTGAATGTGTTGATCACATAGCTACAGATGTACAGCCTTTCCCCCTTGACAGGCATGCACCTCGTGTTATGTTTCCAAACTGTGTGTGTCAACGTTCCAGGGTGCTATGGCTAATGCTCAGGGACATACAACGTATTTTAAAACTTCAAGGAAAATACAGAGATGCTACATAAACTACCTTAGTTGTTTGGATCTTACTACTTAATAGAATGGAATAGTTGGACATTTCTTTTGTCCTAGGGGTGCCATGAGAAATTATTGAGCCACACTGGTGGAGTCTGCATCCAAGAAAGTTTAGGAACTTTTGGTCCAGCCTAGTATATATTCTCTTTTTCAATTATTATAACCTTTTTGGGAAGTTGTTTGCCTATCATATTTCAACCACTGAAAAGAATACATATTATAACAAAACTTACCTGGCATTTACAAGACTGTGTACAATATTATATAGATAAGTAATCGATTCCTTTGTCCATATGATTTTATACATTCCAATGTTTTGTTTGTTTGGTTTAACTAACCTAATCTTAAATAGGCAACTACAAATAAAGAGGTACTTGAGTGAGAGAGTGTGGACTTGGAGTCAAGTTTGGCCTCCTTCTGCTACTTTGATTGTCCTTGTACAAGTTACTGAACTTCAACCCCTCATCTACACAGTGGATTAATAAAACCCATTCTACTAAATTGTTAGAGGTTAAAAAGGATTATGTATGAAAGAGTACCCACCATTGTTTCTCTTATTAAGTTGTATATAAATGGTAAATACTGAGTATAATGCCAGGAAAACACAGATCCTGTTTCAAAAAAAAAAAAAAGATAAGAAGATTCTATTCTAAAACCCCACCCAGCAATTAACTGCACTTTATATCCTATCTAGGATCAAATTCATTCTGGCCACAACTGAATGAAGCTTCCTCTGACTAGGAAAACATTATTGTTCAGAGAAAAGTGCTACACTGCTGATGGAAACATTTATCTCATATAGATATAACCTTAACCTTAACTATTTTCATTATAATCACTGAGTTTTAAATGTTTTTCTATTGCCGTTTTCCACTTGTCTATCAGAGTTCATGTTGGAAAAGATCACATGATTTAAAAATGTATTTAGGCATTGTTTTGGTAGTATGAAACTAGAAATGTATTCATATACCCATTCTGCATTTTAATGCAATGATTAATTTTTCAGAAATGTGCTAAATGAAATAGCCATATACAGTTACTGATTGAAATATTAAATTGCCTTATGAGATTAGCTTAAATAAATAGAAGTCGATGAGCCAAGCTTAATAAACTTAAAATATGTTGTATTTACTCTTCATCAGTTTTCTGAACAGCGCTTCCGCTTCCAATAAAAGAGGAAACTCTCAGTTAATTAGTTCCTCATACAACACAATAAAATTAATGTTTAGGAGTTAAATACCATAAACTTCCTCAGGCATATTTGCTGATGTGTTCCTGTTTTTAGTTAATGTCACATGTTTTATTGTTTAATGGGGTGTCATGTGGTTTCCATTATATCTCTCATGTGCAAAGTGTCCTCGTGTCTGGCGTTTTAGGAGACTGCATGCTAATTTCTTATTTAACTGTGTCAGCTGACATACAGGTCATTGACAGTCAGTGATGGAACAATCACCAAATTATAAGCTAAAAGCCATTGACGTGTTATGCCTTCATCAAACTGACAAAACAGGAAGCGTGTTGTCAGGATCACATACTATATAAGCAGAGAGAAGAGGCTGTAATCATATCCCAGGCTGCTGTGTTTGTGTGTGTGAGACTTATTGTGACCAGCTCTTCCTTTTATCCCTTCCCGCCTCCCAAATATCTTGTAAATCAAAGACTTTGGGTGAACTTGACTTCCTGGTAAATAATTCATATTTTATGTTATTTTTTGTTTTTTATTTCTTTATGATTTTTTTCAGTCACAGTTTACATTCAGTATTATTTTGTATGAGCTTCAGGTGTACAGCATAGTGTTTCCCCTGATATTTCAGTACCCACCTGGCACCATGCATTGTCATTAGAATATTATTAGCTATGTTCCCTACACTGTACTTCACATCCCGTGACTATTCTGTACCTACCAACCTGTGCTGCTCCATCCCTTCACCCTTTTCACCCAGTCCCCAAACCCTCCACCCTCTGGCAACCATCAGTCTGTTCTCTGTAAAAATATTTATGGTTTTAAAGAATTGCTTTGGTACCTAAACAGCCAATCGTTTAAATTTCTACCAGAAGGAAGTTAGATTGATGGCTTAAGAATATAAAATGCTTAAAAAAGAAAAAGAACTGAGTACAATGTTGTATATAACACTCCAGAGTTATATGGTAACAGCCACCCTCCAGTTCTCATAAGTCAATAAAATGTTTTTTGTTAAAACAGTATAGAATAATTTTATGTGTTTCATCACTGAGAAAAAGGAGATAGATATATATTTCCTTATTGTGACAAAGTATCATAACATGGTATAAAAATGATAGCTTATATTGTATATTATTGTTTCTAAAACAGACACATAATGGATTTAAGCATATCAGTGAGGGGAAGACTGAGCTTTGTTAGTGACCATGGTGTGATCTAGTCCTCCCCCACCCCATCCCCCACAGCCACCATGAACACACACACACACACACACACACACACAAGCAAACAAAAAGTGAAAGCCCTTTTTTTTATAAAATTCCTCAAATTGTATTAGACTGTAACTATATTAATATTTTAACCCACATCATTTGATTTTTAACAGTTAGGAACATAAGAATGCCATTCAATTTAAGTATTAGCCCCTTTAGCTCAGTATTTTCTTTTTGGCATGATTCTCATTCTTGATAATGTAATAATGTCAAATGAAAAGACTGCTTAGCTAATAAGTGACTCTATGAGCTCTCAGTCAAGAGGCCTCGAAATGTGGTATCACCATATGAAGTTGCCCTAGTCCAGCCTCACACTCAGAACTCTGACTTTGTATTTTTGTTGCCACAGAAAACATGAGAAAATATCTCAGCACTAGACTTGTGCTAAGGTCATCAAACTTCAATGTAAACCCAGAACACCAGTATATGATTTTATGTGAATAAGTATAACTATTAATGATAACTGGACACCATATTCTCCAGTAAACATGCTCTTTCATGGTTGAAAGTTCCATTAGAAGACAAACTTCAGTTAGAAGGTTGATAGGAAAAGTAGAGAAGCAGAAAAATAATTGGGTTGGCCAAAAAGCTTGTTTTTTTTTTTTCTAACATGGCTCCAGTATCATTTAGTTGTCTGTAATTTCATTCAAAACAGTTTTGTTAGATTGTATTGTGATGGCTGTCATTTCAATGTGCATTCAATAAAATCAAAATTGGTGAATTTTTGTATAGCAATTTTAATATTGAAGATGGAATAAAATAGCAATATTTTTGGCATATCATGCTTTATTATTTCAAGAAAAGTAAGAATGCAACTGAAACACATACAAAAAAGATCAGTGCAGTGTATGGAGAAGGTGCTGGGACTGACAGAATGATCAAAAGTGGTTTGCAAAGTTTCCTGATGGAGCTGTCTCACTGGACAATGCTCCATAGTCAGGTAGACCAGTTGAAGTTGATAGTGATCAAATTGAGACATTAATTCAGAACAATCAACATCATACCACATGGGAGAGAGCTGACATACTCAAAATATCCAAATCAAAAAAGTTATTGGTGAAAATGAAAAATGTGTGTTTTATTTTATGGGAAAAACTGGACTTTTTGACCAACCCGATATTTAATATAACAGGCTAAGATAGCATTTTGCTTCTAACTCTACCATAGATATGTATTGTCCACAAAGACTGAATAAGTCATGTTCTTGGAATGTCCTGTGAAATCAGATACTCTGTTAAGTTTACTTACTGTAAAAAGCCCAAATAATACTAGGTTAAACATGGGAAAAGAATCTTTTTCACTCACATGGTATTTCAGGCATTCATTGCTCATTTAGTAGCTCCATGATATCAGGTCCCAGGATCATCATCGCTTTACTACACTGCCATGCACAAATTACAGCTCCCGTTTCACTGCCAGGTATCTTCTCCAGCTACCGTCCCCAGCATTGCAGTCGGCAGAAAGAGCAGAGGCAAGGAGAACTACAGATACTAACTAAACCATATGGTTTCTCTAATAGTTTCTTTTGGCTCTGTTTTCACAGAATATGTTTAAACTTTTCTTAAACCTATTATATGTAGTCAGCTCATAATGACCCTTCACATGTTTTCTAATAGATTAAAGACAGAATCTACTGACTATACAAACCTCAAATAGTACAGAAGTATAGAAAACAGAAACTAAAGTTGTCTGCCTGTGCTCATATACTCCTATAATGCCACTCCCCAGAGGTAATTACTGTTGACAATTTGATACACATTTTCCCAGAACTAGATATAGATATACATATGTAAAAAGTTATGTATAAATATGTATACACATCTTTTTATATTTAGATATAGATAGGTAATAGGCAGGATGTTAGCATATCTGTATATTGTAATATGTATCCTATACTTATACACTACATATAATGATATGTACTACCACATATAATGTATGTGAGAGTAAAAAGAGTATATTGTACTTATAAGTAAAAACTATATTATGGCCACCTTTCATCTTTTATACTTTTAGACCTAAATCATACTGCATCATATTTTATTAAGCTGGATGTTCCATATTTTATTTGTATTTCCCACTAATGTATGCTTAGGTTTGCTCTACAAAATTGAGAGCTTTAAACAATAAACATTTTTGTGTGCATATTTTTGCCCCAAATGAATTTTTCATGTAACCAGTCCCATTCCCAGTTTATAGTATTTTAATTTTATTCATTTTGTTCCTTTCTGAACACTTCACTGAGAGATTGCCTCTGAATTCTAAGGCTGAGATAGTAAATGCAGGCTTTAAAACTTTCAAAATTGACCCCTCTGAGTTAAGCTACCAATAGGCACCGAGAAGACATAATAGAAACTATTGTCTGGATTTAATAAATTATTTCAGAAAAAAAGTTTAAACAAGGTATTAGAAGACTTTGTAGTCACAATCCCATCTCATATTATTTTATGTTCTTGGGCAAGTCACTTTTCCCTTTGTGCCTTAGCTCTTTAATCTTTATGGTAGCTGCAGACATTAGTAATGTCTTCCCAACTCACTTCACAAGAGATTATAAAAATTAGATGGGATGAGTGTTTGCATTTCTAAAGATGTTAAATTACTGTATAAGTATAATGTGTCAATGTTATTTATTAAATGTATTAACCGGTTTTGAAAGTGTTGAATGTGACATAATGAAAAGCATTTCAGGAGTTTATTCTAGGTCACTATATTTCTGACCATTCAAGACATTTAATTACTGGTTTTTCATTTTTTAGGAAGGGAAATTTCTTAACACTTGTCAATTTTCGGAAGTCTAAAATTCACCATTCTCCTAGAAAGCTCAAATGTAGAACCCATAGGCTTATTTTTACGGGGTTTAGGAAGCTTCCTGATCTCAAACTGCAGATCACAGACTCTGGCTGCACTCCAGCAGGAAGGAAGTATATCAAAAAGCCCGGATAAAAAAGTAGAAAGGTTATAAAATGTCAAAAAAAAATGTCAAAAAAGTGTCAAATAATGAAATGCTTGTAAAACCTTAATACTAGACATGGAAAATAAAAGAGAAATAGCATTTGATTTACTATTAATTGGGTCATACAAATGCCCCTCTTACAAATCCCTACTTTCTAATACCTGAATCACCTTGTTTGCTTTTCTCTGCAACACTTATTTCCTCAGAACACACAGGCAAAATTAGGTGTGGTAGTCTGATATAGATCTGGATAAAGAAGCAGCTCCTTAACTAATGTTTCTCTTTGAGCAGCTTAAAGTGAATTATGTAGTGGCATAAATGATGCCTTAGTAGTGATGCTGGAATACAGAAGGAAAGGGGACTTTTTGATTCATTATCACCTTTTCAGGGATATTCAAATTTCTTAGGTAATTAATCCAGGATTTTTTACTGGTATCACAATTCATTCAATTTATGGGAAAAGAGGTGAGGAAAGAATTCTATCATCTCTTATGTGCAGAAATATCTTCCCATTTGGAGAGATGTTTGGTAAAGGGTTTATAATCTCTTACTAAACCAGCCAACTAGGTAACTATTAAATTAAGTAGGATAAAGTTTTTATTTGCTATGCTACATTAAAAAGACAAATATATTTTTATTTAAAAAATATTTTACTGAAAAAAGTGAGCCTGTGGCAAATCAGTTAGGAATTAACAACTACCTAAAAATATCATCTTTTAAAATAGCTGTATAATCAAATAAGAGATGATTTATTCATTTTACCTTATCAAATAAAATCCATGTGAAGTATTTATATTGATTACTGATCTTATGAGTTTATTACAAAAACATTGACATTTATCATAAAAATTTTAAATAGTAAAGTCATATACTATTCTAGCAAATCTATAAAGGTATTATAGACTTTATGCACTTAGAAACTCCTTCACCTTTACTTGTGTATCAATCTTTCTGATTTTCTTAACTTTGGTTCCACGGTAGATTTAGAGGAAATATTGATTTAACCACCTAAAATGACGAAAAAATATAGGTGAGCTTATTGCTATAAGAAAGCCAAGTTCAATTTGCTTGGGTTTCAGGAAGTCTAAAGTGATCTGGAACAATCACTGTGATGAAGGCTTTGTTTTTATCATCCATTTGTACACGGAACATCCTTTGGTCTAGCAGACGCCTTGGCCGTACTCAGGTGCTGCAATGCCATCATGCTAGTGGGTTTTTGTTCATGAGCACAAATCATTTTAAGGTTTGGAAATTCACATTATTTATTTTTAATATCCAATGGGATATTAAATTGCTTTAAAAATCAAATCTTACAACAGAGCTAAATTAAGAAATATTATAAAAGAAACATTCAGTGTATGAAAACATTTTACAGAAAATACTTTAACTACCTCCTCCAGGTTCTTATTTTCTCATATCCCCAAAACTCTAGGCCTTTCTTTCCCCTTTCATTTCCTACTCTACATTTTAGTCATTGGTAGCTGATGTAAAAACTCCATTATTGTCTGAGGTAAATCCTGTACAAAAACCTAATTTGTTCCTTATTATTATACCCATTTGTTTCTTCTACTAAAACTTGAGCTTTTGACATGGGCTGAGTTGTATCTTGTGTTTGATATTTGTTCATTTTTTGAACTAAATAAGTTATTCCTTCATTTATTTAGTCAACAAACACGTTAACAGCCTATATTATGTATTTAACAGAATTCTGCATTTTAATAATTCCTATGCTAGGAACTGGGGATATAAAGATGAGTAAGATAAAACTTCTGCCTTCAGGATGCCCATAGTGAAGTTGGGAAGAATGGAGTGTAAATAGATGTAATGTGATAGATATATGCATAGCATTGAATACTACTCAGAGGAAAGGCAAAGAATTTAAATCCAAAAATGGTGGATGTTGCTGGGGATGATTTATTGAAGTGGAGGTCCTTAAGTCAAATCTCAAAGGATGAAGGGCAACTAAGCAATTAAAGATTTGAGGATGGAAGAATACAGAAACAACATTGCAGGCAATTAAAAGAAAAACTCTGCTTGGATAAAGTCCAGAAAGCAGAGGTTGAAACAGGTTATACATGGACCTATATTGGTTTTGAGAGTATATAATAAGGCAAGAAATGACAAGCAAGTAGTTTAAGAACATAAGAAGAGACAACTTGGAAATATTTTTAGACTTTAGATGCTAGAGGTACTGAAAAAACATTGAAAGGCTAAAAGCCAGAGGTGAGATCATGCTAGCATTTGTTCATTCTTCCATCCCCATCCATCCACCCATCCATCCATCCACCCATCCATCTATCCATCCAACTATCTACGACAAGACTTACTTCTCTTATTCACTTTTGCAGTTTTCAGTCCTTAATACATAGTATATCATGATCAATAAATATTTATTAAACTTTAATTACAACCAGTGAATATTTATTGTGTGCTGGTAATGAATGCTATTGAAAGCTGAACAGAGAATTAATTTCTTTAGCAGAGGACTGAAGCCCCAGAGACTGATTCTAGTAGTAGTAAGGAGGCTCTTCTAGTAGTAAGAAATAAAAGCCTTGGAGTTATTAAAAAAAATAGCTTGTGATCACTTGGCTATGGCAGGTCAAAGGTAGGGAGAAATCAAGAATTTGATCGTATTTGTAGCCAAGGTGACCAGGTGTCACCAAAAGAGATAGAAATAGCATCAGTAGGAGGAGGTTTTGTGAGAAAAATGATGCATTAAGTTTTTACACATGTGAAGAATAAGTGTCCTATGGGTCATCTGGGGAAGACGGGGAGTGATTGTCCAAAAAACAGTGGGAAAATGTCTAGTTTGTAGATGCTGTTTAGAATATATTAGTTTGTATATTGTAATTGGACCACAAGATTGGATAAGGTCATTCAAATAAAGTGAACAGAATAAGAAAAGTACAACACTAAAGATTAAATCCAAAGGACTACCAATATTTAAAGAATGAGCAAAGAAAAGATTCTAGAGTAGCCTATTGTGGAAATAGTAAATTTGCCATGAGGAAGGTGAGAAGAAAATCAGAAGGGCATTTTCTGATATAAGAAAGCTCAAATAAGGCACCATTAGCAATATCAGTTGCTGCACAACTGTGTCCATTAAAATTTTGCAATTTGAAGGTCATTAGTAAATGTATGAAGCACTTCCAAGAAAAATTTTTGGATTGAGACTAATGTGTTAGAAAACTAATTTCTAGCAATTTAGATGAGAAAAATTAATGGAAATAAGTCATTTCTTACTAAATATTAAAGGAAGTGTTTAGAGAGATTATAGAATCTAGATATTTCATTGTTTTTTAGGTAATTGTGCATAATGTTTAAAGACATGGCATGTATGAATTTTTACTCTGATATTTGAAGTGCTCGATGGACTTCAATCAACCTTCTGAATACTTTGAGCTATTGCATGAAAAAGACACAATTGCAGGACAGTCCATTAAGACATTTTGCTCATTTTCTAGTCTTTACTTTTAGGATCACCTGTTCATTCATTCAGCGAATATTTATATGTCTGTGGGCACCAGTCATTGCAGCTCCTGGGCTCTCTTATCTTTTGTAGTTCTTTTCTTTCTTTCTTTTTAATTCAAGACCAGCCTCTTCGCTGATACTTTCCCCAAGAATTTCAGCTCAAATAATTTTTTTCCTTTTTTGGTCATCACTGCCTTTCTTATTCATTTGATCTAATCACATGGCTTTATTCATTTCACGTTCCCTATTTGTATGTCTTATTTGTATAACTGAAAATACCATGAAGGCAAGGACTGTAGCTATTATTCCTTTGTGTCTTCCACATAGTGTTTGATACATGTTTGGTGAATATACATTAAATGAATATATCTATAACTGTATCTATTTTGAATA
Source organism: Phyllostomus discolor (assembly GCF_004126475.2). Classification (NCBI taxonomy): domain Eukaryota; kingdom Metazoa; phylum Chordata; class Mammalia; order Chiroptera; family Phyllostomidae; genus Phyllostomus; species Phyllostomus discolor. The sequence goes on from NC_040904.2 coordinate 182,583,730, forward strand.
TATATTTTTTAAATTAAATTATATTTTTAATATTTCACCAAAAGTAATCTATAACGATTTCTTATTAAATTAGTAATGACTATATTACTTACTGTGTGATCTTGAAGATATTCTTGTTTTTAATTTGTATAATAATAATAATATCTACCTTACTGAGCTGTGAGGATTAGATGAGATGTTTATATACACACATATGCAAACATCTACATGTCTATATGGATGCATATATGTATATTTATATGTACATATATAAGATATTTTAACAAAGAGCTAAAAGTTAACACATATTAGTTGCTCACAATACAAATCAGTGGGAGAATAGTCAATCATTCAAAAATAAATACGAACAGTTTAATACCTCTTTACATAAATAGCCTAAACTATGTGATTATCAAGTCTGTCTCCCAAATCTGTTACCTCCTCTCTTTCCCTTATGATAAGGTTAGGCCATTATCATTTCCCATTAGATTTGCTGAAATAGTTTTTAACACATCTGTTTGTCTCTAGTCTCTCCACTTCCAATCAGTTCTAGCCCTTGCACAAAATTGATCTTTCTAAAACAAAATAAGACCATGTCACTTCCCTGTTTACAATCTTTCAGTGACTTAACATTGCCTTCCAAATAAAACACAATTTGCTACCTGCTTTTACCTGCACAGATTCCCATTTCCTATCAATAGCAGAAGGCTCCTGCCAAGCAGAAAGAACCCACTAACTCATCTATTTGCCCATGAGATGAAAGAAAACAACTTCTTTCAAAGGTTCCCTCCATGGTGTCCTTTTTAACTTTCTTTTGTCTTAGACTTTTTCAGATCTCCCTCCACTTGAAAGTCAGAGTGGTAAGAGCAGGGTGTTTTAAGTACCAGTCTGAGAAGATAGTTAAAAAAGAGCCATCCTAGTTGCAATAAATAGTAGGGTTTTACTGTGTGATTCTCCAGCAGTTAAAAGACGTGGAAAGTAGATAGTAAAATGGTCCTGCAATCCGATGTTGAAGTAGCCATTTTTAAGAAATACTTTACTTACTTCATCAACACTCTTTTACAAGGTAATTTTTCTGAGGTGTCTAGAATACCTTCTGCTCTCTTTTGCATTGCTCTTTGAATGATTGGATTGGTTTGCATGTTTATCCCCCTCACTTAATTCAAAATTGGCCTAGGGCAGGGATTTTGTGCATGTCCCTGTATAAGTTTAATTTTTATACTTCCCAGCACCTAGAGAAGTTAATCTGGTATTTGTTGAGAAAGCAAAATAAAACTAAATCAAAAACAGAAAAACAAAAACAAAAAACATGTAAGGATAATAACGGAATAAGTCCCCTTATTTTAATTAAAATAATTTCAGAAACTTTCCAGAATCTTTATAGTAGCTTAGCTCAGTGGTGAATGTGTGTGTGTGTGTGTGTGTGTGTGTGTGTGTGTCTTTGACCCAGGATAAGAACATAATTGCTTTTGATACTCTCCCTCAACCTAAATAAACTTGTTAGAAAACGTTTTTCTTACACTGTGCTATATAGCATAGAAATGAATCCTTGATAGTGTTGCTGGAGATTATTATTATCTAAACATTTATTAATTTAATATTAATGCAACTAATATACTTCTTAAGGGGTCGAGTTATTTAATAGGAGCTATATCATTTGTATCAATAGATATCTATTGCGAGGTAGCTAGTATTCTGAAAACAATGGACTAATACGCCTCAGTATATTTTCAACTCTTTGAAAACCTTTAGTTTTGAGCTAGAATTTTCCATGCTTGGCTTTCAAATAAGAAGCAAATTAATTTTGGAAAGGCTTAGGGAAAAACTGTTCAAATGGTTAAAACCTAGGAAAGAGTAAAAGAAATCACTTTTAACTAGTCGAAAGTCAATTTGAATAACTTACACATGGTTGAACTTTAAAAGTCAGAATTTTCCATTATCTAATTTTTTACCAAATAAGTACCTCATGCAGTATTTACAAAATAAACCTGTTGTAATATTTTTTAGTACAGTTAATTGAGGGATGTCTCAAATAGATGACATTATTTACATCAATAAAAGATTTTCCCCAACAATTTCTGAATTTTTCTTTTGCCATTAAAAATTACCCTTGACCTTGTTTCTAAAGTTTTATAGATTATTGTTGTCCACTTTAGAACACTGATACATGCCCGTACTATATTTTGAATTTTATTAAGACTTAAGTAGATATGTTGGCCACTTTCACAGTTGTTGTATTTGTGTTTACTTACTAACTTGTGGCAAATTTCAGTGAAGCTGGATATTCTAGGGTTGAAAAAATTGGTTATAAGGTAGGCATGCTTCCAGTTTTGTATGTTTGTATGCATGGTGGAGATGGTTGTTATCTGTGGCACCTTAGACACAAACCTTTAGAAATTCGATATCTTGCTTATGATTGTATATTTATAGCTTGGGAACTGTATACAATTACAGATATAATATAGCTGCAGTAGACTTTTAATTCCCACTGTCAGTCTTTTGTTTTCTCCAATTCACTTAAACATAAAATATTGGTTTGGCCAAAAAGTCCACTTAGTTTTTTCTATAAAATACAAGATACATTTTTCATTTTCACCATTAACTTTATTGATTTGGGTATTTTGAGTATGTCAGCTACCTCCTGCTATTGGCTTATAGTGGGTAGAGGCCAGGGGTGCTGCTAAACATCTTCCAATAGCTCAGACAGCCCCACAGCAAAGAATTACTTGGCTAAAATATCGATAGTACCAAGAAGCTTCACTAGCCACTTTTGCCATTTTCGATCAGTCACAGCACCTTCTCCATACACTGCACAAATCTTTTCTTTTTTAGTTTCAGTTGCACTTTTATCTTTCCTGAAATAATCATAATACACTGAAACTGTTGTGTATCTTATTCCATCTTCAAAATTAAAATGGTTGCAAAAAATTCACCAACTTTGATGTTTTTTTAAATGCACGCTGACATGACAGCTGTCACAATACAATCTAACAAAATCTTGTCAAATGAAGTTAAAGACAACTAAGCACTACTAGAGCAACCCTACAGAATGAACTAAGTCAAGTTTTTGCCCAGCTCAATAAGTATATTGATATGTGACCGTTGGTGGCGAACATTTTGTGTTAGTTTTCTAGGGCTGCCATAACAAGTATCACAAACTGTGTGGGCTTAAAAAACTACAAAAATTATTTTTCTAACAGTTGTAGAGCCTGGAAGTCCAAGATCAAGGTGTGTCAAGAGGGTAGATTCCATTCTGAGGCCTCTTTCTTTGTTTTAAGATGGTGGTCTTACTCTTTGTCTTCACATGGTTGTCCTCTGTCTGGGTTGTTTGTGTCCTACTCCCTTCTTATAAAGAAAGCAGTCATATTGGATTAGAACCCACATGTGGTGCCTCACTTTACCTTAATTATGTTTTAAAAACTCTATCCCCAAATATAGCCACATTCTGCAATACTGAGTGTTAGGACTTAAGCATATAATTTTGAGGGGTAAACAAGCCAGCCCATAACATATGCATACATAGATGCATATACATACACATATAATTGCTTAGCTTGTATAAATGTTTAATGTTTCATACATGCATACATAAATTTATGCACACATACAGTATAACATGCATTGTAAATGCATGTAAATACATATACACACACATGTCGATGATGAACTAAGCAGGGGTTAGGGCCACTGACCCCCCTGCTACTGAAAAGTTGCATATTACTTTTGACTTCCCTAAAACTCATTTTACCTTGGTATCCAAAAGGGCTGGGTTTCAGGACTTGTCATGGATACCAAACTGCAGATTTTCGAATTTGCTATGTAAAATGGTGTAGATCAGTGTATACAGTCAGCTGCATACATCTGACTCCCAACCATGGGTCAAAAACAGTAAGGTATTTACAGAAAAAAAATCCATGGATAAGTGGACCTGTGCAGTTCAAACCTGTGTTGTTCAAGGGTACTCTGTGTGTGTGTGTGTGTGTGTGTGTGTGTATCCAAAGGAAAAATTATATTCATTGTATTAGTACATATTGATGAAATTAAAGAATGAAGAAAGATAAGTTTCCAGTATATGCCTTTTTATGTTATGGAATATTCTATATTTTAATTAAAATGAGCTCCAAATGTATGTATAATACTCAATTTGTCATTAACAATTGGATGCTAGTTATTTGCAAGTGCTCAACACACCTCTGCAGGTGTTCGCTATCAATCCAAATTTATGAGTAAGTTTTTGTCCCTGGGTTCCAGTATCATGTTTAAGGCCTCCTACTACCTAACTTCATTAATGACATTTGTTAAAACTTCATTTCATAGTCATTGCCTTTTCATATCTGAATATCCTCAAGTCAAAAGTATGAAAAGTTTTCCAACTCCCTGCTGTCAGTCTCTTTTCCCTCTGTATTACCGCCTATCAATCTAGTTTTTTCTCTATTCCTTCAGCATGTCATAGTCAAACTTCAAACCATTTCACTCTGCCTAACACATCTCTCCTCCCTTCCACCTGCAAGTTTTCAAAGGCCCAGCTCACTCTTACTTTCTGCCTTTGTTCTCTGAAGACACTAGGCTTTCCTTCAGTCCTGTATGCTCACTGATGGGCAGTACTACTCAAATAAACTCTTAATTAGAAAATATAGATCTGTTATAAGTTTCATTATGTTTTGTTTTGTTGTTTTTGTCTCCCATACCACCAAGCAAATTTCTGGTCACATGGTAGATGTTATAAGTGCTTATTAATTGATTAATTCACAACAGGGAAAGTAAAATCAATAAAATGAATTATCATTGTGAAAAAATGCTTCTGTATGTTTGCTATGGTTAATTTTATTATATTAATTAAGTGAAGAATATAAGTGAATTACATTGTTTTAAGTATTTAAATTGCCAATTCTAGTCATACTATAGTCATACTATAATAGTATGACTAGTCATACTATAGCATTTGTTATTTTAGTTTTCCATAAATACAAATTCATCACTTAAACATTTAAAATTCCCTTTACTTGATAAAATATGATAAGCATTTTCTAGATTAAATATTAAAAATAACAAATAATAAGTAAATTCTTACAATATAACATCAACCGTGCCCCCTCATCATTGGGTTTTCCCCCATTTACTGGATCTTTCTCATTGGTGTATAAGCGTGCTATAATTCTAACAAGTACGTACCTTTTAAAGAAAGTTGCCTTGAGCATACATCCTTCACTAGCGACTGCAAAACACCACAGTGCCATTGTTTATTTCAGCACTTCTCAAAGGAATACACATCACATAGGGGTCTTGTCAAAATTTAAATTCTAATTCTGTGCTAGCTGCTTTATCAAATTATCTTAAAACTTAGTGGCTTAAAACAACAAACATTTATTTGGACACAGCCATGCTGGGTCCCTCTGACTCAGGATCTTTTGCATACCTGCAGTCAAGTTGTTGGCCTTGACTGTAGTCATCTTTAGGCTTCCTTGGGGTGGAGTCTTCTTCCAAACTCCCTCCTTTGGCTGTTGGCAGGCCTCTGTCTTTGCTTGCTGTTGGCCAATGACATCAGTCCTTTGCTATATGAGTCTCTCTATAGGGCAACTTACAACATAGCTGCTTGCTCCTCAACGGAGAGAAGGTAGGGATGTAGCAGGGTAGGCAAGAAGGAGCCATAGCCTTTGTGTAACCAAATCTCAAAAGTAGCCTGTCCTCACTTGTGTCTTCTGTTCAAGAGGCGGGAGTCACACAAAGAGGCATTACAGGAAGTGGGAATCCTTGGAGGTTCCATCCTAAAGGCTGTCTGCCTCCATGGATTTGGGATGGGGTCTGAAATTCTACCTTTCTAAGAAACTTCTAAGTGCTACTCTTCAATGACGGTCTGTCAGTAAACAAGCACCTACACTTTCCACCCCCAGTTTCTTAATTTCAGTCATCCTGTATGGATCTCACGCACTCCAGTTAGGTTTTCTCGCCCTCCACTCCACTGGTATCGTCCTTTTCAAAGTTACCATTGGCTCCCACATTACTAAATTCAGCCTTTGGAAAAATTGGTCACTCTTTCTGCATATCTTTCTTGACTTGGCTTCTGGAACACCAAATTTACATTTCTTCTCAGTTTTTTTGCTAGCTACCTATCCCTGACTGAAAGTGTAATGTATCCTACAATTTAATCAATCCTTGGAACTCTGTTTTTTTTATTAGCTCCAAAATGATCTTATGAAAGCTTATATAGCTGAAATTCCAGATATATGCTGACCACTCTCAAATGCAGGTCTCCTATGTGGATTTCTCCCCTGAAATCCTGACACATTTAATGTTTATCAAGTGCCTCAATGAGAACCTCTGCTTGGGCATCTAATAGTAATGTCAAGCTTAAATATTCAAATCTGAACTCTTCATCCCTCCTCCCCTCCCTTGCCTTTTCCCCTAACTAGCCAAACTGGCACTCTTGCTTCACATCCGTGTTTGAAAACCCAACAACAAACAGTACCACTGTAAAATCAGCTGTTCAAGCCAAAACCTTGCAAGTCACCCTGGAGTTTTCGCTTTCTCTCATTATAAACAATCACTAGGTTTTGTCAGTTCTTCCTCTTAAATATCACTTGACTTTGCCTTTCTCCATCCCAACATCATCACCCTGGTCCAGACCATTACTACGTATTATACAGAGTTCTGCATCTTCCTACTGCCAGCCCAAAAGATTTTACTCAACCTCTCTTTTGGCCATGCTCATAGTGTCTTTTATTCTATAGGGTGAAGCTTAGATTCTTTAAAATTGTTTACAAAACCGTACATCATCTGGCCCCTGACTCCCTCTCTGGCCCCACTTATCTCCGCTTCCCCTGAACTTCAGCAGTTCAGTCACTGGGCTCTGATAAAACCTTCCCATTTGACTTCGAGTTATGACAATTGTTTCCCTTTTTGGAGGCCTCTTCCTTCCTGTCTTTGCCTGACTAGCTTTCACTTACTTCAAGTTTTAACTTAAATATGACTTCTTCTTAGAGGGCTTTCACCTCTTAGACTGGGTTTTGAGTACCCACAATGTAATCTATAGTATTATATATCTTTATCTTAATAGTCATTATATTTTATATTTGTCTTTATCTTTTTCTTTTAAATTATCTTTATCATGTTCTTCCATTAAGCTCTAAGATTTGGGAAAGCCAGCACAGCAGGAGTAGATTCAGATATTGGTATTTTGAAGCCTGAAACATCTAATTTGGGGTCCTCTTTTAAGAATAAAAATATGGAAAATATATACACACATATGTAAGTGATATTTGAATATTCACCTATAAAAAGAAATTCCAACAAAGCAAAAAAATTAAGGAAGCTGAAAATACAAAAATATATGACTCTATGAATATTACTTGAAGCCCTCCCCAGAATCCCAAAGATTAAGCTTTATTAAATTCCTAATAAATATAGCCATGGATATCAGTCTTCTTTAAAGTGATATATCTAGTATCAAGAGCAGTGCTTACCAACACAGCAGGTACTCAATAAATATTTTTGAATTAATAAGTTAACTGAGTTATTATCAGTTATATTTTTATATACTTGACATTTAACACTTTTTTCACAAATTAGTTTTTTAAAATATATTTTACATACTATATAATTCTTTTTATAGTTATTATTTTCAATTATTTGCTATGATCATGTTTCAGACACTACTAATGTACATATCTTTGGGCCCTATTCAAAAAGTCTGTTGTATCTCTTTACTAACTGGAAAAAACTTTTTCTTTGCATCAAAAATATACATTATAATCTTCCTTATGTGTGTGTATATATGTGTGTGTGTCTATATATTTATAGGTCACATATATTACAACTTTAAGATTAATTTTAAATTGCTAAGATTTAATTTTTAGATTATCCCCACCCATAGAAATCCTTTGGGAAGAAACCATCTATTTTCTATTTTCTTTATGTTTCTATAAACATTTGTTTCCAGAATCATAAAGGTACCAATATTTTGTGTAACTTATAAAAAGTGCATTAAATGTTTTCTTTTTTATGAATTTGTCCACAAGACATTAAGTGGTTACTGGAATCACAGCGTTTAAAAAGTACGCTACTGGCTTCAATCTTTAGAGTTCAGTCTGTTAAAATAGCATTAAGTTTGTTCCGTTCCTATTACAATGCCACTTTAAATTTGCTGAGGAGTCGGTGTGCTCGTATCAAGATTGTCAGGTGTGTGTGTGTGCGTGTGTTATAAAGTGCAGCCCTCTGATCAATGTGCACTTTTTCCTCCCATTTTTCTAAATACATCATGAAAAAAGGATGAGGTTTCCGCCTTAATTGCTTGTGCCTTTTATTCACATTCCTCTCTCAGCCAGAATTGTGAAAAGAGTGTTAGTAAAAGGCTGCACAATAGAGCTTTTCATTAGGCCTCAGCAAGGCACACAAAAGAAGGCTTTTGGAAAGAGTGAATGCATGAGTTTAATTTGCAGGTGGAGAGTAGATAAAAGGTGCTGACGCCTCTATTATTCTCTTACTTAGGTGACCCTTACCCTGTTCAGCTGATCCCAACTACCATGGCAGCTGCTGCCGCAGCAACACCAGGCTTAGGCCCACTCCAACTGCAGGTAAGTCGGGAAACAATGCGGAGGAGACAAAGGTTAAGTAAATACTGAAAACAGCTATTATCCTGTTAGAGCAAAATAAACCCAACTACTGATAGCTGTCTCACACGTTTTTGTTTTTGAGTTTATTTGCGCTGATCCTCAACCAAAAGTTGAGATGTTGATTCTTTTAATTTTTAGCCTGTTTTCTGTACTAAAGATAGCTTATTGTATTTTTTTTAATTGCCTGGAATGATTTAACAAAAAGAGCTGTAGTTTTGCTTTGATTACCATGTGCCATAATTTTGTCACAGAATGGTCCTCATTAAGACTCATAGAACAAAAAACCTACAAAAGGTATTCAAACAGGTACTTATGGATCAAGGCAACTTAACCAAATTACTTTTGAAATTGTTGCCCCGTATTACTGAAGCACTCTGTACGTCTCTTTATTTCCCTGCTAACGCCTGCGCAGTTGGGCAAGCGAGGGTAAGTAGACCAAATAGGCAGGTACCCAAGTGAGCACTGTTTATGGAGACAACCCAATTAAGACCTTTTTATTTCTGCAGAATACATATTCTTATACATCCAAGAATTTCAGTGATAACTTTACTAAACAGGTGAGTGATTTTCAGAAATTCTGTCTCTGGGGTTGAAAAGAGTATCAATAAAATTATATTAAAGGCATTTTTCACTATTTAAATCTTGGAATCAGCATCCTCCAAAATCTTCCCTAGTTTCTCTTGCTTTAGACTATATAGTTGCACAGCTATAATCTTCTATTTCAAGAAGTTTCATGTTTTCCTTTGCCTGTGAAGCTAGATATATAGCAGTTGTACTTAATATAGTTTATTCATATTCATGAGAGTGCATTGTCATGGTAGATGATCTTCATCAATGAGGAAAGCTATAGTTTTATATGTTAGCATCAAGACGCAGATACATCTGGTCAGCAAAGGGGATTGTCAGAAGACCCAGTGGGTTTGGAAAACCCAGCTGAACCTTGCAGGAGAAGCTCAGACATACTGTGTTCCACAGAGGTTAATAACAACCATTCCTATTTTACCGTTTCTGCAAAAACCCACAGTGTGAGTGTCTGTTTCTTTGAGCTGGAAATACCTTGGGAATTGTTAGAACCATAGGGACAATAAAAGTAACAGGACATTTCTTATGCTTTGAAATAGCACCTGTGAAATTCTGTAATACAAAAAAGTGGCTGTTATAAGTAAAACTAAATAGAGTGGTAGAATTAAAGAAAAAGGGAAGGATAACCAGCAATAGATTTGAATGTGAAAAAATAAGAGTTTTAGAGATTGAGAATGTCTGTTTTCAAAGCAACTTAGATGTTATCTTTTCCTTTCACCATTGGGTTAGTGGGAGGTGGGAGCAAAGGCAAGCTGGAGGCTTTCCCCATGTTTCATTGCAGGATGTTTTCTTTTTTAAAGATTTTATTTAGTTATTTTTAGAGAGAAGGGAAGGAAGGGAAAGAGAGAGGGAGAGAAACAGTAATGTGTGGTTGCCTATCATGTGGCCCCCACTGGGGACCTGGCCCACAACCCCGGCATGTGCCCTGACTGGGAATTGAACAGGTGACCCTTTGGTTCACAGCCCACACTCAATCCACTGTGCTACACCAGCCAGGGCATCATTGCAGGATTCTTGTAGAACGTAGCTCCCTTAGACAACAATCCAAACTTCCTTTCCTACAAAGAATTAGAATATTTGACACAAATTAAGTTTTATTTCTGTTTTTATGATATAATAGCAGACTCCCTTAAAATTTAAAGGTATAAAATGTTTTTCTTCATTGGAAAAGAAGAAAAAATACACCAAACATGCTTAATCTATAAACAGGATAAGGATCCTTTATATAAGTGGCATTGTACCCATTAAAATATACAAGATATTTTATTGTATTTTACTTCTTATGCTATTATAGTTGTCCCTGATTTTAATATACAAGTTTTAATTAAGATCTCAGTGAATCAACACTGTTGTATAACAAGAAGGTTAATAATCTAAAATTCTGTCATGATAAGCTATTAGCTACTATTAACACACATTTTACCTCATAATTAAAAATGGCATTCAAATGCAAACGCAGCCCAAATTATGACATGGCTGATACTCTGGCTTTTCTTGGAAGTGGACTGAGCCTTACCTCTGCTGGGCTGCCTGCATCAATTCTCTTTCTACTCACATTACTGATACTGAATTCACAAATCCCTGACCTTGACTTCAGCTTTCCCCAGAGCTACAAGGGACCTGTAATACTTCCCCCCACCTTGCTTTAAAATAGGATCCAAATTATTTTCTTCTTCACAAACCTACCCAGATGGATCAGAGAAAAGCAAACTACAACGTCTAGTCAGAAGTCTTGTCTTAACTTTTATCCAACATTCACACTGAACTTGGGAAACTATTTCTAAGAAGTTTCCTCTAAGTGGAGTACAACATATGAGCCAGTTTTAATTTTCTCCAAACTCTGCTTTTCATTATACTTTGTTAAATTTCCATTTTCTATCCCTTAATATGCCTTTCAAGTCCCTTTGAGTTACTAAGATTCTCTTTCATTTATGTCAAAAATGGAGGTGCCAAACAACTTACACACATGACCCACAGACATAAAAAAGGAGGGAAATCGCTGGAGGGAGTGGGGGGTGCTAGTTGGAGGGGGACAAATGGAGCAAAATTGGGACAACTATAATATTAGTATAATCAAAAATAATTAATTAATTTTAAAAAGATTCAGTTCTAGATACTTGTGCTAGATTCTCTGGCAAGGTTTTCACAAGGATTCTATCATTTCATTTTTATTATACTACTTTGTGTTGTGTGTTAATGTCTCCATTTGACAAAGAAGAAAATGTTGAGTCACAGAGTCCAAACTCCATAATTTTTTAAACAATTACATTTGCTTCTCCAAATACACGTAATATTATTTGATACTTTGAGGACATTGCTCCTCTTAAGACATTTGCTAACTCAGTAATATGCTAATAAAATTATAACAATAATTCTGATCAATCGGCACTTATACAAATATTCTTTATGAATTGCAACACTGAAATGACAGCTCTCTACTTCAATTTTTGCATGTTTTATTTCATACCTCTTTGTATATATATATATTCAAGCTTGTTTTTTAAAAAAATATCTAGATCTGCTCCAGCTGGTGTGGCTCAGTGTATTGAGTGCTGGCCTGTGAACCAAAGGGTTGCCAGTTGGACTCCTAGTCAGGGCACATGCCTGGGTTATGGGCCAGGTCCCCAGTTGGGGTTGTGTGAGAAGCAACTACACATTGATGTTTCTCTCCTCTTCTTTCTCCCTCCTTTCCCCTCTCTCTAAAAATAAATAAAATGTTTTAAAAAATAAAAATATCTAGGTCTAAGAAGGGACACTATAAATATATTCCTACCAGTCATCAGTAAAATGACTGATTTAGATTAGGTACATAAAGCATACAAATTAACACTTTACCAAAGCACCTTTGTATTTATTCTTTTATAATGAAATATCTTTGTTTCTTCTGCGTCTTAAGTCTTTCCTGAACTTGAGATGCATACGGCTAACTATTTATTGGCTACTTGTTTGATATTCAGAGGAAATACATAGATGTTTACAGACAATAGAAATTCAAAATAAAATAAAACTCACCAGTTTTTTCTTTGCCCCCCAACCTGCTCATTCTCTGGTCTTTGCAAATAGCTTAATTCCATCTATCACTCAACCCAGAAACATGAAAACCATGCTTAACTCCTCTTTCTCTGTACCAGTTCATTTATTCTACCAGCTAAATCCATCAAGAATCCATTTATTTGTATCCTTTGTAACTGTCACTCTTCTGGGTGGGGCTACCCTAATTGTCTGGCTAATTTACCACAATAGCCATTAAACTGGTCTTTCTGTCTTCATCCTGCCTCCTTCAATGTACTCACTACTTATAGATTAGTCAGAATGATCCTTTTGATTTTAAAAAATCTTATCACATCCTCCCACACCCACATAAAGGCGTCAAATGACACCCGGTGTTATCAAACCCTCTTTCCTTTCTGGACCGTTACATGTGGTGTTTCTTCTTCCTGGAGCTTTACCTACATCTTTACCAAGCCAGCTCCCACGTATCCCTAATATTCCAAGTTTAAACATCACTTTTTCAGGGAAGACTTCAGTGCCCCCAAGACTGGATTAATGCAGCTCTTGCATGTTCCCAGAGCACACAATATTTCCCCACTCACACAGCCCTTGTAGAACATGTTTGAAATCCTACTTTCTCACCTCTACCAGATGGCAAAATCCATGAAGTCAATGACTCATTATCGTTTGCCTTGAAATATTTTTAAAATATTTTATTTATTTTTAGAGAGGGGAAGGGAGAGAGAAAAAGAGGGAGAGGAACAGCAATGTGTGGTTGCCTCTTGCATGCCCCACACTGGTGACCTGGCCTGCAAACTCAGGCATGTGTCCTGACTGGGAATCGAACCAGTGACCCTTTGGTTCACAGACTGGCACTCAGTCCACTGAGCCACAGCCGCCAGGGCCTCAGATTGAAATATTTATGGATTCAATAAATATATATTAAATGAATACATGAAAAGTGTATCTTAACATTACACTTTCGATAAATTATGAATATATTATGCTCAAATAGCTATTCTGCTTTATAATATTGGAATTAAGCTGAATATTAATTATTAATTTCATATGTAAATTTATTTTTATCCTTTAAAAAGGCAATAGCAGAAATATAAATATCAAAAGCATTAGAGGTTCATGGAAGAAAAAAAGTAGTAGTTTGAATTCTATTCAATAAAATATACATTGAAATTTATAATAAAAACTATTCTCACTTCGTGAAATAAAGGACACTTATGAAAACACTATATGATTAGCACCATATTTGACACTACAGTGTTTAACAAAATTACTTGTGTAACAATATTAGTCCATACTAGCATGCTCAGTCTGCTCCAGCTAACCCGGCTCTTTGCTATCCTTTGACTTGCTGAAGCAGGCTCCTACCTAGAGTCTTGCATTAGCTGTACTTTACCTGAAAGGCTCTTCCTGTTGCCTCTCACCTCATTCAAGAATTTGCTCCAGTGTCATCTCTCTCAGACCTAACCTGTCTAACCTATTTACCTCATAAAATAACCCTCCCAGAAAGACCATACTTTCTATTTCCCTCTTTCTGCCTTCTTTCTATAGAACTAATAATCTTAAAACATACCACATAACTTACTTATGTTCTTTATTCACTGTCTGTTTGTCCCAAATATTCTCTAAGGTCCACCAGAGCAGGAAATGCTGTATTTTTTGTTGTTATTCATGAATGTATCTTATGTGTTCAGAAGAATACCTAGCAAATAGCTGGTGCTGAGTACATATTTATAAAATCAAAGAAACCCTTAAGAGCTAATGGTTGTAACTATTTTTAATTAAAACAACAAAGCAATATATGACTAATTTACTAAACAAGTGATATTCATTTAAAGACAAGGGAACTTTCATTTTTTCAGCCCCTACTAGGAGTTTCTTTTGTGTGTGAGAAATCTCTAGTTCTATCTCTCTGCTTTTTGCTTCCTTTATATTGTCATAACCATGGGCTGCTGCATAAAGAATGTGTTTTAGCATTTGTTTATAATTCCTTTAAGCTCATATTTAATGGGAAAAAAAAGACCGAACATTGCAACATTGGTTATTCCTATATTGTTTGTTAATGTCTAAGAGCACATAACAAACGATGCATAAACATACATGAGAATATGAACTCTGAAGTTACTTTCAACTCAATATGTCTCACCTTGCCAATGTAACACTAAAGTAAATTATTTCTAAATAATCAGAGAATGTATTATAAAAAATATAACTAGCCAGTTACCAATCTCTTATACCGCATTTACTTTCTTTTTCTTACTCCCCATCCTTTTGTTGTTTGTTTCCTCTCCCAACTTTCTTCCAAAAGCCAAAGATACTTTTGACATTTGTGTTCCTGATATTGTCCCTTTTTAAAGAAGGATTAATTTATATAGAAACCTAATCTAGCTTCACTTTAACATTAAAAACTGAGTAGAATTATTTAAGAAAAATAAAGTTACCCTTTGAAACTTCTGGATCTTTGTGACTACACAGAATGAGGCAGGTATATCATCTACTTCTAATCAATAAATGTGAACAATGGCAACAGCCCATCGCACATTTGTCTCTCATCTTTATTGTTATTAATTTGCATGTTCCTTGATGCATCATGAATTTTTTATCAGTAATGGTTGTGGTGTAGTGTACTATTTCTAATTTTTAACTAAGTTTCTAAGATTCAGAATTAGAAGAAAATATTCTTCACTTATTTCTCACTTTATAAATACTGAATATGTATTGGCCAAAAGATGGTTGCTGCCTCTTTTATCTATAGGAAGCCCAAATCTTGACTTCAACCAAGGTCAACAGTGGAAACCAAAGTGAGAAAAGATACAGATTCTTCTTGAATCATTGTAGTTTACTCAAAATAAGCAAGTAATGTTCATTCAAGAATTTTATTGAATCAATTAACTGTCTAATAGTTTCAGTTGGATTATTTTTAAATCTAAAATAGTATTGTTTGAATCAAGATTCAACATTGCAAGCTGTCATAAATGAAATCACATGGGGTACAGTTTCAGTAACCAGTAACATCAATCATATGCATTTTCTGGGATAGAGGAAATGGGAGATGACATGTGATCATGGTGGAGAATGAATCATACACAATATCAACTGAAATCAATCTTTCTTCATAGTTATCAAAGGTACATGGGTGTCATAGTGGAAATGGCTTAAGCTTCTATCTGGTAGAAAGTAATGTCAAGGTGGATGTGAATGAAAAACCAAAGTTCATCTTGTTATCAACCTCCTGCCAGTCTCTGACCTCAGAAGGAGGTCAATAATTATGACAGGACACAGACAAATGCTCCTTAATCCCCAGAGTGCTGTAAGTGACTGATTATGGCTTTCTCTGTCTTACCGAGAGAAACACCCAGAAAATCAATAAGAAAAAAATAACCATATGGAGAGGTCTGGATATGAGGATTTTTGGTTTCATATTGAAGGCATTACTTACAAGGATAAATACTTGTAAAGTATTCATCTTTACCTATCTACATACTCTACTATTCAGCTTAACATTTAGGTCATAGTTGTTTCCATACAGGGTGAAAAACGATCCACTGCTCCTCATTTTAGTGGCAACCCTGGAGTACTGTTTGCTGTTGGACTTCTGTCTGCATGAGTGAGTTTTCTTGCAGGTTAAAAGAATGAATTCCCTCTTTTCCTTTCCCTTCGACCCTGAGCCTGCAGGGCAGACAGACAGAAGCGCACATATGATTAATACAGCACAGCTGCAAGTGTGAGTCATTTGCATGTGTATTAATAGAGGCAAAAAACCCAACAACAATTAAATTATATACAGAAACATTCTGCATACTAAAGAACATATGCAAATAGGCCTGAAAAAGTGCAGCCAACATTTTCTCTGACTTTTCTAAGCCCATATGGGGTAGAGTCAGACCCCAGCCGCGTTCAAGAATCTCCTTTAAGGAAGGACCTGGTAGGAGCTACATCCATAGCTATTACCACCCCCAGGGTTCCCGGGAGCTGTTTGACATTTGGACAATGGAGACAGTACAAGTGGTGTCTTTTTCATGCTATTTCTGTATTTGTTTGTTTCCAGCTGCTTTATAGTGTCTCGATACATGCTAATGGAAACATCAGTCCACGTGTGCTCTTTCTTCCACAGTACACATTTTTATTGTAATGACCAATCAAATAAATGGTAAATTCTAAAATTATATTTGAAGTTCGATTGTGTTGTACACTGAGGTAATATGAATATTTGTCAGTGCCAGGATTTCTGGTCACAAGGCCATGCCAATTTCTTGATGGCATTCTGTCTTCTCTTAATCAAAACGTGCTTAGGTTACCCTAAAATGTCTCTGGGCCAATTATCGTACATCAAAGCATGGCTAGGCTCAAGGCCAACAGTAGATGCAATGCTAGGAACAATACCAATTTATTGAACTGTTAAAAGTACGCAGTTTTTTATTTTATCAGGAGAAACAGAACTACTTAATATTCTAATCTTAGCTATATGTAAAAAGAGAACAACTAATATTCTTCAGATTTACAGATTGTATTGACATTACAATTTTTCTTCAACTTAATTGTCCATGTAGTTTATATTACCTGTATCCTTTAATTTATCCAAGGAGTGTTTTATGAAGATGAATTCCACCTTAGTAGAAAAATTGTACATAAGTAAAATTATCACCTTAACAGGACCAATAAGAATCTTGAGCCCAGAGAGCCCAGATGAAGACAAGAGAAACAAGTGCTGGGTTTTAGAAAGCTGTTGAATAGTATCCATTGTTTTTATGGCTAAATCTCAAAGTGTGCAACTGGAACATGTAAATTGCATTACTGCAACTAGTGAACACAGGACAGACTTCTTTGTAGTTAATTGATTATATACAGAAAAATTTAGTCTCTCAGCAGGGGATAATTAGAGAGAAGATAACATAAAGACTAAAGTAAAAGTTTTTATTCTATTAAGGCATTATCTTTAGATCAATATTTTAAGGCTCACTATTAGCGAGAGTCATTATAACCTAATTGTTTAACCTTAAGATCATAGTTCTGCTATTTACTAGTTCTGACTTAAGGCAAGTTACCTAACCTCTCCATGCCTTAGTTTGCTTCTTTGTAAAATGTGGGTATAATTGGTATTGTGAGGTTTAAATGAGATAATATACAGAAAGTGCTTAGAGCAATAAAAGAGTAAATTGCCATTTACCAAATATTATATGCTAGGTAATAATAAATGCTTGGAATTATTAGTTAGTTAATAACTGGTACTAACTGGTATTAAAACTGTTTTTTATTGCTTAAAGGAAGTCTTTCAGACTGCAACTTAGTAGATCTTTTTTCTGTGGATTTACTTTTCAGAGCAACATCTAAAGCAAGTTAGTAAAATAGAGGCATATCATCTTACTTATGAGGAAATAATTTTATTCCCCTCTGTGGCATAATTTTAAGGCCCATCACAGGAATCTATGGGAGATAATGAGTTTACTTTTCAAAAAAAAACAAAAAAAAACCCTGACTATGTAGTTATCTGGGGTATAGTGTTCTATATTTTGCTGATGTTCATTCTTTATCTCAATATTTATATCTATAACATAAAAATAATGCCTCCTGTTGAGTCCTATTTTTCCATGGGTATAATGTAAATGAATTGTCTCTATAAGCTGCCTGCAATTTATTCTAAATAAATACTTTATACAATTTAAAATGTTATTCACACAGATGTTTTCTCATGTAATGTACATATTTTAAAATAAATAATATAAGATTTTCTGGTATAACCCTTCAAATCTTGCTCTTTTTTAAGATATGTTAATAGAATGATACTAAGGACATAGACCTTATTCTACTCTATTGTATACAGTGAAACTATTTCTCATAGAAATCTGAGAAAATTTGTAAACTTGCATTACGGAAGTAAATTCCTGAAAGGAATTTGAAGAAGTAGTTCCTATGGTTTCAAACTGAAATGTGGAAGCAGATTATTTCAACAAACTCCATAGTATCCTGGAGTTTTATTTACTCAGCAAATATTCTTTGTAAGCTATTAAGCTTAGCATCATAAGGATGCAGATGAGTCACTTAAGAATACTTGGTGTCACAGAGAAGCTTGAAATTAAAGAGGATGTATTGAGGGTGAATATGGGATAGAATTGAAGAAAGTCTTACAACTTCCTGTTCTTACAAGAATATCTGAAATGGAAACGAACTTAGAGACTGTTGAAAACAGTTGCTCCAAACTATTTAAAGAAGTCCAGGGCCGTTAAGCACCCCAAACAGTACTATTCATTTATATGTTTTATAGATTGATTTCTATTGGCTAAGATTGTTTGAATTAAAGATTCTGCTGCTAAAACAAAATTTAAAAACCCTTCTTCTATTCCAACTCCTTAGTTTTATTGATGAGACAATTTAGACTCTAAGCAGTGACCTAAATCAGACAGTAACAGAAATGTGCCTGGAATCCTCGTAACTGAAAACTAAATCTAGCTTTTCCCCATTTTAACATGATATCTTTAAAAATAAATGCATATATTTATATGTTATTTTTAAGTTATTTTGGGTAAAATGAAAGGAGAAAAATTGCTATTTTTGCATTTAGACTATTAAATTAAGGATGAATAAAATAATGGGTAGGATTTGCATATTAGTAACAATGGCAACCTTCTGAATTGCTTTCATTTTGCTGAGTTCAGTGATTGTGCTCTGTGAATTAATTCTTTTGTGAGAAGCTATTGAAAGATCAAGGAATTCAGAAAACAAAACAACAGAGAAGCGTGCTGTTTCATATCTATTTGTTCATAGAAGGTTCAAAGTGAGATTGTTTACATCACAAGTCTTCTTGATATTTCATTTGCTTCTTAGAAGAAAGATAGTATTCAAAGATCATTATATAATCATGCAGATAAGATTTCGCAGTCATGAATGAACTGTTCTAAGAGAAAGACCAAGGAGAGAAAACCACATTACAATTTTGAGTTGTGTTTGGTTGGCAAGTGTCTTCATGAGAGTTGAAAATAGAGCCCTGTTCGATTCCTTCAGATAAAGAGCTTAAGCCAGCCCAGCATATTTCAAATTTACTGTTTCCTGTGGAAGTTTCTCAGTACTGACTTGCCAAACTGAGGGCATAAAAATAAAGGGTAAGAGGGAAACAAACTCTTAATTATTCCATTTTCTTAATCCTGACCTTTCCCTTAAGGCCAGACTCTCTTTTCTTACCCAACTTCTTGGACAAAGAAAGTAGACGGGAAGGACTGGAGGAACAGAGTCAAAGTATGCTCCCAAACGGTCTGAGGCGATGAGCATTGGACTTGCATAATTAATGCCTCCAACACACAACAATGCCCTCTTGCTCTCCCCATTACTGTAGGACTTCTTTAGCATCGAATGAAAAAGGGAATAGTGATAGTTTGAATCACAGTGACTTCCACTTGGGGATAAGGTAGAATTACTCAAAGTGTGGAGCCTCTGTCTGTTGTAGGTGCTTTAAGATGTTTCCACCTGAAATGTGGGTATACTATGCTCTACAACTCCTACTACTTCCAATGTGTGCCCCAAGTATTTTTCATATGAGTAGTTTTCTGCTGAATTTAGTTATTTTGTTTTAAAGAAATGTTGAATTATTAGAAAGAGTATAGCTAAAACATTTGGTGAGTATATAGATTGGCCAAGACATGTAACTAAGCAATGAAACACAAAGGCCCTTAAATGTTCTTCATTTTTATCCTCATCTTGAAGCTGGTTTACCTCCAGAGCAATTTTAAATTTGGTTATTTTAGTTTCACCTTAGACAGAAGCTAGCATTAACTATGATATGAAACCATAAAATACCTAATTTTCATAGGTTATATCTTTGCCTTGTAACTAACCACTTAGTAATATACTGGTATACTGGTACAGCAGCCAGTTAGAAGATTTAGATGACAAGCTTTTTGTCCCTTGAAAGGATGTTCCTTAAGTTTTAAACATTTTAAAATGTTAAAATAAATCTTATAAAATAAGTACTATTTAAATGTACTTCTGTATACTATAAGTACTTATGTATGTATGTGTTTTATGTATAGTATAATGTGTTATGAGCTTGAGCTTTGTGATAAGAGACCTTACTTGTGTGTGTCTTTGGTCAAGATACTGAATACCTCTTGGTCTGTTTCTTCACCTGTAAAATGGGATAATATTGTTCCTACATGATAAAGCTACTTCGAAGATTAGATGAGATCATATATACAAAATGCTTAGTCTAGCAGAAGTATTCAGACATCATTAGCTGCTACAATCACCCTCATTATTTTCTCCTGGATTCAGGGATTTCCCACTATCAGAAATGAGCCTAGCAAACTCTTCCATATATCAATTTAGCAAATAATTTTCTAGAGTATAACAACTATGTCATGTAGTACAAAGGTATATGGCAAATGGAATATGGCACCCAAAAAGGTATATGGCACCCATCTAATTCAAGTCTGAGCTGTACACCTCCTTTGGGAGCCATGCCCCCACATTTAAGGCACGCAGAAAATCTTTATGAAAATAAAATATCTTTTCATTATAAAAATCTTTGTTCTACATGTAAGATTACACAAAGCAATCTGTTTCAAGTCTTCCTAAAAGTAAACAATTTCTCCATCTTTTTTCATTCCATAAGAGTTACTGGAACATCTTTGCTTTTATGACATTAAGGAATATTTATGAAAGGAGCAAACTTTTCCGTTTGCAGAAAAAGCCATGTGTTATTGGAAAGTTGCAGTGTTTTGTTACACTAAGGAGAGTTTTCCAGCAAGATGGATAGGTAGAGCATAATAAAGGTAGCCAAAGGAGTTGGCCTAACTATCGAGATCCCTCTAACCTCCCAAATAGGTCAACAAATGCAGCTTAACAAATAAGGGTTCTAGTCTCAACCTGTCTCTGAAGTGATGCATGTGTCTGATCTCAAGTCATTTAACCTGGCCAGTACACAGGTTTTCGTGTTTTAAAAATTCATATAAGTATAGCTGCCCTACTTATATATCATGGAGGAAGGGAAAAAGTGAAGCAAAAGACGCACTGATAAAAGTAGCCAGGAGGAACCTTTACAACTTACAAGTGGACTTCTCTGATTCATGAAAACATTTATGCATGTGCTGTCAAGGAAAGCAAGAGAGACGGGGGACGAGGCAACTACTGATCTAAGGCATTCAAAAGAAACACTTTATAGATTTAAAAATAGTCAAAAATAGTCGAGCTAACTCTGAATATTCAATTAGAAAGTTTTAATTATTCCCATTACATCTCCATGGGATGAAAAAGAAGATGAGCAGGTCGGACAAGTGCTAGATTACCCAATAAACTACATAACAACAAGGAAAGGAAGGACAGTCTGGAAATAAATAATGCTCTGCTCTAGGAATGCCTTTACAGCAGTAATCTGAGTGCTCTATAATTTTGAATCACACAGCCAACTGTTTAGGAACTATAAACTTTTTGGACATTAAGGCTGCTAAAGATTTTAAAATAGGAACCTATTGCAAAAAAAAATTCTCCCTTTCTATTATTTCTTGAAAATATTTCCCTCTCACTTTTTCACTTTTATATCTTCCTTTTCTTCTTTTTCTTCACTTAACTTTGATTTCTGTGTTTGTTTTTTTATCTACCCTCTTATGTTAATCCTTCTCTACCTCTTTTTACCATGCCTCTTTTCTCTAATTATTTTCTCCTTTTTCTTGTTTATCAAAGTTCTGGGCTTCTGGCTAATTTTTTAAAATTTTCCCACAATTGTGAAAATAGAGTAACCACCTCCTTTAGAAGTACTTGCTGTTGGCTAAACGTTTACACCAATAACTAGACATGAGCAGATGAGTTGAGAGTTAGAATTGGGAGTACCAAATGTCAGAGAGTGGAAAATATATCTGGCTCCCCCCTACTTTTTTTTATCTAAATAGCATTGATAACATCCATAATTTATCTTCTCTATTAATAAAATCAAATAATGCCATGAAAACATCAGTGGTAGAGGCAGTCCTTTAGACCATAAAACCATATCAGTCCTCTTTGTATCCACTGTCCAGTTAGAATTGGGATGTTCTCAGACTGTACTTGAAAGAAGTGTGAGTTCTCCTGGAAAGGAAAAACATAGAGGTGGAAGTACAGCTCATTATTTTTATACTGAGAAAGTACTGCACAATTGGTCTCGTAGCATCAACTGAAATGGAAAGAATTGCTTTCACTTACTTTATTGAATAGCCTACTCTCATTGCTTTATACTCCTATCATCTCAAATGGTGGGTGGCGATCCCCAGCTATCTGCTCTCCTGCACACTCACACCATTTGCTACTCATTCTTTAAATCCATGTGGACATGTTAGAAATATAGAAATATCAAGTCTAAATTTTGTAGGGTTTTAAAAATATTCATAATCTACAATGTTATCAAATTCCACTCTTCCTGATATTTTTCTTGTCAAGGGAGGTCAAAATGTTTAAGTCCGAGGTGTTGAAGTAAGATTCTTTCTGTGTGTGTGTTGACTGAAAGAGGAATGGGAAAATGAAGGAGTAAAGAGTGAGTACTATCTCCCATTATCATGCAGGGCTGTCCAGCCTTTTGGCGTCTATGGGCCACACTGGAAGAAGAAGAGTTGTCTTGGGCCACACATTAAGTACACAAACAGTAACGAAAACTGATGAGCAAAAAGAGGTTTTAAATAAATTTTCAATTTTGTGTTGGGCCACATTCCTTGCCTGGACCACACACAACCCGTGGGCCATGGGTTGGATACCCTGATCCAGAGCATTGGAGTCTAAGCAGACCACTAGATTTGCTACCTAGGGAAGGCTCCTTAACCTTGCAAGCCTACATTTTCACAACTTATAAATGTGGATATTAATGCCTGCCCGATAAGGTTGTTATGCAGATTAAATACTGTGTAAAATACTTTTAAAACAGTGATATGTCAACATGAAATTAAAACTTGCTAATAACATATGTAGTTAATATTTATAATTCTCCTATATATTTAAGTTTTATAATACTTAAAATGCTCATTACTTGTATATGTTGCTGTTCATATGTTAGGAGTACTCTCTTAAAAATCTAAAATATTTTTAAAGTATAAACTTCATTGGAACTAGCTCAATATCGTTCAAGAAATACTCATTAGTTAAGTTAATGAGTGATGAATGAATGGATATGTGTGCACACATGTACAACTTAAAGCCGCATTTGACCTGTATGGGTTAAAAGTTTCACTAAGTGGCTTTTCTTATTACTCACAGTAAATCCAAAGTATTGTGTTGCCTCAAACTCTATTGGATTGGTATTTAAAGATATGTTGAGTCACTGGTAAAATATTGAGTTAAAGGGAAAGAGCAAAAGTTGGTTTCGGGCTTTTTGTTTTGTTGTAATGTCTAAAATAAACTATGGGTGGTTTTATCTGAATTTTTGGTCTGCTTTTTTTCCTGATTATTTCTTTGGCATTAATAACACCATATCTTTTGTTTCCTAAATATAAAATAATAATAACAACGTTTACTAATTAATTTGATGAGGTCATGGTGTGGCCTTTATAGAAGACTTTGTCAACCTTTCATTAGTTTGTGGAAGTGGATAGACCAGAAAAGTACATGATCAATAGTAAGTCAATTTGGCGTTGATATACTTTAATGGGTAAGTCCTGATTATGTGAAAGGAAATGCTACTGAAAATATGTGTAGTCACCACTAATATATTTTTGCTTTAAATCAGATTGACTTGATCTTTTTTTTTAATCATCCTTTTTATTTTCAAACTGACAAAGATCAGAAGTTGGTGTTTACATACTGATTTCAACCAAATATTGAAGTATAGGGTCAGGAGAGGAATAAGAGATGATCCAAATAAAAAAAGAGAGAGAAATGTTAAGATTTTTTTAAAGCTAATTTGTCACTTCACTCATTGAGTATGAACTGAATAGACTTCTAACCCTTAAAATACTTTTCTCTTTTTATTGCCTGGAATCTTAAGAGCTTTATCATTGCAGTCATAAAATGAAAATATACACCAAACCCTCAAAGGGCAAGTATGAAATTAAATTATATTTGGGCAGCTGTAACCTTTTAAAACGATCAGATTCCAGTTAATGTATTTCTTCCTGTTCCAAGTGCTGCCATGGTGTTTGATGGTGGGAAGCAGTCCAAAGGGCATTGGGAGATAATAAATTCACTGTAAATTTCACCCCAAGGCATGTCTCGATACACCAAGGCCTCCATTTAGCAAGGCTGACCTAAAACTCTTGTCACATCCAAAGGTCATTTAGGTTGGGGTTGGTGTGTCCCATCTATCTTTCCTTGATGTAAAGAGTGACAGCTGAAACAGGATTGAGCTCATAAACAGTCATGTGAATATGAAAAAGAAGCTAGCTTTGGTGTAGCAAGGGAAGTGAAGAGGGAACTACCTTTTACAGTAGGACCAGAAAATGCATGCTTTTGCAAAGTCAGTGAAGGGTTGACACGATCTTGTAGCATGTGTGTCAAAGCCACCTTTAATTTGAAATGGGCATTACTTGATTTGGTTGATTTAGAATCAGGTACCTTGTTTATATTTGTGTGTGTTTCCAAAGCCTGGGGTGACTTTTAATAATTGTTTTTAAGACTCTAATATTTCCAACCTTGTTTTTAACTTAAAATAACAGAACTTCTTTCTCCCTTTAAAACTGGTCCCTTGAATTAATTTACAAAATGATCCAACACATGGAAGCAAATTAGGAGAAAAATTGTTTAAAAAAATAAAGCTTAATATGGTACTGAAAAACAGTGAGGTTGTTCTTTTGGGGGGAAAAGTTTATTTTTATTATATTTTTTCCATTACTATTTATCCTCCCCATACCCTCTTCCACGTCCACCCACACCCTCCCTGCCACAATCCCCACACTGTTGTCCATGTCCATGAGCTCTTTCTCTTTCTGGCTTGATCCCACCACCCCCAACCCCAACCCCAACCCCAAGAGCTGTCAGCCTGCTCTCTGATGTTTTTCTGTTTTTCTCTTAATCATATACAGTTTTACTGTGATGAAGTATACATAACAATAAATTCATAATTTTAACCACTTTAAGGCTTTAACGGTCTTAAACATTATTAAATGTACAATTCAGTAGCTTTAAAATCCATTTACAGTGTTTCCAGAACTTTGTACTCATTCTCAATGAAAATTCTGTACCCATAAATACTATCTCCATTCCCCATCCCACCTTCCCTCAGAATTTCTCTTCCACTTTCTGTCTCTATGACTTTACTGATTCTAGGCACCTCACATAAGTGGAATCATACAATATTTGTCCTTTTGTGTCTGACTTATTTTACTTAGCATGGTGTTTTCAAGGTTTATCCATGCTGAAGCATGTACCTCTCAATCATGCACTTTTAAGAATGACTTTAGTTCTTTTAAGAACAATATTCACTGACAGATGTTAAAAACATGGCTATATAAATCCCTCTCACAATAATTATAAGTAATACATAGTGTCACATGGAGATATTAGATAGCTACTAGAAAGATAGAATGAAAGATTAAAGTCTTGCAAGTCACTTGGGGAAAAAAACATTAAAAATCCTTTCATTAAGGAAGAGATCTCTTTTCATTAATAGGTTGTAAGTGTCTAAAACAGTCCTTAGCATATAATAGGTGCTCATAAAGAAATTTTAAGTGAATCAGTCAATTTGAAACAGAAAAGCAGAAGTCACTATTGCTGATTATGTCTCTGGACGATTTGGATGATGTATGAAAAAGGTGTTCTGTGCGATTGAAAAAGACGCCTGTTGTGATCGAAGGAGCTAATGAAAGTCAAAACACATTGTAAATGCAAGGTGCTACCAGAGTGCATTTTGCTATTTTAATTTATTTAAGAGTAATGTGTGACTTGGGTTGTGCAAATGGCTCCTTTTTAATATCTCTGTCTTATTCTATTTAAATGTTCTATAAAAACCAACTTTAGTGACTATGCATTGTATCCAAATACAGATTTTTTAAAAGATATGATTAAGTTATTAGTGTGAATTATACAGGAAAGAACAAATATTCAAATAAGAATGAGACTCAGAATGTTAAAAATGATATATCCAGATTTATTCTACAATTGATGCTAATCACGTAAGAAAAAGTGATTAGATAGATGCTATTCCAGTTGAAAGCAGGTTGTAGGTGAACCAAACCCTTTCAATCTCCATATTACGTCTAGACTAATCTGGAAATGCAGATCTAATTATGTCATCCCTCTTCTTAAGCTGTTAGAGGTTCCCATCTACCTTTCCAGCCATCCCCCTCCCCCACCGCGGAAGCTCGCTGGCCTCCTTCCAATGCCCTGTGCTTGTCCTGTTCTCTGCCACCACAAGGATGTTCTGTCAGTACTTTCTCCTGCCCCGTGTGTGCAGTTACTTTTACTTGAACTAATTGTATTTATAGGGAAGCCTTTCCTCATTTGCCTAGGCACATTATAGCTCTGTCTTACGTGTTCTTACAACACTATGAATTAAGAAGAAAACCACACGGAAACATTTTTTTTTTAACCGACAATAGCCAAGGGGAAGAAGGAGGATGAAAATGCTGGGAAGAGCATCCTCTGGAATACTTGTCACTTCCTGCCCAAAATCTGCAATAGTGTAGTTTTTATCAGATGTATTGTTAGAACTGCCCTCCCCAGGCTTATCCAACTCTTTGACCTGAAGTCAAAAAATCATGTGAATAAATGATTTTTACTCTCTTTCTTCTTCAGTGTCCTCCTCCTCCGCAAAATAAGAATAGTATCTATTTTCTAGGGTTGTTGAGAAGGCTGATACCATGTCAGGTGTGGCACAGACCTGACCCACAGTCAGCATCTCGTTCGATGTTAGCTGTCATGGTCCTTTTTGCTGCTGTTGTTCTTATTCTGTGTCCATATTTCTCTTGAAACTTAGATTAATTTTTCTTAATTTATGTACTCAAATATTCAATACTAATGTTACTATGCAATGTGTTCTTAATCTTAAAAGTTTACAGGGAAAAATGTGAAAAAAAGGGGGAAATCCATTGGAAGAAGTTGTTTTCATTTTAACCCATCGTAGGCGGTGTCTGTTAGCACTAGCAGTAACACAGAAGACGTAAGGCAAAAAGTCTCGAAGGGCTCTGTGCTTTCTTCAGGGGGAGTGGAGTTCAGTCAGCTGATTCAAGAAGTCCTATGCGGGGGGAAGGGGGGAGGGTTGGGTGGAGGGGCTGGAACGGGAGTAGGGGGGAGAAAACTGTACTTGAACAATGATTGAAATTAAAAAATAAATAATAAAAAAAAAGAAGTCCTTTACTCTTGCAGCCTTAACTCAGGCCTTGGAAGTTATCATTGATTCTGAGTTTAGGGACCATCCCTGTTTTCACTGACCGGTGGGTAAGGGAATCCCAGTTCACATAGTAAAATGGCTACCCCTGTGGCAAGTTTATATGGCACAGACTGGAAAAGAGAACTATCAGGGATACTTAGACTTCTGAAAGGACTAGTTGATTACCTCTGGGAAGTTGTGGAACTACTGCAAGCCTTCGTTTTCTCCCCTGAGAAGGGTTGTTATGGCGATCCCTAAAGCGGGGGTCACAGACTTCTGGGCTGGCCCTGCCGAAACACTGAGAAAATTGTGGCTCTTATTTTCTCTCCCTTACACATGCCTTATATTTTCAAGAATCCCAGAATCATGTATTCTGAAAATGAGTCTGATTTTTATAATATGCAAAATAATATATAGTCCGACCTAATATGAACAATTTATTTTTATACTGAGAAATAATGCTATTATTAAAGCTGTGAAGACTATTATCCCCCTCCCCCAACCTACTGGGATAAACTGAACAATAATTTCACAGTTGTGAACTTAGGCAAAGGTGAGTGTTTGCTTTAAAAATCTTCCTCATTGCACTCATTACGCTTTCCTGTTTTAAATGATGAGTATTCGGTAACAACAGAATTCCCCCCAAACCCGCCCAGGAAACAAGCATTTCTCTTCTTATCATTACTTTGAAAGGAATTTCAGCAGTGTTTTTATTCCCCCATAAATTACACTAATTAGAGATATGAGTATAGTAACTGATATGTAAAGATTTGAAGAGCTTTGCCGTGAGCGTCCTTCTTACCTTGCCAAATGGAGATGTATTTACTGGTTGGTGACCTCAGGAATAGATGCAGTGTTCCTCCTCCCACAGTCATGAACAGCAAGTCTGGAGCGGCATAAAAAGGGTCAATCGAATAGGTCATACATCATATGGGGAGGCAGATGTTGGAACATATTGTAATGGATTACTGTGCAGTACATGGAGATGGCTTGTGGAATAGAAAAACAGGGAGGGAGGGAGAGAACGAGAGATAAACTATCAGTTGGTGTTTCCTTGCATGACTCTCGCAGATAGATCTGGTTCTTTATGGAACTGCTTCAATTATAAAAGTCAAAATGTTTTTTTTCCTAGCTTTTCAAGATTTATTGGTATGTAATAAAATGAAGAAAGCCTTTTAATCCAGTACATTTGAAGTGTTCCCTATGCATGTACTTTGGTATCTGTAATGTGACAGAAACACCATGAGAGCATCATACCTGGGAAATAGGTCTTCAGATTGAAGGTCAAACGTATTCTTTAATTTTTAGCAGGAGGCCATTTTCACTCTCTCAACACTCCGCTCCTAACTGATAGCTCAGTATTCCAAGTTTCACAGTGAGTGAGACTGAATTTGGAATAAAATAGTAAAGTTGGACTGTGTATTATTAATATTTGATGACGGTAGCTGTACGAAGATGGCATTATAGCTTTTGTGCATGTACTCACTATAGCTTTTTTAAAAAATTACAGTTTACATGCAATGTAATGTATTATTAGTTTCAGATGCATAGCCTAATGGTTAGACAATCATATACTTTACAAAGCGATCCCCCTGATATTCCCAGTACCTACTTGGCACCCTACAGCCCCCTGATATTCCCAGTACCTACTTGGCACCCTACAGCCCCCTGATATTCCCAGTACCTACTTGGCACCCTACAGTTTTTTAATGGTAAAACTGTACCACAGCCAGACATAATATTTTATTTCATTCCAGCTTTTCCAAGAAATATCACCCAGGAGTGATATATGTACATGGAGGTGTGGGTCGTGATGGCATTACTTTCTGCCTTGGAGCCCCTACCAGCGAGCCCCTTATTTCCTCAGACATGCTTTCCAAGGGGCACATCTGTCTTCTCTGAAGGCAGAGCAGTCGTTTTCTGAAGTTGATAACTTTTCTTTTTCCCCTGTGGCTTGTCCTCCCACGGTCTTGAACTCATGGCTGCATGCCAGCTGATCATCAGCTTTTTGGAGGTTTGGTCCACTCAGGTCATTTTCCTGCATAACCTGCTTTTGAAACTCCTATATTCCAATAGCTCCAACCTGTTCATTTTTTAAATTATGCCCCATTGATATGGCTTCCTCCATCTGGACAAATCTGAGTTTACTTACTTTTTCAGTTTTTTATATTTCTTGCTCTCAAGTTGCCTTAAAAATTGTGTCCAGATACAAAAGATCCTGAATCTCCTATGTTGTGTATACCTACTTGAACTTGCCCCTCCAAGTGACTGAATAGTCCCTGGTTTACCCAGACCACTACTCCTTTCACTCCCTTGGGATAGACTCCCCAGGTGGAACTTGAAACTGGAGAAGGGAAAACTCTTACCAAATTCCCCAGGTACCTTTCTGCAGTCACCTTCTCCCATGGTTTATGTTACAGCCCTCGATGCAGCAAGAGAAATAAAATGCTCCACACTTCCAGCCCCCACCTCACTTCTATGGGCTAATCACCAAGGAGGCTAGGAGAGAATCCTAACCATCTCCTCCCAGCTCTGTCTTTCCTGTCAGCTCTGTCTAGTCCTCATTTTTTTTTCCATCAGTCACCTTAGTGGTTAGTAAAAGTCATCAACTTTTTGACCTCACATTGGCATGCCAGTAAATTCCTTGATGGGTACAAGTGCTAGTATTCTGTGGATGGACATGGATGGAGTTTCTTTCACTTTTTGGCTATGGTGACTAAATGTTGTTTTCGGTGTGGGTGTACAGATATCTGTTCCTGTCCCTGCTTTCCATTATTTTGGGTATGTACCCAGAAGTGGGGTTGCTGGGTCATATGATAGTTCTGTTTAATTTTTTGATGAACTGCCATACCGTTTTCCATAGCAGTTGCAACATTTTACATTCCCACCAGCAATACACAAGGGTTCCAATTTCTCCACATCTTTGCCAACTTTTGTTATTGTCTGGTGGTTTGTCCTTCATTTTTTGTTTGTTTGTTTTTTAATAATAGCCATCCTATTGTGAAATGGCATCTTGTGGTTTTTCTTTGCATGCAGGTATTTTGAAGGTATATTTGTCAAGATGGGAGAATGAAACACACTTGATTTGTAAAATGTAATTCTTTATAAATTTGGCATGTGAGTTCCTATGTGCACCTTTGCCCTGGGATCCAGTAAAACTTAAGGCCTATCCTTTCTTTTTTTTTTTTTTACAGCATACTTGAAAACATCAAAAAGAACAGTGTTAGGGAGTTGCTTTGATAATTTTCTCCGAAGAAATATTGTGAAAACTAATGGGCAAAGCAAACTTACTCACATTGAAACATACTGATATGTTTTGAAAGATTTTCTCCAGTACATTAGTTTCTCTTTAAACTCCGCATTTAAGTTACATTAAGTAGTTTAAATTAAGCTATAAAGATAACACTTACAGAGCCTTGAAATTGTTTTCTGAAGTTTTTCCTTACAAATGTTATTTTTTCTCCTTTCCCTTAAAAAAACAAACAAATGCTTTTCTTCCACATCACATCTAACCTATATCATAAAATTAGCAGTGCGTGTGTGTACCTATTTTAAAAATCATAATAAAGGTCAATGCACACATTTAAAATTTTTTAATCTAAGTGGTTAACACAGTGAATATATATTACTTTTGTTGCCATATTTAGTCATTGCACTTAAAAAACAAAATCACCAACCATTTCTATGAATGTGTTTGAACTTCATGGTGATATTAATCAGGGAGATTTTAGCACTATTTACCTCTAATGTTATTTTTGAAAATTTAGGTCTCTATGTGTTTGCTTACTCAGCAGTTTAGAAGTCACTACTAATTTCTGAGTAAGAGCTTTCTTGATCACCAAAGTTGATAAAAGACTTGAACTTCCAGGCCTATACCTATTTAAGTTATTAAATTAAAACAACCTCGCCCCTGGCTGGCGTAGCTTAGTGGATTGAGCGCAGGCTGTGAACCAAAGTGTGGCAGGTTCGATTCCCAGTCAGGGTACATGCCTGTGTTGCAGGCCATGACCCCAGCAACCACACATTGATGTTTCTCTCTCTCTCTTTCTCCCTCCCATCTCTAAAAAATAAATAAATAAAATCTTAAAAAAAAACAGCCTTGTTGGTTTCATGGATTAAAAATTAAAAATTTGTAAAATTTGCCCTGGCTGGTGTGGCTCAGTTGGTTGGAGTGTTATCCCACAAAACAAAATGTTCCACAATTCCCTGTCAGGGCACATACCCAGGTTGCAGGTTCAATCCCCAGTGTGGGCAAACAGTTCAGGAGGGCAAACAATCAATATTTCTCCCACACGTCAATGTCTCTCTCTCCCCCGTCATCCATCTCCATCTCTATCTCTATGTCCATTTCTCTCTCTAAAAAGCAATGGAAAAAAAATGTCTTCAGGTGAGGATAAAAAAATATGTAAAATTTATTTATCATTACAGTATACCTCTTTCCTCTCTGTGTTAGGTATTGGTGTGGCATATGAAATGTCATTTGGAGAAAATGATTCTACTTATAAAAATAATTTTAATTAACTCAGCAAAAACAATATTAAATGGTTTTTCAATCTGTCAGCACTCTCCATTCTGACAATGGCAATGTACAAGTTCACAAATTTTCCTAAAGAATCAGTATGTTTTACCATATAACATTTAGGAAAGACAATATTTTCACTCATATTTTTAATGTCCTTTTTTGTTTTTTTTAATTGCTTTTTGTACCCAGCTCTGCTATCTAGTGTGAAGTTGGCGACATGGGGAAGAGACATGTGGGCTGTGGGAAAAGGGGGGGTGAAGACAAAGGGAGAATGGTAGACCTGACTTACTGTGCACTGTCTGCTCATTAAAATGTGAATGTCCCTGTCTCTCAGCCTATGCCCGCAGCAGGGGAAGGTAAGGCCCTTGGATCAAGCCATCCACTGTCATATGCTGCTGACTCCTGAGTTAATTGTCAGAATGGAGTGTCAGTCCTGTCACCTGGGCCTTTATTCAATTTTTTTTCACACAAAAGGAACACCTGATGATAGATTCCAGTTCAAATGGAAAAGTAAGCTTTGACCTAAGCAATAAAAAAGATCCCCCAAATAGTTTACATCTACTAAATAACTTTACTCTCTAAGTAATAAATATTTAAGATTCAATAATAATGTATATCCATTTATCAGAAATAAAGCATTTCTCATTTGTCTTTTCCAAAATATTTAAGAACATCTGTATGCTTGAAGTCTTGGTTTATCATCTTTTCAAAAGATATTTTTCTAATGATCTTACCATTTTTTCCTGTTCATAATTCCAAATTGATTTATTCACTTAAGATTATGGATATAATGAGTATATTAAACTATCTTTTGTTTTTATGCTGATAAGATTTTAAAATTAATTTTATTTGTCCTTTTTAAGTAAATGAAGTGAATGAATGAATGATGAGTTTTATCAACATCACCAGTAAGCCTTTTTTTTCTAATTCCTCAAATAGTAAAACAATGTCAAATTCTTTCCAAATTTTAAAACTGATATAGACATGATTATTATTAAATATTAAATATGTCCTGAAAGTGTAGTTTTGTTAAAAATAAATATTATTTTATGCAGTTCATTTCTGCCTTTATTCATTTCTCTTTTTTTCTTCTAAGATTTTCTGAGAAAACATTAAATAATAGACATAATCCCTGCCTTCAAGGAGTTTACTAATCATAAATGGTTTGAGGGAATAAATAGTGATAGATACTTTCATCCCTTCTAATGCTTTGATGCCACATGCTCCAGATGGCAATTAAGCACTAGGCTGGTAGCCAATAGGAGACGTTGTGTTTTTAGCAATTTGGGGAAAATAACTTATTAGGGAGAAGTGGCAGAAATTTACCATCTCAAGGAATCAACAAAACAGTCTATCTTAGAGTTTAAATAGGCTGTTTTATGAAATTTCTCCACCCCTAGCACTGAAAAGTACTAAACACTAGCTTAGAATGTCTGAGTAAAATGTTACCTTCATGAGAAGATACAATTGTATTTTACTGGTTAAAAGCTGTGCTATCCAAATACAATTGTTCTGTTTTTCCCAAATTAGCAATTGATTAATTTATACAAATTAATTAGTATTATTATTTGTACTAACTAGTTCAGGTTAAAATATCTGGTCTTTACCATTCCATCAGACTTTTTTGGGCCCTGCACTGGATCATTATGGCTCAGCACCTAGATGCCTGCTGCTAATGAGCTGTCGGTCCACTGTCAGCCCAGCAGCGCTTTGGTGCACTTGAGCATGCCACGGAGAAAACACGGAGTAAGTCTGGCTAAGCTGAATACAGTTCCCGCTCATATTACAGACACAGTGCATTATGCTCATAATACTTAAGGAAGTACTTCATGAGCTATATTTTAGGGGAAGCCCATGATGGAATGGTCTTAGCATTTTTACTAGCACACTGTAAAAGTATAAGAAAATTTCTCTATGTGACTTCTTCCTTTTTCAAAAAAGGAAAAATACTTGTATATATGCACATATATTTGTTTTGGCTACCTCACGAAGATAATCCAGTGACTATAACATGAATGTGAATGTATGATAGGTGAATGCTTCAATGAATTAAATCTATGAAATGTAGACTTTATGTACATTACACAATTCACCCTGTTCTCCTTCTTTTTTCTTTTCTGCAGTTAATAGAACTTGGAATTATTTTTCCCTCTTCACTGTCACAACTGTAACTTTTCAACTCAAGTTATCACTAAAATTATCACTAGTTATTTTGATAACCACATAACTGATAATCTCGCTTTATCTTTAGTTAAAAACAACCTGCATATTGCTCTCAAACATTCAGTGGCTTCCTCTTGTCTACATATTAAATTGAAAATCACTTGACTGTCTTTCAAGCTTTTCTATAAAGTGAACTAAGCCTACAAATCCAGTCCTGTTTTATTCTTCCCAGGGCATGCACGCAAGTAGGTCATCGTCCTTCCTACCATCCTCTCTAAACTACTCATTGCTCCACATTATCCTGTGTTCCCTTTTCGACATCTAGCTCACTCCTCTCCTGTGCCTTTCTTTGAATTGATCTCCCTTCGTAGAATGAAAAGGATTAAAAATCACAGGTGTAGACAGTGTTCCTTAAAACCTGAATCCTCAAGATAATTTGAGGTTTGTCTGTGTTTATATATTATGAAATAAAGTGGACTTCTGATAAATATCTCCATTTTTATCAGTGTAGGTAGACTGACCAGATAATGTCCTTCAATACTCTCCTTCCAGTCCCTCTTAATAGCTTTTTTAACGTCTAAACAACTAACAATCACAGAAAAAAAAATTGTTACAGATACTCATTTCAGCAAGTCAAAAAAGAAGTTACCAAACTTGAACATGAATATAACAGTTACTTTGTATATGAAACTACATTCTTTGTAACATGATGAGTGAAATTTAAAATACAAGCAAAAAGAGGTCTGGACCAAAGAATGATATACCTGCCTTCCAGAGACATTGGGAACAAGTAAATATGGATGAGTGTTATTTGCTTGGAGTCTCTGAACATACCAATGCTGAAGTAAGTCATGGAAGTTTAGGTGACAGCTTTTTTTTTTTCTTAAAATAATCCAAGGCGCTGAGCAAAAATACCCATAGGAAAAATACCACATCAGATAAGGTACTTTCTGAGGAGTGCATTAATTTTATCACTGATGGTCTTTTTTATGTTTCCTCTCTCTCTCTCTTTTTCTTCTACAGCAGTTATATGCTGCCCAGCTAGCTGCAATGCAGGTGTCTCCAGGAGGAAAGCTCCCAGGCATACCCCAAGGCAACCTTGGTGCTGCTGTATCTCCTACCAGCATTCACACAGACAAGAGCACAAACAGCCCACCACCCAAAAGCAAGGTACCCTTTTCAAGAAGCTACATGGCTTAACATTTAGAGTTGCATTTTTAATTCAGTGGTATTTATTAAATATCTATATGTGCCAGCAACTGGAATAAACTGTGGGTCTTCAAGTGGATGAGAGTCTAGTAGGATCAGTGAAGTATGTGTATAAATTTACATACATACATTTAGTCATCCATTTATTCCACAAACATGCATTAATAGCTAAAGTAAGAAATGTGAGTAATACAAAGAGTTATAAGGTAGGTGTATGGTACCCAAGTAGCTTACAGTATGATAAAATACAGATATCCATTCTCTATGATACAAAGTCCTATAACAGTTACAGATAAAGTACTTTGGGTGTTATTGGGACAGACAGGTTATCTTTAGTAAGGCATCCTGGGGAGGGATTCCCAAAGGGAGGGCAACTGAAATAGAACTTAAAATGTGAGTACGATTAAAGCATGCAGAAAATGTTTAATTTAAATATCAGTAACTGTTATAATGTATTACCAGTATAGATACATTGATATATATATATATGTATATATCATTCATCCAATGGGATTATCATGTAAAGATATGAGGATAATAATAGAGCCACAAGTAAGACTGTTTAAAATTAGTTTTGTTTTAGAAGCTAAAACAAAATAGGAAACATTTTCTGAGAGAACATGAAAAAAGATCAGGGGAATTTTAAATAATGTGTTTCTTTTTTAAAAAATTATGTTTTACTGATTATAGTATTACATTTATCCCACTTTTCCCCCTTTGCCCCCCTTCACCTCTTACCCCTGACTCCCTCAGGCAATTGCCACATGGTTGTTCATGTCTGTGGGTCATGGGTATAAGTTCTTCAGCTACTCCATCTCCTCGTTGTACTTTATACCCCCAAGGCTATTCTGTAACTACCTATTTGTACTTCTTAATCCCCTCACCTCTTCACCTGTTCCTCTACACCCCTCCCATCTGGCAACAATCAGAATGCTCTCTGTATCCATGATTCTGTCTCTGTTTTTGTTTTTTGCTTAGTTTGTTTTTTAGATTCAATTTGTTGATAGATAAATATTTATTGCCACTTCATTTTTCATGTTTTGATCCTGTTTTTCTTAAATAAGTCCCTTTAACATTTCCTATAATAATCGTTTGGTGATGATGAATTCCTTTAGTTTTTTCACTGGTCTGGGAAGCTCTTTATCTGCCCTTTGATTCTAAATGATATCTTTGCAGGATAGAGCAATCTTGGCCGTAGTTCCCTGACTTTAATTACTTTGAATAGTTCTTCCCAACCCCTTCTGGTTCCCAAAGTTTCTTTTGAGAAATCAGCTGACAGTCTTACAAGAATTCCCCTGTAGGCAACTAACTTCTTTTCTCTTGTTGCTTTTATCTTCTCTTTATCTTTTAAGATGTTTTCTTTATCTTTAACCTGTGGCATTTTAATTATGATGTGCCACAGAGTGGGTCTCTTTGCATACATCTTTCTGGGACTTTCTGTGCTTCTTGGACTTGCATGTCTATTTACTTCACCAAATTAAGGAAGTTTTCTTTTATTAATTTTTGACTAGATTCCAGTTTCTTACTCTTTCTCTTCTTCTTCTGGCACCCCTATGATGAGAATGTTGAACACCTTGAAGTTGTCCCAGACGCTGCTTATACTATCCTCATGTTTGGGGGAATTCTTTTTTTCTTCTTATTCTGATTGGTTGCTTTTTGCTTTCTGTGTTTCAAATCATTGATTTGATTCTGTTTCATCCACTCTACTATTGTTTCCCTATAAAATGTTCTTTACTTCCTACCTTCTGACTGGATCTTTTTAATGCTGTTTAGGTCCCCACTCACTAGTTCCTTGAGCATCCTTATAACCAGTGTTTTGAACTCTGCATCTGATAGATGGCTTATCTCCATTTTTTTTTAGTTCTTTTTCTTCAGTTTTGATATGTTCTTTTATCTGGGCCATGTTTCTTTATCTGTTCCTTTTAGCAGCCTCTCTGTATTTGTTCCTGTGTATTAGATAGAGCTGTTATGACTCCCTGTCTTGGTATCCTGGCCTCATGTAGTAGGTGAACTGTAGGGTCAGTGGCACAGCCTCTTCTGCCACCCAAGCTGGGTACTAGAGGTTCACCCTTTCTGTGGGCTGAGTACCCCTTCCTCTTGTACTTGAACCTTGGTGGCTGTTGGCAGATCAATGGAAGGGATTTACCCAGGCCAGTCAGCTGCAGGGATTAGCTGTGATCACTGACCACCAACCTCTGCCCTCCACGGAGGATCAGCTGTGCAAAGGGCAGGGTGGTGGTGCTCCAACGTGGTCTGTATCTGTCCACTGGGTATGTTGGCCCTGGGATTTCCTGGGTGGTGCAGGCCAAGATCAGCCCCCACTAGTATTTTGCCTGGGTCCACTCTGCCTGAGCTATAAAGCAATCTGAGATGGTTGCTACTTGTGCTGGGCTTGAAGATTGCCAGGTGAAGCTAAACTATGAATCTAGGCTGGCAGCTGCTAGTGCTGGACCTGGGCCCACTTTTCAAGAGGTACAGCAGCAGGGGGCTCTTGCTGGTTTGCGAGGATTCAGGAAATTGTGAAGCACGAACCAAGACCAGCCATTCAGATGGAAAAGCAGCTTGTGTGGGCCTTATGTAAACTGGGTGGGACAAAGTCTCTGAGGATCTCCAGTGTGAGGCAGTGTTAGCCAGGTTGATGGAGTCTTAGACGTGGCACCAGCATGCCAGCTCTGTAGTTCTGTGGCTCTGTAGGGGGAGGGTTCAGAAAAGGGACAATGGCTTTTGCCTGTCTTTCTGTCTGGGAGA
Source organism: Phyllostomus discolor (assembly GCF_004126475.2). Classification (NCBI taxonomy): domain Eukaryota; kingdom Metazoa; phylum Chordata; class Mammalia; order Chiroptera; family Phyllostomidae; genus Phyllostomus; species Phyllostomus discolor. The sequence continues at coordinate 182,621,801 of NC_040904.2, forward strand.
AAGATATACCTCTGCTCTTGCCTTGATGCCAGACACTTCAGTTTCTCCCTGTATGCCATTGGTGCCTTTCCAGCTGCTACCCTAGTGCTAGAGTTCAGAGGGAGTGAGTCTGAGTACATCTGCATAGGTTCTTTAAGAAGAACTGCTTGGAAGTCCAGAAGTTTCTACCACTGACTCATCTCCACTAGTTTTTGCAGGCAAAAGTTATGGGGACTTATCTTCCTGGCACTGGAACCCTGGGCTAGGGGCCATGGTGCAGGGCTGGGACTCCTCACTCCCAAGATATCCCTCCCAAAATTTTAGCCACTGCATGTGAATGTGGGACCAGCCCATTCCACATCTCTACCCCTCCAGTCTGTATAGATGTGGTTTCTTTAATTTTGTAGTTTTTGGATTTCCATTCAGCTCGATTTCTGACAGTTCTGAGTGATGGTTGTTCTCTATTTTAGTTGTTATTTTGATGTGGTGTACGAGGAGGTAAGCCGCGTTTATCAATGCCGCCATCTTGACCAGAAGTCAATAAATTGTTTCTTGACTTAGAAGAAGAGGCATGCAGAAAATGTATTTGATTTTTTTGTGTATTTGTGGAGGCCTTATACATTAGATGATGTATGACTATATTTTAAACTTTCTATGGGTGAATTAAAAAAGTAACCATAAAGTAGTTTCCCTGAGAATACTCAAGGAAATAATCACAAATATTTTCTGACTGTTAGAAAATGTTAAGGAGAAAACTGACACAGTAATGTACCCTCCAAATAACAGTTTTGTCTTTTGCTGAATTACCTAGAAAATTGCTTCTGTTTTTCATTTCATCAAAGCCATGCTGAAATGTCTAAAGAGTAACAGTTTAGGAATATTCACAAGAGTTTAAAAATGTGCAGGGTAAAAATAGAAAGTATTGAAATAGAAAAAAATTCAAAGAATTGCTTTAACCTCTTGTGCTCTAACAGATCCCTTTCACAGTTAACCAGAGAGTGAATGGCAAAAGAGAAGAGATCAGTTTGGAAAGTGCACTCCAACCTCTATCTTCTCAAAACTCGAAAGCCCTTTGCTATACTATTAAGAGATAAATATACTTGGAAGTATAACTTAACATGGAAAAGGACCTTAGAAGGTGATTCAACAGCAGTACGTGCAAATATATAGTACAGATTATTGTACACACTCCTGACATTGGGAAATATACATATGCCACTTCTAAGGTCTCTTTCAGCTCTGTAATAGACCTTGCATGTTGAGTGCTTAATATATACCTAAGGCTTGTCTGCTTTTCTTTATAATGACAGCAGAACATATTTTTTTCAGTTATAGTTTACATTCAATATTATCCTGTACGAGTTTCAGATGTACAGAAAGTACTCAGAAAATCCTGTGCTTTTTCAGAGTGGCACCCCGATACTCACAGCGCCCCCCCCCACAGTCATCACCACTCTGTTGTCTGTCTGTGTCCTGTGCTGCAGCCCACATCTTCATCCCTATTTTGTAGCTATCAGTTTGTGCTGCGTAGTCCCTCACCTCTTTCACCCAGTTCCCCTGCTCCTCTCCCCTCTGACAACTTCAGTCTGAACATACATCTTCTAAAACTTGGTAATAATTGTAACATTCAGTCGGTAAAATTTAATTTTAAAGCACTGATATTGTGGTGTCTTAGGGACCAGCAGTTTTAACATAATGCATATACAGGCTAACTTTGAGTGAAATAAATAGCTGTAGCAGTGTAGTCATTGTCACACACAAATAACTGTGTGAGGTATTATTAATGTTTTCTAGATGTAATAATGTTATTCTGTATCATGCTTTGTAGTGATGATTTATATAAGGACCTTTCTTTTTTATTTTTCAATTATAGTTTGCATTTAATATTATTTGGTATATAACATTTTGTTTTAGTATTTATCATTTATAAAAATTTTATCATTAATGTCTTTTCCCCAGATCACTTAATCATGGAGCTTTGGATGTTAGCCTTATCCATTTATGCATCCGTCCATCCATTCATTCATTCATCCATTCAGATACTTATTAAGCAATTGCTACAATGATATTTTTTTAGGTAACCATGGCAAACATAAAAGTGACTAAATATTTGTTTTGCCAAAATGAGGAACCTGCTTTATATACCATATGGTTCTAGACACTCATAGAACTTTATGGACTAAGTATAGAGACTGATTGTTTAAGTAATGTTAAATTCTGGCATATATTATGGTTTCATATACCTACATTTATTTAGTACTACAGAAAAATGCATTGTTTTTATAGCTATGATTATACAAATTTAACAAATATATTTATACTTTGTCTTTAAAGTTCTTATTTTTAAATATTAGCCTTCATAAATTTTCTATCATATAAAATTTAATATAACTGTAGACATTATATATCCTTCCATCTGCAGTTATTGTAAAAAACATAAAAAGTTTAACCACAAATAAAGTGCCTCTTCTTAAGTAACCACTACAACTTAGTGGAAATGTATCCTTTCTTTGTTCGGTATCCTCTAGCACACTGTCTACAGCAATTATTGTCAGAAAAGATGCCCTAAATATGCTTGTGTTTAAGCTCAGCAGTAAAGTTTAGTGGGTTAGAAATGGCCTAATAAATATTAACATTGTCATTTTAGTGAAGAAAATGGCCAAAAATAAATAAAACCAACAGTAAATAAAGAGGGCCTGAAATTGACATTTATACATAGCATAATAAATATTTTCACTTCACAAGATATTTTACTTCTATATAATAATAATTTATTATTATATTTATATTTTATACAATTAGTTATAAATGTCCTGGGGGTATTTTCTGTGTGATTTATTAGTGAATTTTCCTGTCTGTCTTATATATTGTAGAAGTATTCTATTAAAGGGCTTTCTGTTGTCTGCATACATTCCCAGCACAAGCCAAATTCATGGTTTACATCAAAAGTACATTTATTGTTTGGGACAATGGACTTGTAAGCCACATCCAGGTGATGATGTAAGGAAAATGATCTTATTGGCAGCTGTCAAAAATCATGTTCTCTGGGTGTTTTTTGCCTGCCCTTCTTCCTAGGCGTGCCTTTGCCTTTGACTCACGACTGTTGAGAAGGACACAAACAAAACTTATTTGCAATTTGCAAAAAAATAGAAGGGGGGAATCAAAGGGAGGGGGCTCCAAAAGACTGTAAAATTGTACAGCATGAGTCCTCTGATGCATGCTGTTTTCAATCTGCTGTGTGCCAGTTGGAGGCTTGGGGAGTGTGTGCGCGCACGAGAAAGGATAATGCTGAGAAATGATAGAGTGGCTGTGACCTCCAAGCTCAGCCTGGAAATCCAAGACATTGATTTCACTTAGCATTCCTGCTGAGAAATCTGGCGGAGTGCAGTTGTAATAAAAGAACAAGATTCTGTTCTAATGGTAATGGCGTATGACAGACATATCACTTTGTCTGTCCTCAGCACCAGAGAGAGAGTTGGGGAAAGGTCACCTGACCTGCGCTTGGCATTGTTTGAGTGCTGTACTGAGCTTTGAACTGCTGCTTAGGAACATAATTATTTGTAATATTCAACAATTTTTTAAAAAGCCTTTAGAGAACTCACAGTGAATCTCTAAAACCTGCACATAGGAAATGGGTTCTGTGAATGGGAAAACTTGAAAAGGAATCTGGTCTCTTCCAGATGTGCATTGGAGAACATGGACAGTGTTACTTGTTGAGATTTACATGTGTCCTTGAACTTACTGCTTGTGTACTGGTTTCATTAAACTGGTGCACTGGTTTCATTAAACCAGTACACAATGGTTGACAGAGAGTCATTGGTTTAACTTTTTTAAAAGATGCTTTGATTTTATTAGGCACAGGCTAAGAAAAGATGTGTTTTTCCTGCTCTATTTTTCCAAAGGTTCGAAATTCAGATCATCAGCAGGTTTTTTAAGTTTCTCGGGTGCTCCATAAAGTCTTAATTCATGTATACTTGTCTTTTTGCAGTTACTTAATTTTTCTCCTCTTAATTCTACCCCAGGACAATTTTTTATTTATTGCTCAGTGAAAAGAAATATATTTAATTCTTCAGAGATAGGCTAATAGCTCATGGCCTCACAGCTGTGTTTATGACTAAATATTGGTTAAAAAACTGAATGAAAGTATGAAATCTTGAACTTTTGTGCACAAGAGATCCTGTTTAAAGGAAAATGTAGAAATAATTTTACTTTTCATATTAAGGAAAATTAGTTAAGGTATTATTTAGCAGTATTGGCTATTAAATTTCAAATTCAGTATTGCTGCTTTGAATCTGCATATTTTTCCTAACAATGATTAAACTTTTGTTACAGTTTAGCCTTCTGCCACAGGATGGACACCCATGTATTCAGTGACTTTCACTTTTGTACCACATCTTTCTCTATTTAAATTACTTCTACATTATTTGTTTCAGATTTTTAATAACCTAGATAGCCTTTGGTTTGTGATAGCAGTTGATGTCTTGATAACATTTGTTTTATAAGAATAGTCATATTTTTAATAAGAGAATTAGTATCAGCCTTAAAATAGTCCTCTTAGGAGAAGACTATTTTTACTCAGTTTTACACATGACTCACACAATTGTTGGCAATGTATAAACTTACAATTCCATGTTATCAAGAAATCATCATATGTCATAAATGTGTTAACAATCTGAACTTCATATTTCAAGTGTTTTTCCTTGGCAAAAGTAGCCAAATATACCCATCTATTGGGAAAATTATAAGAACAACTTATAAATACTATTAAATGTCTCAGCATTTGATGAAAACTTATTACCTACAGTAACCAAGAAGTTAGTTTGAAAAGCTGATGACAAGAGACAATTTCTGGGTGCTTTTCTGTTAACCTTGCAGTGACCCTAGTCCTCCCCCTGGCTGGTCACAGTTATGTCTCTGTCAATGACAGGATCATAGATCGTCCCAGTCCATTTTTTGCCGTTGTTTTCAAATACTCCCAGCAGTGATGTTCCCATTTGCTCAGCAGTAGCACCTGGGAATTATGACAAGATAAGAAATATCTTTTTCCAACAAGCCAGAAACAGTCCTGGCCAGCTTACTAGACATAATCAGATTTTTTGAGGTGTAATATCCTTGTAAATATTGCTTCAAATTCAGAAGCCAGAAGTGGAACTATACTGTTAGCAGATCCTGTGTCACCGGCAGGGTAATGAAGATCTTTTCTGATTTGCCACATGCAAATGCTAGTCACGTGCTTGTGTTAGAAATATTAGAAGTACCAATGACTCCTGTTAGGGTGCCTGCTTTTGCTGGTAATGGTACCAGTCCAGTGGTTGCATACTATCAAATAAGGATATCAGTACACACTGATCTGCAGGGTGGAATTTTGTAGTTTAATACTGAGTCACAAACTGTGGTACACATACACACAAAGATATTTAGCATTATGTGTGAATATGAGAAACCAGAGGATAATCATGATTCCTCTTAATTGAAAATTAGTTCTAACAGGAGATTTGGGAAATAAAGCTTTTTTGCTAACTTTGAAACTGTTCTATAATGCTGGGGGAGGAGGGAGGGCTGAACACATACAGTATATCCACAACCAAGTTCAACCATCACCAACACTTACTATAAAAATACTATTTTTACTATTTGAAAAAAAAACACCCTTTCAAGATAAAGCACAAGGCATCAAAGCGATTCTGTAAGTTTGAAATAGAGAAGTGCCAAGGCCTCCACAGGAGTGTTTCCATGAAGGAAAGTTCAAAAAGCACTGCTCAGTATAACTATGACTTCATTTAGTATTTTTCACATTTTATCTGGCCACGAGAAAATTTGAGTCACAGTAGTCGCTAAGATGTAATTTCCATTTTGTTAAATTTCCTTGAAGACTACTATTTGACTTAGTCTTAGAGCTTTCCAGGTCAAGATCTCAAATAATTACTACTCACTCACTACACAGGCCTAGAACTGGTCTCTGAATGTTGTATCTGCAAGTCATCTACTTAAGCAGTATCCATAAAAAGAAGATGCCATCCATCTATACATGTAAGATACAATAAAGTCACTGATCCATCCTGAAACTGCTGGACCTGTTCTTTTGTAGATTTCATTTCTCCTACAACTTCAGAACAGAAGGAGATGTTAGTCTCAGCTAATTATAACGACATTCAAACTGACCAGTTTCTATTCTTACGCTTTAAACACTGTCTGGCATATCAATTAAATGCTAGAATCTCCTTAAGACCTTGCTCTGTACAGCTGCTTTGTGCTTTGTGGAAGGGCTGTTGAACACTCTTTGCTCCCTTGTATTTCAGTATCTTTGAAATACCTATTTTGTGAGCCTTTGAGATGTGATATGCATGTGTCGTATTCAAGACGTGAATTCATTTGCAGAGAGTTAAACTGTAAATGTGGCCCATTATCATTATCATCACTTTCTGGGTGGGACGTATTTATGGTGGCTGTAACATAGTAGCTCTGTCATTTTAAATGAAATAGCTTTCTTTTTGTAGTCCCATGTGGCTAAACTGAAATATGTTAAATGAAGTGTTATCAACAGAACCCCTGTGATGAGCCTCTTCCTTCCTTTTTTCATCTATCGATATATTCAGTTGACAGGAATCTCAAAAAGCCAGGTACTTAAACAGAGCATTTCTGAGTGCAGTGGTATTAAATGCCCAAGGAGGTCATTTGGTGATATATTCTTATGACTCAGGAAGAAGGGGGTTGGTCACATGTGTGTCATAAAAACAATAAGAATTACAAAAAACAAAGAGAGATAGACTAGTTATATTCTTGGCATTTAAAAAAGGCAAGATATACTGAGGGATTTAGGTAGTGGCCTTTGAATTCGGTGGGCCTGCCCTCTGGTTTCCAGTGTACCATTTTGTTTGGACAGGAGCCTGTCTTGCATGCAGCAGCTAGCTCTGATGAGTCGTGTCAAAGCTCTTTAATAATGCAAACCAAGATGTTGAGCGTGTTGCAGACACAGGAATATCCACAGAATCACATTTTTTTAAGTGAAGGTTGCCCTCTCCAATAGGTCCAACCCAAACCAGATTCACTATCCAAAAAGCTATGTATTTAAAGCATTTTAATTTTAAAACCAGGCACTTAAAACCTAAATAGTATATGAAAGAACAACAGAGCAAAACGAAAGAATGTTCCTCCACTTAAGTGTGCAGTGCAACCTCTGTGAACATCATGGCTCAACATGCACCAAACAAAAAATGTTCACACCTGTAAGTTTTCCTCAAAGAAAGGATGTACTGAGCCATATGCAAGCTGAAAAAGGGACCGGCTCCTGGGGCATGCAGTCTAATTCATGAGCAGCAGTGCTAGATGGAGAAGACACAGTGTCTCCCATCCGGGTATCGACAGGGCTCTTCCATACAAACACTTTGGGGGAGAAAGATGGAAGTTACTTTGAAAGGATTACACTCGCTATCGTTAAAGGGGATGGAGTGCGGATAGTTCTGGGATAGGCACATAGTCTGTGAGGAAGAAGTGTTTGCTCCTTTGCATTGGTTGTGGTTAACAGTCCAGAAAAGATCATGTCCAGCTCTGTGGTTGGCTCTTTGGCTATTCTCTCTAGATCAATGTAAAAATAGCAACTTTAGAAGTTCATTCAAAGTTTCCACATACACTTAGAAATGTTATTAGACTTTGGTTGGTTGTTGGTTTCTACCTGCAATTGTTAACTCATTAACATCTCTTGTCTCTTTCACTCTCTGGCCTTGTCAGAGACAGAGAAAGCAAAAGTACACATCTGTTATCTTTCTTTTTACAGAATCATTTATCCTTTTGACTTCCTACAACATTCTTCAAGTCAATTAAAATCTTTTGTTATGTATCCTAAATAATTGATCAGAGCGTCATCTGAGCTACTGATTGCTGACCCTTTCTCCCCTTTGGCCCTCGCTTGGATTAGAAGTGTTTGAAAAGAGAATTGAGAAGTGACACCATGAAAGATTACTCTACACCTCCGATTTCCCTCTCTGTATTGAATTAAATATATTCTGCTTAAAAATTCTTCCATATTCATGAATAAGAGGAATGTTAATGGTCTCTTTCAGAAATACCCCAGACTATAGATGTGTTATTAAAATTACAACTACTAGTGTTTCATTTAACTGATGAAAATAGTATATCATATTTATTTTAGATTTCATCAATAGATTTTTCCTGACAGAGAACAAAGCATTCTACTAATGCATTTAAGAGTGGACAGGAAAGCCCTGGCTGGCATAGCTCAGCGGATTGAGCGCAGGCTGCAAACCAAGTGTCGCAGGTTCGATTCCCAGTCAGGGCACATGCCTGGGTTGCAGGCCACAGCCCCCAGCAACCACACATTGATGTTTCTCTCTCTCTTTCTTTCTCCCTCCCTTCCTTCTCTAAAAATAAATAAATGAAATCTTAAAAAAAAGAGTGGACAGGAGATAGAAAACAGTGTAGTAATTATAGAGATATAGATGTAAGAGTCAAAAATAAAGAGATGTAACATTCTAACTTGAAGACAGATAAATTCAAAACCCAAAATACTCCAAAGTTTCATTTATTTAACAAAATGTATCAAAGGTTTTGTTTATAGAATTATGGAAGGTGAAGGAAGAAGGAAACCCAGAAAGCTTGTAGTCCAACTCATAATAGTCAGTCACAAGGTCACTTTGCCTCTGTCTAGACTCCTACTAGGCACTTCACAAGGTGGCATTATTTTCTAAAGAGTAACTATTAATGTCACAATATTCATATCTAAATCGAACTATAATCAACTTTCCAGTATTCCAACTTGGGATTCTGTTGAATGGCAATTGCATTTGTTATACTTTTTCAGTGGCAAGTGATAGACAACCCAGCCCAAATGGATTGAGCAAAAAGGAAATGTACTCATTAACATTTTTTAAAAGGTGATTCTTACATCAGGAGCTCAAATAGTAGGACATGGAATTGGTCTCTATCTCTTAGGTCTGTTCTTTTCTCACTCTTCAGAGAACTGCCTCTCTTTAGTGTTCTGTAGCTCCTTGTGCTTACACCTACCATTCACTGACTCAACGAATCTGAATGTACACCTTGCAGGTGCCAAATTCAGTTCAGGGCAGTAGAATTACACTACTATAGCAAAGAACATAAGAGTTTGCCCTCTTAAGATTTTGCAGGTTAAAGGTAAGAAACAAACTGTAAGTAATTAACCAAATAGGTGATTTTGTATATTATAAGTGCTATGAAGAAAATAAAACATGGTAAAATATGGAGTGCCTGGGGACAAGTGAGGTGATCTTCCTGAGTTACAAAGGAAGCCCTTTCTGAATCATGAAAGTGAAAGAACCTACCAAGGCCTGAGGGAAAGGTCTTCCAAACAGGAAGAATAGCAATTAATTGCAAAGACCCTACTATGTCAGAGCGGTTGACAAACTCCAGGTTTAGAAAATAGGCTGGGGTAGCTAGAATGCAGTGAACATGAGGGGGAGTGATATAAACTGAGGCTAGGAATGAGAAAGACTAGATCACATAGGACTTTTTCATAATTGGGAGTTTGAAATATATTGTAAATGTATTCATTTTTTAAAGAGACATTATATATTTTCCATTTGTCAGACCACTTATTAAACTGCTGTAATGATCTACTTAATGACTTCCTTTCTTAGGGTAATATGTCTTTGAAGCAAAGAAAATTTTTTTCTTTTATCCCTTGGACCCATTAATATTTTAATCATCTATACAATACTTCCCTAGAAACACTCATATATTTGAGCCCTAATAGCCTGTCTTGGACCTTGCCATTGGAGAGACAAGGATACTTAATTCAACAACTATCTGTCAATTGCCCGTAATGTGGTGATCTGCATCCTTGGACATGAGGATGCTGGTGAACAGTGTCAACAGGTCTCTGTCCCCATGGAGCACAGAGTTCACAGTGAGGAACATGGTGAGGGATATGGATAGAAAGAGACGATCACAGGTACAGGTGGCAAGTGAGTGCCAAGGGTATGGATTGAACCTCACATATTTCCAGGGGATTTTTCAGATTCACGTCATTAGAGATTTTTCATTTGTAGATAAGAAAGCACATGAAATTGATAGTACTTGTCATCACCTGTGGGAAGCAAATTAATGGTTGAGTTTTTGGAGTGATATGTTGGTACTAAGACTAATTATATGAGTATTGATTTAAACATAGCCACCTTAAAAAATTAGAAGTGTATAAGTGCTCATAAGAGTTTTGGAATTTTTATTTTACTTAATGTCTTTTGTGAAAGTTATAAAGCCATGTAAGAAAATAGATCCTAATTTGTAATTAATCTGGTTTTTGCTTTTGTTATTTGTTTTTTAAAATTTTTAAATTTCTACCCCAAAATTTATAATGCAGTATTATTTCAGCAGCTTTGCCAAGCACAGAAGACTTGTAGCCGTCAGTGAAAAATGTACTACAATATTAAAAGAGCTGCAACAGAGTAGTTTTAAGTTATAAATAGCTTAATTTTTATCATTGGGCTCAACCTGCAACCTCCTAAATAGAAAATTTGTGAGAGGACAACCTCCTTTCAAAATCAGCACTCCCTTCTTTCCTCCGTTTCTTCCTCCACTTCCTCCCCTCCTTCCCTTCCCTTTCTTCTTCTAGTTATAAATTTTACTAGTCTTGCCTCTTGTCATAAATATGCAGTGCTACCCACTTAAAAAACTTTATAAAGTTTCTGTGCAAGCTTCATAAATAATGTAATTATTTTCTTGGCAAAAAAATTCATTATATGATTTATTTACAATTGTACATTTATAATTCACTTAAAATTCTTTTTATTTTACTGATTTTGAGTTTATATTCAAAGTTCTGATATATCTGTTTTATTGTTCTATAAAGGGAGATACTTTTTCAGTTACACTTATTTTTAGATTTTCTCAAGCATATACAATATGGAAGTGGTATTATAATTGCACAGTTAACTTATGGAGAAACAGAGACTGTTTTAATCCAGTGCCTTTCCAAAGTGTTATAAGATACTGTTTTCCATCATTATTCATATTGTTTTTCATTACTTCTAATAACCAATTAAAGAACACATATTCTTAATTATGGTTCTTTTAAACAAAGAACAGTTAAAATTGTATAACTTGATTAGTATTAAATGTGAAAAAAATGCCTTCAACTGATGCACAGTGAATGGTATAATTCATATTGATTGATAATTATTGTTTAGGGTCTGCCTATATCAGCAGACAAATTTGCAAGCACATATTTCTTATCTCATGTATCTTAAATTTTGAGAACATAGACACAAAATAGCACTGAAAATGTAAAATACCTTTTTTCGGAAATAAGGAAAATTTTTATAACTTCTTTTACTTGAAAATATATTTTATTTTTTTGTATACTGAAATAAGAATTTTGGTCATTGACATTTTAATAAGTATTAAATTTGAAAATACATTCTTAATGGTTCAGAACATTGAATATTGAGAAGAACTTATGTAGCAGGTGCTTCTTGGAAAGCAGCATACCTATGGATGCACATGTCTAAACAACTTCCCTTAACCTGAGTCCTAAGGTGTCCTAAGTGTCTCATGGCAAGAGACACTTAGTACCTAAGTGTCTAATTGGTAGTACCAATTACTACCTTGTAGATAATATAATTGGATGCTTCTATGAATTACAACCCCCGTTCCTGTGAGCAGCAGGACTTACAAATGCAATATCCCACAGCTTTTAGCACTTGTACTTCTAACGGTAGACTAGCTGATTCCACTGGGTGACTTTTATCAGAACCTAAGAATACAAGGAAACCTTTAAAATTTTGATTTTCAGGTGGATAAAGATGAGGTCTCTGATTTAGAGAAAACAAAGACCAGAATTTTCATTTCATAGATTTATATAATCAAAGTAATGTGAAGGAAACAGATATAAACTCAAATATATAAAAATTCGTTTTCTCTCAAATTGTTTGCCAATACCAGAAAAGACTATGAACCTTATATTTTTCACAAAATGACAAAATATTTTTTATTAAAGCTCTGTTTTAGTTCTTGCAAAAAACTAAATTATCAGTAATGAGATTCTGTATGAGACTTGCAGTAATCATTATCAGTAATGAGATTCTGTATGAGACTTTCATTTCGATTGGGTCTTTCAATAACCAATGAATCTTATTTTTTTTCAAGTTTATTATATAGTTTGAGCTGTTAGGGTTTGCTGTGCAATTTTGATGACTTTTGGCAGTCTGGATATTTTATAAATAGGAGAAAATATTAAACCAAAAATAGAAAAGATAAAATTCTGCAAAAATTTTTCTTTTGTGCTATTTCCAGTATTTCCAGTAGCACTTAAAATAACATAAGATATAAATGCAGTTGTGAAGTATGTATAAAAGTATTAAGACAAAAATAGAAATGTCCTTAAATAGGTATAGATTTGTGTTTTTTGTACTTCTCTGTGCAACTCTTTTGATGATCAAAGTTTATTTTAAGTCAACAGGAGCTCAATATTCAGGTCAACCCTATCTAAACTGATGGTAAGACAAGAATTTTGGGTCAAATGATAGAATTTTTAGTGCCACTTTTCATGAAAATAATGCTGTCGTTTATTTTAAAAATGATGGCTCTGATCCAATTTTAAGAGAACCTTTGGGTAATTCTTGTTGGATTTGGTTTTGCTTATCTTTTTACATTACCATTTATAATGTTGCAGCAGACTATAATTTTGATCTATTATATCTGGAACTATAATTTATGGACTTGCAACAAACTAAGTGAAGGAAAGATCAATTCCATAAGATTGATCATAGTAGGTACACCTTCATCCATTGAATTTTAAGTGGCTGGCTCATAGTATGTGCTCAGTTAGTGTTTACTAGACAAAATGTTTATATTATACTGCTTGACTTTAATAATAAGTAGTTAAATCTTAGGTGTCACTGTGATATAGTTTTCACTATATGTTTCTGCAATTACATTTACTAACACAGCATGATTTAAGAGAATGTGCCCATATATGGATTCTTTTATTTTATTATTTTATTTATTTTTATTTTATTTATGTTTTTAATGTTTATTTTATTTATTTATTTATAGAGAGAAGGGAAGGAAGGGAGAAAGACAGGAAGAAAAATAACAATGTGTGGTTGCCTCTCATGTGCCCCCTACTGGAGACCTGACCCACAACCCAGGCATGTGCCCTGACTGGGAATCGAACTGACAACACTTTGGTTCATAGCCCATGCTCAATCCACTGAGCTACGCCAGCCAGGGCTTCATATATGGATTCTTTGAAAATTCAGTAATATATATTTTTTAATTCTTTTCAAGTGAACTCTGGAGCCTTTGATGTAACTATATTATGTTATAGAGTTCTGGGCATGTAAAATAAACATTGAGAATTTAATAAGACTGAAATAAATACTTAAGCTCTAAAATATTCTTGAATCCTTTAAAAAATAAACAATATCCACTTAAACTGCAGTTAATAAAATATAATTTATCCTAAATGAGATATCTTCTACCAAGAAGAGAATGTCTTCTTTGGTAAAAAGACATGTTTCAAGCATTAGACTACATTTCCTTGAAACAAAGCTGTACATTTCTTAACTTGTTTATATAATTTTTAAAAATCACATGATGACTACGCTAGTCATACATGAGGTTTCTAGAGTTACTTTTGGAAGATATCAATATTTATTGAGCACATACAATGTGCTTGATACTGTGGTAGAATAAAAAAAAAAAACAAAACAGTAATTGACATCCTGTACAGTGTATTGAGGAATGCAGGCAAAGAGTTCAAATAATATGGGCTAAGTACTGGTCAAAGAATAATAGAGAGGTAAAGAAAACAGTTTCCAACACTATCTGAGGAGAATAGGATAAGGAAAGACCTCCAGGAAATGTGCCATTGAAAAGGTTTTTAAAAGAAAATGAAACAGCCTGTGCAAAGACACAAGGGTAAAAAGAGTTGAGTATAGGATTTTGTCTGAATTATAAACAAATAAGGCTGACTATAATGCCTCTCTGGAACTCTGGAAGAGAACCTGAGAAGAATAAAACCGTAAAGAAAGATGGGAGTGTCTAAAGGATGGAGTGTAACCTTACCACGCATTCTCTGATCTAGCCTTACCCACCCCACTGGCCTGATACATTACTTCTGCCTTTCTCCCCATCCCAACACCAGTGTTGCTCGAGTGACATCACACTCTGCCTCTCTGAACTGCTGTTGCCCTCTTTGTTCCACTTTCTCTCTCGCACCTACTCATAAGAACTATCTCAACTAGCACCTCTATGCAGAATTGGCTATTTTGTCATGTGACCCCAACACACAGATACTCCTTGAGTAGTATCACAGCACCCCTATGATGCTTGATTGTATTTTTGATCCCCGGTATGACAAGAGTCACTTGAGGGTAGGGATGATTATATCTTATTCATCCTTAGCACCAAGCATAATAATTAACATATAATCATTGCTGTAGTTCTGTTACAAGAATAAACAAACAAACAAACAAATCAGCAAGTCATCTGTGGAAGTAAACCAAGCAAGATACCAGATTCAAACATATGACTGATTTAGGGACCCCCTAGGTGGAAGCATCAAAGGTCAATGGCTTGGATCACTGGAGGGTGATTGCAAGGCAGCTTGAGCTGCACAAAATTTACCTGTGAGTAATGAAGCAGTCAGTGCTGTTGTCCTGCGTACAAAGGCCACATGCACAGTAAGATGATGGAAACAGAGTGAGGCTTGTCCTTGTTTATCCTGTCAGTCTAGGTGAGATTCACTGGATATAGGAAATGTGGGCGTTCTGGTCATTGGAGAGATAGTATTTCAGGTAAACTGTGTGTGCTTACCTTTCTCACTTCTTCCTATGATCTGAATTAAGCACTGATTAGTTACTTCTTTTGGCCCTGATTCTGATGGCGAAATTTGCTTTTTCAGGAATCTTGAAATTAGAAAAAGTTTACCTTAAAAAAAACTATCAGCAGTATTCTAGTCAGGTATAAGTTAATTAAGTGGCATTCTGGTTGGTACATTAGTTTTCTGAGTTTGTTTAGTATGAATTCATGTTCAAGTGAATGGCCTCCCAGACATATGCTGAAGAATTAAGTGGATGCTGAAATGAAAGGCACAGGCTTATACTAATATTGGATAGTTTTGTTATATTGTTTAATTGGCAGTTCAAATAAAGTTTGAGGAGGAAAATTATGATTTCCCCTCCTATTTGTATAAGATTATGTTTCACTGCTTCTCATTTATAATGAACAATCTAGCTCATATATGGCAGAGAAATTATCTTATGTATACACAGTCACATATTTGTTTATATTATATATCACATATAAATATACATATATTACATTTATTAATGCAAGAATCAAGAATGTAGATTCATTTTATTTGGCAATCTAATGACCTAAAGCAACATTCAAGCTAAGGTCAAGTCTAAGGCAAATGTACTCATTCTTTCTTCTTAGTTGCATCTAAAAAATATAATCAAAACTCCTATGTGGTAATACCATTACAGTTTCTATATAAAATCTTTTATGCTAGACTGTGAAATGTGTTATTCCCTTAATTTTATGGGCTGGGAAAAATTAGTTATGAGGCATTACAGCTGAGTTTCACTACACATTAATTATTTTAATTGACTGTTTCTTGAATGAATAACTGATAAGTCAATCTTTCAATTCCTCATGCTTCATGACATCCTTAACTCAATACAGACACTTAAGAATCATTATTCTATGAGAGCTTTAATATAAATTTGAGATTACAATTAAAATCAGGGTCTTACCTGATGCTCAATACTAAGCCTTTTCATCTTTATTGAATTTCTTTGGCCTATACTTTGCATTTAGTATTATAACAATGGTAGGCAGAATATATAATCAAGCTAAGCATCCTCAATATGTTAAGAAAAAAGTATTTTGTCTCCAGGGTACGATATAAAAACTGGTCTGAACTGACATTCTCTATAAATAGTCATCACCCCTTCGACTTCTTTAAAGACATCATCAGTTCCCTCCCAGTCACTGCAGTGAAGACAAAGAATGCCTTAATGACTCTATTGAGGTTATCATTAAAATAAAAGGAGATTTTCAGACATCAGCTATAAATCACTATAAAATGGCCTGTGGGTAACCTTTGACACAACTCATTTGAAATGAACCTGGGATGGATTCATAGCCTTTGGTCAAGCCACTAGGTGGGCTAAAGGTCTTTTCCATTCCCTCCTTCATTTCTTGCAATATTAGTTCCTCTTGAAATGACCAGACAGCACCTGGATATATATAAATTGGCATGTGTTTCATGTTGAAATAAAATAAGTCCATTCAGAATGTAGTGTTGACGATGTCTATGGCACTTGAAATATTTACTCTTTTGATACATACTTCAGACATATAAATGCATTTGGAATGTGCTTGTAGCTACTTTGTTAAAATCTTTCATGATTGGGCAATTATAAACCTTTTGCAAGGGTTCAGATTAATGTTACCCAAATTGAACTCTGTATAGTCTCTATCATAATGGGAGATAAAAATTTCTATAGAATTAAGAAGAAATTACAAGATTACAATGGTTAGCGTGATTTTTCAAAGAAATTATTGCTTAACAATACTTTTCCCTGCTGGCATTTAGATGATAGAGAGGCAGCTCTGAAAAGTTGCCCAAGCATATACACCCAAGTGACTTGAGCTGAAAAGTCGCAGGCTTACTATAATTTTGACTATTGGCAAATCAGAGTATCTGTAATCTCAGCTTCCTTATCTGTGAAGTGGAATTGATTATATCTTACACTCTTGCTCTGAAACCAAAATAAGAGAAAATATATCAGGAAGCTTTGTAACTTTTAAAATACAATTTAGATTTCAGGGAGTAAAGTGAATAGTATTAGAAAATCAGCATTATAAATGAGCAGATATAAAAAATATATAAATTAATTTAAAAATGTATTAGTTTTTAGGTTACTAAACTTATTAAATGTACTTTTATATATCTTCTAATATTCAACTGTCACTCCCCCTAAATATGTATCTAACTAAGAGTGATCAGAGCTATAAGCATTTATTTCTTATTTGGAAACTAACCTTCTTAATGAGAAAATTGCATTAAAAATTAGAATTTCTCTTTGAGTAGGGAGCAGTTCCCAGGTAAAAATTGCGTAATTCCTGTATGCAATTAAGCATATACCATACCTTTTTGTCTTAATTCATGCTCTAATAGGTTAATTATGAGAAAAGGAGAAAAACACTTTTTGTCAAAAATTATTGGAAAATAATTACTTTTAAAAAAGATTTTATTTATTTATTTTTTAGAGAGGGGAAGGGAGAAAGAAAGAGAGGGAGAGAAACATCAATGTGTGGTTGCCTTTCATGTGCCCTTATGGAGGACCTGGCCCGCAACTCAGACATGTGCCCTGACTAGGAATTGAACCAGCAACCCTTTGGTTCACAGGCCAACACTCAGTCCACTGAGCCACACAAGCCAGCACAGAAAATAATCACTTTTGATAACTATCTTGAAGAAGGAAAAATGAAATGATCTGATCCCAAATAGCAAATTTCATAGAGCTTAATATTCCTAGAGCTCATGCCTGTGTACCTTTTGTGTTTTTAGACTCCAGAAAACGGTAGTATGAGGATCCACAGAATAAGGAAATTATAACCTTATGAATAGTCCTGAAAATTGCACTTAAACATCTAAGATCTAAAATCTAAATCCCAATTGTAGGCTAGTGAGCCAGTCACATTTGTGACAAAGAATTCAATCTAAATAATCCAGATTAAATGAAATACAGTTTTTTTCAAAAGAACTTCCTTTGTGACATTCTTTTAGATTAATCACAATGATATTGAAATATAATTTTCTAGGAATTTCATAGCTTTAAACTGTACTATGATTTAGTGTCTCTATACTACTTTACCAATCAGAAAATGAATTCCTTCCCTCTCATTACTACCAGTGCTGGAAATAATGCCTCAAAGATGCTTTTGTAAGAAATTAAAGAATAAAAATACCACATGAGAAAAACGGGCATATGGAACAACTCTGCTCATTCTATATTCAGAAATGAACATCGCTAATACTGCTCTTAATCTGAAGGGTGAGAATCAGTCGAGGCGAAAGCAAGTGGGAGGAAGAGGACGGAGTTTTTCATTTAATTTTATTTTTACTTATCTTTGGACTTTTTACCCTTTATCTTCAGTGACTGCCCCTTTTGCTCTGTCTGCAATGAATGGAGTGAAAGGAGTTGTAGTTTGCTTGTACTGACTAGTCAAGTTTCAAGTTAAATTAATAGGAAACCTGTCACTAAGAAGTTCTGACAATGGCTCTGTTAACTGGCATCTCCACGTAGAAAGCAGTGAGTCCCAGAGATGTCAAACCTTCAACTCTAAGAGGAAAGCAAGAAGGGAAAAGAGAGCAAAGCTCTGAAGACTGGAAAGAGCTATAAAATTCAAGCAGTGAGAAGAATGCATTTGAAGAGATTTAAATGCGGAGGGATACATTATGGTCATGCGTGCGCTTCTGTTTTGTTATTCACTAGTCAAAGTGTCATTTGTGTTGTATGTAGATGTAAAGAATTCGTAAAACACCTACGAAAGATAGTAGAAAATCTTGGAATTTATCAGGAGTTAGTCATTGATTTATCTTAACTCTCTGTATAATTAAAACTCAGTAGTTAATGTTTATTTTTTTTATTTAAGGCATATGTGAGTGATACAAACAATCACTACAGTAATGCTCGCCCTCAGGAGAATCGCACTGTAAAGGGTGAGAGTACTCGAGAACATCTGCAAAGACTCCTTTAAAGAGGAATCTTAAACTACTTACAACCTGATTATTTTTCATCAGTTCAGGAAAACAGCTGATGCAGTAAAATGAAATGCACTGATATGATTGTCACAGCTGGTAATGACAGGGTGCTACTTGAGTCTTCCCTGACCATCTTGCTTTGTGTCCAGTTCACCTTCAAACCCATTACACACACATGTATGCACATACACACGTCCCTTCTTCCCCAAGGTTCAGTGCCTTAGGCAATTCAGCCCTTCCTCAAGTCTCCCAAATACACACCAATGCACTCGCTAACTGTTGTAACTGTCATTAATCATTAAATAGTTATTCACAGTTGTTCTGCTAGAGATTTGTACCTATTAGAACCTGTGTATGCATGTATGTGGACAATGGAAATGAGGTCTTCTATTAATATTTAGAGTTAGCATTAAATGACTTATATATGACTATACCTTCTATTTCTTCTACCCCTTTCTTCTAGGTTCACTAGGTTCTCTAAAGATGGTCTGTCTTCTTAAACCAGGGCAAATGTTCTGCATGATCTCAAAAAATGTCAATTCAAAAAAAAAAACACCCCATAGATATCTTTTTTTGCAAGGGAACATTTTTAGTCTTCTGAGGTCTTTGAAAGTATTTGATTTTTTGTTTCAAGATCAATTCATTCTTTCATCTAAAGTTTTCAGGATTATTACCCTCCCTCCAAATAATAGGCCTCCTTGTGGTATTTACCTATCCTTTAGGGCACTCCAGTGGGACAGGGAGTCTCTACTCGTGTGTATTGGTGGTTTTTATATTGTCCCTCTGTCCTTTTGATAGGAATTCCTTTTGTGGATGCAAGTAGAAGGGTGTGCTCATTTTGTGCATCCAGGAACCGGCACAGGTGCCATCCCCAACAGCGAGGTGGCGGTACAGTGTGGACAGGGTGGCTTCTATTTTGTAAAGCTGTATTGCTCTGAGAGCTCCTGCTGTCTTTATTTGTAAACCCATTCTGTCATTTGATAATTTTGTAGTTCTTCATTTTTTTCATGTATTTTAGTGGAACTAATAGGGAAGTAACAATGACAAATGCTTCTTAATTATGAAATTAAGGACTGATTAGGTGGTGCCAAGAAAACATTGTATTCTTTTTCATGTAGTGACCAGTGTTTTAATTTTTCTAGAGCATTTTTAAAAGCTTTTGGAGATTTGCATTTATGAATAAATAAGAGGAACTGGTATGATTACGATAGTCCCCCCTTATCTGCAAGTGCTATGTTCCAAGAGCCCCTCCCAGTGGGTGCCCCAAATTCAGTTAGTACCAACCCTATACGTACTATGTTTCTCCCTAAACATAAATACACTAACAGCTTCTCTTGGATGTACTCAAATTTCCAGCCCCACTGCTTTTGTGTTTGGGGCCATTAGTAAGTAAAACAAGGGTTACTTGAACATAAGCACTGTGATACTGTGACAGCTGATCTGATAACCCAGAGGGGTACTAAGTGACTGATGGGTGAGTAGCATATACAGTGTGGAGATGCTGGACAAAGGGATGACTCATGTCCCTGGTAGGAAGAGTAGGTCAATGCAAGAAAGAGTTCATGGTACTGCTCAGAATAGCATGCAACTTACAACTTCCAAATTGTTTAATTCTGGAATTTTCCATTTAATATTTTTGGGCTGTGGATGATTACAGATAACTGACAAGGAGGAAAGCAAAACCTTGGATAAGGTGAGGACTGCAGTATTAACATCAGCTCTTACTGATCCATGCAATCATTTGAAAGCTTGAGTGGTGCTGATATATCCCCTTCCAAAGTGACTCACTCATATTCTCACAGGCCTAACAAGTTAGCATCAGTTGTTGGCAGAAGGCCTCAGTTCCTTCCAGGTAGACATTCCAATAGGCTGTTTTGAGTGTCCTCCTGACATGACAGCTAGCTTCTTCCTGGGGGTGATTTTGCCCCCCGGGAAACATTTGAAAATGCCTGGAAATACACTGAGTTTCTGAAACTTGGGTAGGAGTACTAACAAGCATCCAGTGGTAGATGCCAGAGATATTATAAAACTTCCTACAACACATAGGATAATCACTCACAACAAAGAATTATTTATCTAAAATGTTGAGAAACCTTGTTCCAGAACCAAGTGATCCACAAAAGAGAAAGGTGGAAGTTTTAGTCTTTTATGACCTAACATCAGGAGTCAAACTTTCATTTCTGCAGTATCCTATGGGTGTTACAGATCAGCCCTGTTCATTGTGGAAGAACACATGGGACATAAATACCCGGAGGCAAAAATTACTGTGGCCCATCTCAGAGGCTGGCTATCACAGCAGCACTTTGTCTCTAGAGAGAATGACGGTACTTGGTTTAGGTATTTCAAAGCAATTTTTAAATTAAAAAATTAATGTGAAATATATGATATTCCAGAAGCCAGGCTTTTTATTCTTTGCCATATTTGTTTTTAAATATCTATGTATGTGTTTGTAAATACAATTTATATTTTTGAGGCATTAAATCAGCAAAGTCAGAAAGCAAGGAAATACTTTATTATAAAGTATTAATGGAGAAGGCACAGGGGGCATTTTACACAACAAATTAAATTATGAATACTATTTGAATTGTTTTAAATTAAAAGGACCAACAGTTTAAATGTAAATGCAATGATAAATTACTACATAGAAGCAAATATCCCCCAATTACACTACTAGCATCTACTTTTAAAAGAAGTAGGTGCACATTAAGCAAAAGTATAAAATGGCAAAGTGAGGAAGCCAAAGGAGAAGCTAGAACATATTACCCTGGTCTAATTAACTGGAGTCTTGCATTTAAATGGCAGTCAAATCTAATGATAGCATTAACACAACAAAAGCATACCTGCTAAAGAATTCTTGGAGCTCTGTCTGCATGGTTAGTAAGGCATCTTGCAGTCTCCAAGTCCAAAAGCAAGCACCTGTTTATGAAAGAGGCTTCAAGACTCTGTGCTCTGTAAGATGAACCTAGTAATTAAGTATGGAGTTGGGGAGACCACATGAGCAGGATTTCTAATTTTTGAGAGGTTAAAAAAGGAATAAAATTTTTAAAGTTATTTTTATATTATATTTATTTAATTGACTCTTGCACTTAAATGGAAACCTTTTCTCATCTAAGTTCTACTCGAAGGAAAGATCAGGGAGGGATATGGCAAACTTTTTGAAGATCCTCATTATATGTCTGTTGTGTTTTGTTTTTCTCTTTAGTAAACCTCTGCTGAATTGTAGAAAGGCGTGTCTTATTTGGGTGGGGAACGTGAACGAGGGCTCCCACAGTGAACAATAAGGATAGCAGAAGAAGGTGAATGTGACCACAAGCTAGGGAAGAACAAGGTGGCATTAGTGCACATGAGGCAGTGCAGCCTGTCATATATAACTTCCCTACTTAATTTAATACAATTATTTCATCAGAGAGGATAATAGCGACAGGGTGATTAATTTTGCAACATGTTTCATGAATGCTTTTACTTGTGTCCATATGTCAGCATTGCTACTTACTTCACATGAGTGTTTATGATGAGTAGAACAATTGCAGTTTTCAAACTGTGCAGAGAAAGTACCCTGAAATTTATATATATATATATATTTCAATTTATATATAAATATATATATATAATTCAATTGTTGTACAGCTATTAAAGGAGTAAAGCATATTTTTAAATAAAATAATATATTGAATGCATAGACAAACTATCCTCAAAGAATTCAGTTTAATAAGATGCAATTCCACATAACATGTGCACCTAGATCTCAAATAGAAAAAAAATGCATTTCTTTGCTCTTTATTATTGAACACACAAAACAAAAACCTCAGAGCCACCACGTGCCTGGATGTCAGGTCATTTGTGTTTTTCTAATGCCTGACATATTACAGCCATTAATAAATAGTTGAAATTTTATTCAATAAATAATGAATGGATGGATGAATGATTGAATAAATTTATATGGCCTTGTCCATTACCATTAGAGTGCTATAAATTTGTTAACTACCACATAAATGTTTGATTTTACAATAACTACTTTAGGTAAATATTTAAGGAAGTTGAATTTTGAGACAATTGTGATGTGGCATAAACTAGATCATCAATTAGATAAAGAGAATGAATAAATGAGATTTTTTTCGGAGAGTACAATCATGTGCACAAATTTAGCAGTCCATCTTGTCATCCGAGGTCTGCATTGTGGGTATATTTCCATGTTTTGAAGAACAAGGATGCAGGAAGGAGGGAAGGCAGAGAGGGACGGAGGGAGGGAGGGAGGGAGGGAAGGGAGGAAAAACAGACTTCTTTAGGACAGTGATATCTTTATTTTCTAGTTCTCTATTAAAATTTCTTAGCAAAGAAATGAATGAAGGCTAAGGAGTAGAAAGAAAGAAATAACCCTCCAGGGTTCTGGAGAATGATTTTTCTTTTCTAAATTATCATTGATTTCTATAAGTAATCAAATATCAAAATGTATTTGGTCTTTGTTAAAGTAACATGTTTTTCTCTAGAATAAACTTATTATTTGAAAGTCATCTAAATTAAATGTTTTTCTAAATGAAATATATTTTAACTTTATATGTTACAGTGTTTGCTAAGTTTACCTGGAATAATCCTGCATTCATGATGACAAATGATATTTCTCCAGTATATCTAAGGCTATATATTTGTGTCAAATTATTTCCATACCTGATTTATTATTTATATGGATGGGGTTTCATTGGCTGGGATACAATTTCATTAGGACCTCCATGATAATTTTAGTATTGTGTGACCACAACCTGATAATAAGTGAAGTGTTTACTTCCAGACAAGTTAGACTAGCTGTAAGTAAATGAAACATGCCTGAACTATTATGGTTGCTTGTGTTGTACTTTGCTTTGCATTCTGTCCCAGGCAACTAAGATTAGAAAATACTTTATTAGGAGAAAGTATAACATGAATAGTTTCTTAAAGCTTGAATTTAGATGTATAAAACAGTATTCTCTTATACATTATTGTATAAATTGTTTTATTTCTGGCATATTGTATACAAACCCTTGGTATTTTTTCTCAAAAAATAGTCTAAGTTAACTCTTTAATATTAAGGAAGGAAAATTTTGATGCTATACAGTGTAGGGAAGAGAGAAGCATAAACAAATATAAATAAGTGAATGATTTGTGCCTCAGCTTTTAAACCAATGTATAAAATAACAAATATGTGTATTACTTCGTTTTATTATTTTATATGATTGACCATTTTGTGGTAATATAGTTAAGCCTGAATTTCAGAAAATGTATTCATTATCAATTTTTATATTTAAGTTTAAATTTGTCATGTGAATGAACAATATTGTATGTTGAAGTCAAAAACCTGGGTTCATTAGAACTTTCTGGAGCCCTGGCTGGTGTGGCTCAATGGACTGAGCATGGGCCTGTGAACCAAGGCATTGCCAGTTCGATGCCCAGTCAGGCACATGCCTGGGAGGCAGGCCATGTCCCCAGCAGAGGGTGTACAAGAGACAACCACACATTGATGTTTCACTTCCCCTCTTTCTCCTGCCTTCCTCTCTCTCTAAAAATAAATAAATAAATAAAATCTTTAAAAATAAAGACTTACAGAAATGAAAAAAAAATTTAAAGATCTTTCTGAACCATAGTTTCCTCTCTAGTTATTAATTACTTCACAGTATTGGAAATTAAATAAATGACTTGAAATATTTATAATTCTACCAGTGGAAATAATAGTCTTCTATTAGTTAAAACTTGTTTACCTTAACTTACACATTTGCTTTAGCTTACATGCTTGTTTTGTATTTATCATATACAAGTTTAGAGCTATTCAACAGGCACATAGGATTCTTTTTAACTATCATTTTTATAGAAATGAAATACATATGATATGTGCTATCCTCAAAAGTTTGAACTGACAACATAATTTAACAATTGAACAAGCATTTAAAGGAAATTGCTTTCCTCACTGCTTGATGGTATACTTGATAGAAATACTCTTTTACAATGCTTTCTTGACCTTAAAAATTTCTTATATTTGTCTCTATCTAAATTATTTACCTTAATTTTTAAAGGTATGTTTTATATATAAAAATAAAGGTAATCCTGCTAAGCTTTCAGATTTCTCCCAAATGAGATATTGCAAATAATAAAGTAGAAAAAGCCTTCCATTTGGTGTTTATTTTGCATATTCATAATAACAAGATGCATGTCATAAATGAATAGTCCACTTCCATTTCATAGTTTGGATTTCTAAATCTTTATCTAGTCAAGTAAAAAACAATTAATAAAATAGGGAAACTACTGTGATTTTGTATTCTTCATGAATAATAAACATTTGGTATAGCAGCTCTGTAATAAATTATTAAAAGAATCAAATTGTGAAATAATATCATGCAATGGGTCAAAATTGTTTTTATAGTTACCAGTATGAGGATCAAGCATGCGGGTTCTTATTAATATACCATTAGCCAGGTCACACAATGAAAGCAAATGAAAGGGCAATCATAAATGACATTTCTATCAACTTTGGAACTATCGACCTCTATTATGTCCTTGGGGCTTTGCACTTTTTGGCTCTCAGACATCTGTACTGCCTTGAAAGGAGGAGAATATTAAGAGTTCCAGTGGCTCTCTTGCTCTAATAACTGCCTTGAGTAGTCAGTTTTTAGTATGCTTGTGCAATAGTTCTTAGTGCTTAAAACACAGCCTGTGGCATTTCACCCCATCAGCACCACATCTGCATCATCTTCATCAGCACCACCGTCCCTTCTCTCCACACCCACACACACACACACACTATTTCCTTGTGCTCAGAAATCTCTGCTGCAAATCTGTGAATATTATAACCTCCTCTCTTTTTTCTGCACAGTCAGGTGAAACAGCCACCTTTAATTTCTTCAAGCATCCCCTCAAAACTTTTGCAAGAGTTGTGATGCTGTCAAAGGAAGTTTGCAGGCTGTCATGACAAAAGCCAGTGGTTTAACACGGAAGGTGGCAAGCAGCAAGCAGGTGCAACGTTTGATGGGGGAAAAGTGCCTCGAATATTTATAGCCTTATAGGAAACAATGAAGCTCCTACCTGGCTGAATAACAGGGAGAAAATATGATTCTAATCCTTAATGGCTCACTCAGTCTCAGTAGCATTTTGTTTATTATGTAAATGCATGTTCATATTTATTATTATTAGTGTATATGGTATGTTCTGATAAAATTTTAAAGGTTGAAAAATATTGCATAATTTTAATGTTACCTCCTTATATTGAGGAAGTTTTTAAAGTGTTTTGAAGCCAATAAATATATATATTTAATAATCTCCCTGTATATTATATAAAGCAGTGTCTCTCAAATGCTGGTGTGCATCACCTGGGAGTGCTCATTAAAACACAAACTGCTGGAACTCATCTCTGAAATTTCTAGGAGAGAAAATTTGCCTCTCTAAAAGGTCCCGGTAGTGCTGGTGGTACTAGTTCAAGGACCACATTTTGAGAAGTAGTGATTCATACTGGAGTAGAGTAAAAAAAGGGAAACAATATCTCTGGATTTCTGCCAAACTTAACATCTTATACACAGATCATGGCTGATCAGCTCAACTAACTGTTCAAATTGAGGAATGTAGGAGTGATTTTACCCAGTCATGGAATTATCTTACTTCACTTTTTTCCAAGGTTCTGTGAATCCATATAAATTTGGAATAATGGTCATTAATTTATTGTACATCTAACATAATTACAGAGTGCCATTTTATTATCTCTTGGGTATTCAAGTAACTGTTCTTTTCTATGAAAGAGAAAAGAAAATTGAAAAAAGTGTTAGTCTGTTTTCCTAACCTGTCCATAGGTCTCATAAGTACAGCTAACTATAAAATCTAGTAACATTAAACCACTTTTAAAAATACAAATTTGAAATCGATGTTATAGTATACCACTTTAACATTTTAATAAAGTGCCTTGTTTCAATGTTTATGAAAATATATACATCAAATTTTGTGCACATTAATTAACATGTTTACTAACATGTCCCCATGTCACCAAATCATGCCATTTGATTCTAAATTGTTCTACTTTCAAAAAGTCATCCTGCTACTACTGGTAGGTATTTGATATACTTAATTTATGAAGATTAAATAGTAACTAAGTGGAAAATACATTTTTATTCTACAATAATACCTACATAAAATTGAATATAATGTAAACACTAAAAATAAATGATATATTTCAATTTTAGAGAACAAAAAATAATAACTTTTTATTTGTAATGAAAGAAAAGTGATGTAATGTTAATATCTGATTATTATACATTGTGATTAAAATTTCAGTGATAATTGTATCCATAAGGGCTAATATATATATATACATATATATAATAAAATCTAAACAATGAAACCTGATCTATTCAAGCATAGAACAATTGAAAACCTCCATACCTGCTGAATTGACTACATACAAATCTTTATACTATCATGCAGAACACCATAAACAAAATCTGTAAAGCAAATTTGGATTTTAAAAATGTAATGTTAAGTGTTTAGAACAGTGTTGCACATATATAAATAGTATATGTTTGTATAATGTTAATTATATTTATTTTCAATTTTAAGTTAAAACCAAAAGTACTTCTGTGAAAATTAAGAAAGGGGATTATTTTATAAGACAGTTAGAAAGGTTTCTCTTTTTTGTATTTAATTTGGAGAGCAGTTCTGATCAGAGGCATGCACCATTTAACACCTCCATCGCAGATGCTTCAGGCGCTCTGCCTAAGCACCAGGGTACAAAGATGTGTGGGACTCAACCCCTGTTCTTTGGAGGCTGGCAAAAACCTATCTGCACCATACTTTTATATGAACTATGCATTGTCTCTCAGTAAAGATGAAAAATACAAATAATAGCTCTTTCAGAATATTTCTTACAGGTGATATCACTTACATGCTTTCTGGATAGCCGAGTGCACATATACCTTATCTTATAAAAAGGTATTTCATAATACGTAGTTGAAAGTGACGTTTTTGACAGCTAACCAAACACTTGTACTGTTCGGATTGAATGTTAAGATCACTGATTGGTAGAGTCATTTGTTGGGAAGTGACAGGCGCCGTACCTTTGTTTTTCTAGACATTTTAAATCAGCTTTTCCTTATCACAGCTCATGTTCTGATGATCATTGCAGGATGAAGTGGCCCAGCCACTGAACCTATCAGCCAAACCCAAGACCTCTGATGGCAAATCACCCACATCACCCACCTCTCCCCATATGCCAGCTCTGAGAATAAACAGTGGGGCAGGCCCCCTCAAAGCCTCTGTCCCAGCAGCATTAGCTAGTCCTTCAGCCAGAGTTAGCACAATAGGTAAGTTCTGTTTCTTTTGTTCTTGCTGATTTTCTGTTTATGGCAATTGAATGGAATCATCTTTTACTGGCAAATCACGCATACCCTATGCATGGCTTCAGTTCCATACAAGAGTTCCAATTTGATGAACCTCATAGGTCTGTTTTAAACATGCAATTGAAATTGATAACTGAACCCCAAGTTACAATGTCCCCCTGAAAACCCAATTGAACTGCTTGTGTGTATTGACATACCTGATGCTCTTTAGCTTGTATGGAAGAAGCTTAACGACTCATCACAGAGAGCAGTGGCTCCCGAATGTTTTTGTCAGGCGACTTGCATTTTCCATCCCTGAAATTCATTTCTCTTTTTTGTGATGTATACAAAGTGTACATAGTAATGAAATACCTTCTGCCTATATCAGCAGCCAATCATCAGGATATGAAGTTTGTTTAAGTCCATACTGTTTGAAACTTATCTTGATATATCCAAGTATTAGAAAAGTGAGTAGCTTTATTTTTCCATAATTTTCATTTCAGTGGAGTATCCAAACATTAGAAAATGCTTCTATAAGCTTTTAAAATTTTTCAATAATTTATATTTTAGTAATTTTTATTTTACATAAATTAGACTGTAAATACTTACTTAAACTCACATTTATTGATATGTTTATTATCTGCAGATAGCTATGAGGAGGCTCACAGACCAGCCCTCAAGTAGCTCAGGGTTTAGTTGGGGGAAAAGTCATCTTACTGTACAAGTCAGCCATTGCCCATTATATTCCAGAGCACATGTACAATCCTTTGGTCCTAGAAAGGAGAGTGTTGAATTCTATTTGGGGAAGGATCAAGGGAGGCTAGGCTGGGGATAATTTAATTCAAATGGAGCCTTGAAGAAAAGATATATTCCTAGACATTTTAGATTGTGAGAAAAAAAAGTAAAATAGTATATTTTTGAGAAATATACTGATCTGGCTAGATATAGAGTGAGTGAGCAGTGGAAAGTGATCAGAGCTAAAACTGACAGGGGCAGATGGAATCTGAGTGAATGCCACCCTAAAGCAGTGTTGACTTTTTCTCCAGACAGCAGTCTGATCAGAACTTTAAGAAGAGCCTTGGCAGCAGAGATAGATTGGAAACAGAGAAATCATTGTTTTATTGTAGAAGAGTAAATGGCATGAAATAAAAATAACCAATGATAAGCAAGGAAGAGAATAGATGGCAGATATATTGTTAAAGAAGAATCGGCATAACTTATCTACAATAGAATGTACCTGGTGAGGTTCAAGTTGGAGACAGAGGCTAAGATTTTGAATTTATAAAATAAGGATAGTGCCTTAACTATGAAAGAGGAGACCAGGATGGAAGCAGGTTTGGAGGAAGACATAATATAAAACTGTAGTAAATGATGAATTTCAAGCACAAGGAGCCACTAATGTGAAGTTGTTCATGAAGAAATTGTAAATATAAGCCTGATATTCAAAAGGATTGCTATAATTTTTGACATGGAAATTATTTCTTATTGAGCTTGTTGAAGTCATCAAAGCAAGTAATTTCACACAAAAAAGAAAAGCATGTGTATTATAAGAAGAAAAGTAGGCTAAAGAATCATAGGTATTGCCCACTATTTTAGGTATCTCCTGCTGCCTGACTAATCAACTTAAAACTCAGCAGAACAAACTGACCAACATTTATTATGTCATAGTTCCTAAAGGTCAGATCTGGGAACAGATTAGCTAGGTGGTTTTGGTTCAGGGTTTCTCTTATGGTTGCAACCAAGATGTTAGCCAGGGCTGCAGACCTCACTGGGGATAGCTGATAATTTTCCAAAAAGACTTACTCTCATGACCGTTAGCTGGAAAGCTCAGTTCTCTGCCGCATGGGTCTTCCCATATTGCCGCTCCTGCATGATGGCTCACTCTTCCCCAGAATGAGTGATGGAAGGAGAGAGCAAAGAGAAACCCACGGTGCCTTTAATGACCTGGTCTCCAAAGTCACACACGGTTCTACTCTATTCTTTTTATTTATTATAAGAGAATCAAAAAGTTCAGCCCAACTCAAAAGAAGGGGAATTAGGCTTCCTGTCTAAAGAAAGGAATATCAAAATATCTTTGGATGTATTCTAAAACCATCACATATTTTAGGGGAAAAACTGATAAAAAGCAAGTGTCTTAGAATGTAGATAGGATGGTGTCATGCTAGACTAAGAAAAAAAAAATAGTCCAAGAAGGAGGGGTTATTAATAGTATCACACTTGCAGAAAAGTTAAAGATGATGAAGAAGAAAAGCATTAGGATTTGGTTGGAGCTCATGGATAGGCAGACAGAGAGGTTTCAGTACAAGTTTTTAGCAGAATTCCAATTACAAAGATTTGAAGAATATAGGGAATGCAAGTACAGTTGATATATAGACCAGTCTCTATAAACATTGGTGTTGAGAAGTGATTTTGAGAAGGCTGAGTAGTGACAGATTTTAGAAAAACCATGTGATACAGCAAGGAGAAGAGATGATGAAAGAGAATTAACCTTGGAAAGAAGAAAAGCCCATTATATTTTCTGAGACTAAAGGAAATGAAGAAAAGAAAGGTAAAGTTATAGAGAAATTATGGGATGGATAGAGAGAAAGCTGAACAGGTCTATTTCAATTGCTTCTGTCTTTGCAAAGTAGAATTCCAAGTTATTTGCCAAAAGCAAGTCAGTCTGGGGCAGTGCCACAGCAGTGAGAAGAGAAACAGTGAAAACTTAAGATCCGAGAAGTTTGAAAAAGGTTTGGGGTATACGTAGGTTTCTTACTATTACCCACCGTTCTGTCATGGTTGCACTCTCAGGTACTCGGCTCCACATCCAAAATGGACACCAAGATAAGACTTGCTTTGATGTCCTAAGTAGGTAAAATAAAAAAAATATTTTATTTGGCAAGAATGATTTCTTTCCATAGCAGACACGAAGGCTCGTAAATATGACAGTGTTGGTATATGAGCTACTTGTGTAATGCCATCAGAACTAGAATATTAAACTAATGGACTAACTAATGCATTTGCATTTGCATTTTTATCATATGAGGATTTTGTACTTTAGCATTCCAAGCAGTAAGCATGACAAAATATTTTTGAAAGGCAAGAATGTACTTAATGGTATTTATCATCTGACTTTTCTCCACTCCTGAAACTTCTCTTATTTTGTTCCCTGAAACATCCCTTCACCACATACACAACATCCCTCAGATTTTCCAAGGAGTTGAAGCCACTATAATTTACTTTTCTCTTTTCAATAAATGCAGATGTTGAAAGCTGAAATTGTAATGAGTAATAATGTAGTTGGATAAAAGCTGTGAGCATTAATGGTGCTGTAAAGGTCACTCCTGAAAGAAGAATTAATGTGTTATGCCATTAATAAAGCATGGAAAACTGTGAACCAAAAGATAACTTAAGATATTGTTAATGATGCAGGGCTCTTTGTTGCATACCTATCAGCTATAAATATGGAAAGTGAGTTTTTGAGGTTGGTGACCAGTATTACATTATATTATATAAGAATGCCTTTGATATGGTGGGCAAATGATAGGGAGCTCCAAAGAAAGGGATCCCATAAAAGCTCTGAATGGTTCAGAAGAATGATGGATAATTTTAGAATATCTGGGCCAGATGTTATATTTCCCTCATTGGACTTTTTCACTTATGTTGCACATATATAGAACATTTTTAACTTTTTTCAATGCATTTTTAATCTATTTTTCTCTACCTCAAACTTTAAAAATTTAGACCCTTAACTAGACAGAGAAAATATCCATATTATGGAATCAAAACATGTTATTTTACAGATGAGGAACAGAGACCTCCCGTGGCTAAGTGCTGACCAGGTATTCTAAGTGTCTCACAGTGTAGATAGCTCTGGGATTCCATGTTTATCACCTCTGTTTAATTTCAAGGAAAAAATGTACATAAAGACCAAGTAACTTGCCCAAACTCCCAGGCAATGAATACGGAGGCCTTACAGTCAGAGTCTCTGGGTTGGAATGTTTTTGTTAAACTTATTTTTAGCCCTGGCTGGTATGGCTCAGTGGATTGAGCACTGTTCGGAGAACTGAAAGGCTGCTGGTTCGATTCCGAGTCAGGTCACATGCCTGGGTTTCAGGCCAGGTCACCAGTTGGGGTTATGTGAGAGGCAACCAATTGATGTATCTCTCACACATCTATGTTTCTCTCCCTCTCTTTCTCTCTTCCTCTTTCTCAAAATAAATAAAATCTTTAAAGAATAAAATAAAATAATTTTAATAGTTCATTTTTATTGTATTTCCCATTGCCATTTATCCTCCTTATACCTTCTTCCACCTTTGTAGTTATTGCCTATTGGTAGTCTGTCTGTATTACATGCTTTTGTCAGTCATTTACTTAACCTTTCATTCATTTATTCATCCAATAAATGGGTGTTAAACATCATCTTTATGCCATACATTTTGCTAAGTCTGGAGGATAAATGTGAAAGTGTTGGACTGTGGCTTTGGATGCCTACAGTCTGTTCTATCATGTCTTTGGAAGACACTGGAACATACTATTCTTGTCCTTCACTCCTCAGGGGCATTGACATATGATAAGTAAAATTTTATCTGAGCATATGTAGTATATACACACAGATTAAATAAAAGGAAGGTAAATATATTCAGGTATATTAATTTGGTACTTTATTTCTACAATTTGCTAATTTAAAATATGATGACATGAAGGAGAATATTACCTTGAATATATTTACATTTTTAATGAGCAAACCTTCTATGAGTGTGTCATTGAACAAGAATATTGTAATGGTTACATAGAAAGCCATTGGATTATCAGGACATTAGGGGTATCATTCAACATCTGGCAATTAATGTTTACAAAGCACCTTATAATTTACAGTTTGCTTTCACATTTATTATTTAATTAATTCTTGTGAGGTTTCATAGATGAACAAATACCAGGATGCCAAACATTTGATGATGGTGTGACCTCAAAAATAGGAAAAAATTAATATTTGTTGAAAATAATTTGAAACACCTGTGCCCTTACTTTTGCTTGTAGCTTAAAAGTCTTATGTAAAATAAATATGTAGTAAACAAGAGTTTGTATTACCCTGATAGCATCTGTTAAGTCCATAAATTTTAATAAGTCTATGACATATGGTATAGGCTTCCACAGATATGATGACATAGAAAATCAATGAACTTGGAATTATAAAATTGAATACTTTTAATTTAGAAATATCCATGTATTCCTTCAACAGTCTGCCATAGGCCAAAGGAATAAAACACTAAAAGAGAAAAAACTTCCCTCAAGAAGTTAGCTCAAAGACTGGCTTAAAAGACAAGTTTAGAAAAATGAAGGATAACGTGACAGAAGAAGCATAGGTTTTGAAGAAGCATATAAATGGGAAGCACTGATGTTGCCCAGGAGCATGTCTGGGGTATGTCAGTGAAGTCCTTACAGGAGAGGTGACATTTGAATAAATTCCCTGACACAGCGGGAAAAGAGAATATTTCAGTAAAAGAAAATCTTGGGAGACAGAGGTGGGGCGGGAGGAGGAAGACCTGTCCTTGGAACCGGAAATAGTCCTGTGCAGCTTCAGCAAGAAGTGACACGGGAAAGATAAGCAGAGTTGACATCATCAAGAGACTTTTAGGCCATTTTAGAGTGTCTGGAATTTATCCTGGAATGATGTTTTAGGGGCAGCATTAAAGTGTTTTTTGTTCCAGTAGGTTTTGGAGAGGCTGCATATTTTTGTTGCTTCTGAAGATTCATGATGCACATTCACATATGCAAGATTTTCAGAATTTGTGCAACGAAGAAACTTTTTTTCACTTTAATTAGTGGTTCCCACATTTATTTGAATATGGAATTATTCTTCTCCACAGAATATTCACAGAATATTGGATCATTTTCTTATGAAATGCTCCTTTAAAGCATTAGGGTACCAAGAGATGGGTTTTTAATCAGGTGAAGTGACATGATCCAAATCCCTTATTTTGAAATACTTAGGAAAAGTTGTATTTGGAAGCAGAGTAGGAAGTGGGTTCAAGGAACCTAAGCCTGAAGATAGGGAAACTCGTTAGGTGGTTAAGGCGTTAGCCCAAGAGAGATGTGAGGTGGCTTTAGCAAAGCAGGTAACATGGGTATGGAAAGGAAGCACGTTTGAGATCTGAGGAGGAGACAGAGCTTTAGGGTCTTGGTTGCCTTTTGTATGTCTGCTTAAAAAAGGTATCTCGGATGACTCCCAAGTGACTGCATGGGTAACCTGAAAGTCATATCCATGGGTGTAGAAGGAAGAGACTGAGGCAGTGGGAAGATGATAAACTCTGTTGTAGACATTGCAGGTACTCACTAGACATTCAAGTAGAGAAGCTTAGGAGACAGATAAAATATGCATCTGGGAATCAGGAAGGACTGGAGGCAGATAAGATAATTTCCAGTGCTAGGAATCACCCCTTGATTCTTAGCATTATGTTTAAGACCAATTGTGACATAATGGGTCTACAGCTGATACAACAAATCATAAACTGGGTGGCTTAAAACAAACTTATTCTGTCACTACTGGAAACTAGAAATCCCAAGTTAAGGTGTCAGTAAGGATTAGTTCCTTCTGGAGTCTCTGAGGGGGAATCTCTTCCATGCCTCTTGCTTAGCTCCTGGGGGCTGCTGGCTTTCCTTAGTGTGTCTTGGTTTTTAGATGCATAACTCCAATCTCTGTCTCCATAATCACGTGACCTTCTTCCTCATGTCTCTGAATGTCAAATCTTTCTCTCCTTTCTCTTACAAAGACACCTGTCATAGGCTCTCAGCCTCACCCTAAATACAGGTGATCTCATTTCAAGATCCTTCATTTAATTACATCTTCAAGGACTCCATTTCCAAATCAGGTCACATTCACAGACACAGACACAGACATGGGGGTGAGGATAAGACACAGACATATGTTTCTGAGAAACACAACTTACCTAACTATGAGTAGTTTCCTGTTTTTCTTTGCACCTTTCGACAGTTTGTTTCATTGTGGAGCAGCCATTACTCGCTTTTTCTTTTTATATTTTATCATCTCTTAGATTGGACTTTGCAATTTGTATATTTTTTTCTGCCCCTGAAAATATATAATAGGGGCCTTTTTTAATTTTGAGAATTTTGTTGGTAATGGTTAAGAAAACACACCGAAGACACAAAACATTAATTCATGGTAAATTTTATGAGGTTATAGAACCTCACAGCTATGTTTATGATTCCCAACTTGCATTTCCCAAATCTCCTCTGAGATGTCAAATGGAGCCATGTTGGCCTTTGCCCTCTCATTTCCCTCCTGAGACAGAGGCTCACTAAACCTCTCCTAAACACATACCTGCCTTCTGATCCTGCCTTTAGATACAATCGCTGCCTCAATATACAAGGAAGGAAGAATAAAATATGGCAAGTGATCATTTTGGGTCTTTTTGGATTCTAATGGGGGACTTCCATTTAACTGAACCTCTCCACCAACAAGTAATGATATCTCCTCACAGACTTTATCATAGTGGTTCAAACCATGTATGAAGACTGCAGAGGGTAAGCATAGATGGGAAATGAAAAAAGAAAGAAAAGAAAGAAACTAACATTTTCTATTGTCTCCTCAGGTACCAAGTCTTATATATACCTTCACATGTGTTATTTTGTTTAATTCTTCCAGACCTTACATTTATTTTACAGGTGAGGGTAGTGGAAACTCAGTGAGATTGTTACAATTTGTCAAATATCGCACTTTCCAAGAATTAGAAACCCAGATCCATCAAACCCAAATTTTACCTGTTTTACTCATGCTATTTGGCAGATAAACCAATGGTTATGAAATAACTATTGTACCACGAAAACCTATCTTAACTCATTTAATCCTCACAACATTTGTGTTGTCTGGTGAGTGTTATCCCCATGTAACTAATGAGTCTATTGAGACTTAGAAAAGTAAAACAGCACGCACAGTTTTATAGCTAGTAAGTGAAAAAGCTGGGATTTTAGTTTAGGCTTGTCCAACTCTGAAACATACACTTCTCCTAAGGATTGAAACCCTGCAGAAAAATCTAAAGAGCAGATGCAAAAAGGATCCCAGGAAAGGATATGAAGATGGAGGAGTCGGAGAGGAGAGGGGATCCAGGGCTATGATGAGAAACAAGGAAGGAAGGAGTTTCAGTGAGGAGTTGCTCAGTGCTGTCATTCTGCAAGGATGGAAAATGCCTCTTTTATTTGGCAATGAAAAGGACACAGGAAGCAGATACAAGATTGCATTAGGAATGGGAGAGTGAGGAAGGAGTGGGAGAGTATGAATCTTTGAGCTTTGGCTTGTAAGGTAAATAGACAGAGATAGAACAAGAGAGCAACACAAAGTTGAGAGAGAGACTTAATTTCCTTGTTTTAGGAGGAGAACCTTGCGTAATTACAAGTTGAGATGGTGGAGATGGGTGCGAAGAGCATATAGATGACAAACGTGAAAGAGAACACCCATGACAGGGTATAGGAGTCTGGGACACGAGTGTACATGAGTCACCTTGAATGAAGTTAGAGGCACTGTTTTCACAGAGGCAGAAAGAGGCATAAATGGAGATAAATCTGACGCTAGCATGGGTTGAGAATGGGAGGAGGGAGCAGGAAGGTCCAAAATCAGAGGCCAAACCATTTGCCAAGAGAGGGAGTCACAGGGTTGGGAACTTGGTGACTGCAATAAGAACAGACTGTAAACAACCACCAGACAATCCCTGTAGTGTTAACTCTGTAGTGTAGAAATGGCTTTTACGATTTAATGCGAGAGGTACCAGTGTAAGTATTTCATATAGCATGTTAACTAATACTCAAGAGTCTCTAAAAGAAAGATTGTTAACTTTAAAATGAACATCTATTTCCACCTGCACGTGAGCACACACCTCAACTCAGAAGAAGCCGTTACAGAAGATACATCTGCCAGTCATTTACCCCCACAACAATTTGCATCTCTTTTGCATCTGTGTTAATGATTTTCTCTACACAATATTATCTTGGCAGCACCTAAAAAGCGTAAAGAATTTTACATTTTATTCAATGCCATGTGTCAAACCATTTCACATATATCTGTGTTCTGGAAAAGCTAAACAGACTACAGAAGTGCACAATGTCAGGCTGTACACAAACAGGAGTTAGAGGGTAGGAAAAGCAAGCCGTTTCTCTTAGCATGTTACTAAATGAACATACACCAAGACCATCACTGCCATATAAGAGCTGTATTTCTTTCTAGAGTGGTAGCGTTTATGAACAGAATAGTTCAAGAATAGTATATGAAGAAGGTTGTTCAAGCCAGGGTAATACGATGTTGATGCCAACAACAACCACCTTTTATAGTAAATCTTAACCCTAAAGGTCTGACTTGGGTCTAGAAAGTTGTTCATATGGAAAATAATACAATAATTAATAAATAATAATGCAAGAATAGACTCTGTTTCATGCCCCACAACTGTAAGCCTAGTTTTGACCCACCCTGTAGAGTGGCTCCTGGCTCCCTCTTCTACTGACTACCCTCGAACTTCTCATTCTGCCTGAAGACCGGAGGGCGAGGTCTGGTCTGTGCACAGTAAAGAGGGGGTGGGGGAGAGGCAGTGCTGCACTAATCTCCCATCAGCCTCTTCAACAGAAATGTTTAAGCAGCGAGAAAGTACCCTATGTTTTTTGGCAATCAGCAGATCAGATAGAGGAGCCTAGCTATACAACGAGGATGTGTAATCTGACATGATTAGACAAGGCTCTTTAGTACCAGAACATTCATAATTGAGACAAAGAAATAGTATTAATAACACTTTCCTAACACGGCAGTTAGCCATTTTATATTTCCTTTCTTTAATCTTAGTGTTTTTCAACAAATCATGGGATTTAATAGTGTGTTTTGGCAGATTAGAGGATTTATGGCCCAGATGTTTTTTGTTCTAAAAATGGATTAGGGTGTAAAGTTTGCTGGAATCCATGGAACATGTTGAGGCAAGCCGGTCATTTTATGTGTGATTAGTGCCTGCCTTCTGTCTCACAGTCCCTCCATCTGTCACAATTCACCAATGGATCTGGTTAGATTTAGCCTCATGTCACAAACAAGTCCCTTTTCTGGGCAATTTCATATTATAGATTCAGTTTATGCCATTTTATGCCCTAGTTAAAAAATAAGGAGAGCAGAATATGAGATATTAGCTTTCCTTTCAATATTTGCAAAACAATCTTTTCTCATTAGTATTCTACCTTAAGACCTTGCAAGTTATCATAATAATGTACATCAAGTAAATAAAGGACCAGTGTTAAGGTTAAATTTAAATTAGTTTTGCTTCTTATACCTGTTATTCTAAAAAACATATATTTTGGCTTTTTTTATGCTAACTCTGGATTGTAAAGCAGGTACAGGCTGGTCGTTTTACCATCTTTTTAAGAGTGCGAATTGAATGACTATACTTACCAGTAGCCAAAATTTTTTTAAATCAAACAATTACAGGTGCTTGGTTACAGTCTGAGCTTGAAATGTAGCCTCTTAACTATGGCAAGGATGTATCCATAGTAAACCACTGCCACCTGGGGTTTATTTCCCCATAAATGGATTCAGAGGCAAAATGCTCTTCTTTGTCAGTTACATTGATTTATTCTTTCTGTAAATAACAACCTAAACATGCTATACATAAACTTTAAATTGACCTTTTTAATGCTGTGAGAGTGTCAGTAATTGTACTGATAATTATCAATATCGGTATTCTATGGTAAAAGTCAAATAATCCTTACATGAAAAAATCAAAGGTAGGTTTTAGTTTTGTACTACAAAATATTCACGTAACTAAAAAGAGTTTATTTAAAAATAGTATTTTAAACTTCTTTCCAAATGTGTGAAGACAATTATATTTCACTTAAATATTATATTTTTATTACAGATGTTTGGCACCATGTTCATATATAACTTTGTGAATCAATCATCAATTACTTATTCATTCATTCATTTAGATAAATTCTACTAAGCATTATTATATGCCAGACACTAGCCATTACCCCCAAAAGAAGTGATTGTTATGGTTAAAGGTTAACTTATCCATGCATTTGCACAAAATATATCCTTTGTTCTGTCACATCTTCAGGTTACTTAAATGACCACGATGCTGTCACCAAGGCAATCCAAGAAGCTCGGCAGATGAAGGAGCAACTTCGGCGGGAACAACAGGTGCTTGATGGGAAGGTGGCTGTTGTGAATAGTCTAGGTCTCAATAACTGCCGGACAGAAAAGGTTAGTTCATAAACTAACTGACTTTCCAAAAACACTTCAATTTCCTGAACGCTTTTCTTCTTTTTTTTTTTTTTTTTGCCTTTTCAATCTTCTCATCACCTCAAAATAATGGTTCTTCTCACTTTTTTCTTCTGTCATTCAGAAGTCTGCATGTCCATTCTAATCAAAACCAGCAATATATAGCAGGGTTATAATTATCTTGTATCTGTCTTCAAACTTCATTGACAATTAATATCTCCTTTTCTGCTATCCATTTGTATTAAAATGAAATGGCATCTGTGATATGAGTCTGAGTGAAAGTTTTGCTTTATAGAGATGCTTAACTTGTATTTGGGGATGAGCTGGATTTGGAAATGCTGAATCTTCTTTAACCAGCATAAGCTTGGATGATACCCATGCTCATAATCTAAGTATCTAGGATCCTGAGCTTGTCATATGTTTCTAATGTAAAGCACGGTCAAGTTTTAGGTGACTGCACAATTGGAAAATTTAACTTTATTATAAAACAAAATGAGATTTTTCTAAGCTTGGACATTATTATTCTACTAAAGACCAGTGAAACTTCTGAATTTATCTGATGTGTAATAAGTTTCAACTCTTACCTAAACTAGATTGCATTTTATTCAGAAAAATATAAATTATAGGAAGCTTATAGTGATGTACTTCTTTTGGTAATGTTTTATCTGCTTTGAATTGAAATCTTAAACTTCAATTCAAAGTTATTGAATTTCTTTTACATAACCCTCTATTGACATAGCTACAATAGGTAAAAGGGGAAAATGACCAACTTCTGAGCAATAACTTGATAGTTAATCATCACAGGAAACATGAGTCAAATGGCATTGTAGAGAAGGAGCAGTTTGGTACTTTGGATAGCTTTCTGGTCACCCTGGCTTTATAATCTCTAAGAAACTGGCAGTCTGCATAGTGAAGAAGTATGTGCATGATCTTATCATAACCATACTTTTTTTTCTGGTCCAAATATGGGTCCAAAAGTTTAATTCTGTTCTGTTTCTAAAGGGGAGCGCAAAACACGGGTCAGTATATCATCCCTTGCAGTCTCACGACATACGAACACATTGGTGCAGCAAGAAGGGCACAAAATTTTTCTAGCTCAGCACCAGAAGGGAAGGGGAAAAGCAAAGTGACAGCTATGAGAAGAAATGATAGCAAGCATAAAGGAATTTATATTCAAATATTTAAACATTCTTGAAAGGATGCTTGAACAGAAATTCCTTTTTTCCTGCTCCCGGTGTAGAAATGAGTTTAACACTCAGCCAGATGCTAATGCAAAGTGACTCAAGCTATTCCTCGCAAGCATAGCTAAATTGCCGTTATTTGTTAAGCGCATTGAATTCAGCTGTGGATACAGCAGTTGGTTGCATTCAGCAAGCATCTGTACCTTTCTTTCTTTTTTTTTAATCCTCCAAAGCAGAGACAACTCTACCTATCTCCCCCCTCTCCTCCCCTGTGCTGGCTGGGAATTGTCAAGTGACAACCGACCAAATCCTTTTGGACAGGAAGCCTTCATGCTAGGTTCTATATACTTGCAAAACAGGCCTTGTGGTTGGATCAGGGAGCCCATTAAAAGCACTTTGATGGTATGGAAATTCATCTTCATGAAGCTCCTAGGCCCCTAAGCAGCATGCAGTTTAGCTCTGGTTACAGATCAGTCATTCACATCGGAGGGCAATAATTGTGCCGATGGCTTGTAAAGCAATGGAAGTGCATAAAATAATCCTGGGCCCTCCACCATGGCACTGCAAGTTAATCTTCTCTAATACAGATCAGCTGTTGTTCTAACACATGACTTTATCCTAGCTCCAGTGACTCTGCTCAGCCTTTTGATTAAGTAACAGGAGTGGAACCATCTGCATTGATTTCATTCCATAGTTGTCCATTGTTAGGGGACCTCATTTCCACTTCTTGTTCCACTTCCACCATTATACTTTATTTTATTTCTCTGATTA
Organism: Phyllostomus discolor; assembly: GCF_004126475.2. NCBI lineage: Eukaryota > Metazoa > Chordata > Mammalia > Chiroptera > Phyllostomidae > Phyllostomus > Phyllostomus discolor. The sequence goes on from NC_040904.2 coordinate 182,663,069, forward strand.
GCACTTCCTATTCGAGGTGCAGGAGCTAGAGTTGCCTCTGTTGAAAGCTGCTGCTTTCAGTTTTCCTCTTTTGTAGAATTATAATAACATTTTTAAAAGACTATTTTTGAAATAATACCTGCCAAAATTTGCTGGCCAATTAAGATGTCTTAACCATGCATTTCTGATGCAGTTGTGTTAACATCTTCAATTAAACTCTTGTACTTTTATGAGTTTTCAAGTGAAAATCTTAAAATATGAAGGTGAGCAGTTCCATTAGTATAATAACATGGCAAACTCTCATAATGTGTATGTAGACATTTTCAGCAGGATCCAAACTAGTTCACCCCATATGTTACCCTTCACACCTGACAATGAAATTACGATCATTGAGGCTCTCTTAGAAATGGGTATTGTTGTGGTTGCCTTTTCTTGAACTAACTTTGGTATCACTTCTACAATATCAATGATCAATATATGTCTGTACAACTCATGGGAATGAGATGATGTCAAATTTATATATTTCAATCAGTAAGTATTCAACATTAACACCTACCATGTATTAGGGATGATGCTATGTACTTGAGATGCTGCAATGAATAAGAAAAACGTCCTCTGCCTTTATAGTGTTTATAGTTGAGATCAAATTATTTTGACCATTAATCATGACATATTTATGTTTGTAGGTCTATCTATGGGAATTGAATAAGGACCCCATATGGCTTAACATATCAGACCAGTTATATACCTGAGTTGACAAAGATGGATACTTGTTCTTCCACATAAAGTGGCATCACTAAATATATTGTGTATTTCTCAAGTACCTATCTTTTTAATAAATTTTTACAATCATCCAATTTTAGCCATGCCAAAGCATAGGTAGAATTGGTTTGACGTTTTCCTTTGTAGTTCTTAATGAAAGACAAACAGAACATAGGATAACATCCTTTTATAGTTTACACTATTATATTCTCATGTCATGTGAATCACAAAAGGAGAATTTTTTTCTCTCTAAAACAATACTCTCAATTTTCATAACCCAGAAAATATAAGGAGCGGGTACAATAAGGGAGAGAAGAAGATAGGAAGAAGCTGGGAGAAAGGAAAGGAGGAAAGAAACAGCCTGGTGCTTTCCATCAGTCTAAAAGGTGATAGCAAAACTTAGATCCAGATAATTGGAATCCTGTAGTGGAAGTCTGGTTTTTTTTTTTTTTTGAGTACACAGACGTTATACACATTAACTTTTCTTCACATTTCAGATGACCGGTATGGTTGTCCCAACTAGAAAGTCTTAATTCTGAAAAGCTGCATTGGACAGTGAAAACAATTAGAGGTGTGAAGAAAGGGATAACTGTATTCCGGCAACATGTACTAAAGCATGCAATGAAGGTCATTTTTACCGAAACACATTTTAATTGAAGACTTCTAAAAGATTTTGTACTGCTTAACTTTTCTTGGAAGTGTTTCAACATACTCAAGAACTGTGTGTGTCAGGTTTCTTGGAAACTCTGGGACACAGTGTTATTTATAATTGTCATCTCTGGTTAATTATAGCCTGATTGTATATTCAAATAATGTTATCTTTTTACCACACAGCTCTGTTACAGATTAGTGTTATGGATGAATACGTAAGCCTCTTAGGTAGAAAGACTCAGAAAGAAGACCCTCATATATTTGTTTTGTAAAAAACACCCACTTTGCCTCATTAACATGTAAATGGCAGTTTTAGCCACACATTCAACTGCATATGCAGGTTCTGACCTTGAGTTTGAAGGTATCCATAACTAAAAGGTGAGTCCACCAGGCAATACAAATATAATAGAGACCCAATGCTCTGGACTGAAATGAAGAATAGACCAGAAGTTTCCCTGCCCTTTCCTCTCACTCCCAATATTGTTATCTTAGGAAAATGATACTTATGCTGTAATATTGGTAAGGAATGTATTTAAACCTTCAGTCAAGATAGTAAACATAATCACATCAAAATTACAACTAAACTACTGAAAACCCATCATTCAGAACCACCTGAAATCGAGCTGAATAGTAGTTCTAAAACTAGGGAATGAAAGAAGCCACATCAAGGCTGGTAGGAGGGACAGAGTTGTGAAAGGGGCTGGTCCCACATCTACATGTGGTGGAAAAATCAGGACCGGTATCTGGGCTGTGGAGGTCCCTCCTGGAGGATCTAGGGGTACCAGCCCATATCAGGCACCCCAGCCCAGGGTTCCAGTGCCAGGAAGAGAAGTTCCCATACTCCTGGCTGTAAAACCCAGCAGTGATTGAGGATAAGGAAGATGGAAGCTTCTGGAGTCCCAGGCAGCTCCTTGTAAAGGTCCCCAAAATAAACATACTCAGACTCATTCCCTCTGAGCTCCAGTGTGGGGAACAGCAGCTTGAAAGGCACTAGAGGCATTTGGGGAGGAACTGGAATGTCCATCATCAGGACAAGAACTGGGGGACAGCTTTCTCCCAGACAGAAGAGCTGGCAGAGGCTATTGTTTCTTTGCTGAGCCCTTCCCCCACAGAGCTGGAAGGCAGGTGCCATATCTGAGCCTCTTTCATCCTGGCTATCACTGTTTACCCTACCCTGGTGATTCCCTGAGGCCCCACCCCACCCAACTTTCAGGCCTACCCAAACTGCTTCCAGTGAGTGACTTTCCTATACAAATAGCCTGTTTGGGCTCATGCTTTATATTTTTCTAAAATCTTTCAGACAGCCCTGGCTGGCATAGCTCAGTGGATTGAGCGCAGGCTGCGAATCAAAGTGTCACAGTTTTGATTCCCAGTCAGGGCACATGCATGGGTTGCAGGCCATGACCCCCAGCAACCGCACATTGATGTTTCTCTCTCTTTCTCTTTCTCCCTGCCTTCCCTCTCTAAAAATAAATAAATAAAATCTTAAAAAATAATAATAAAATCTTTCAAACAAGCAGCATCTGGTCTCAGCAAACCTCGTACCTCTTGCTAACTGGCCCCACCCCTGGCTTTAGCAGAAGCCTGCCCTGGTTTGCAGCTTGGATTTGATTGGGCATCTCCAAGCCCAGCACAAGTAGCAGCTATCTGTAGATCTTTTTGTAGTTCTTGCTGGGGGGGTCCTGGACAGAACACAGGTGGCAGCTGACAATGGCCTGCATATCTCAGGAGGCCTCAGAGACAGTAAACCCAGTGGACAGGTTTAGATGATGTCAGATTATTACCACCCAACCACCTGCATAAACAAAACACTCAAGGGCTGGACTCATTGTTCACCAGAGCTCTTCTGAAGTAAGTCCTGCTCTGTGGGGTGGGCCCATACATAACTGATTCACCAAGGTGGTAGGAAGTCAATGATTGGTGGTTGCAGCCAGTGCTTGCAGCTGATTGGCCTGCGGGTTGGTCCCTCCCATTGACATGCCAAGAGCTATCAAGGCTCAACCACAAGAGGAGGGTGTACACAGCCCACATGAGGGTGCACCTCGAGTGCCCAGCTTGGGTGACTGGAGAGGATGTGTCACTGGATCCTACATGACACCTACTATATTAGGCCATTCTACCAAGCCTGGGAGATGTAGCAGCTCTGCCTAATACATAGAGTCAAACACAGGGAGCTTACCAAAATGAGGAGACAAAGAAACATGTCCCAAAAAAAAAAAAAAAAAAAAAAAAAAAAAAAAAAAAGACAGAAGAAGACTCCAGAAAAAGAACTAAAGATAATCGAGAAAAACATCTAGATGCAGAGTTCAAAACATTGGGTAAAAGGATGCCAATTAATTTAATAGAACCTCAACAGTATTAAAAAAGACATGCCAGAAATGAAGGATACACTAACTGAAATGAAGAATAAGTTATGGGACTCAATAGTACAGTAGATGAAGCTGAGAATCAAATCAGCAATTTGGAATATAAGGAAGCAAAAAACACCCAATCAGAACAGCAAAAAGACAAAGAACCCCTCCCCCCAATGCAGATACTCTACAGAGCCTCTGGGAAATTTTCAAGCACACTAACATTTGCATAATGTGGGTGCCTGAAAGAGAGGAAGCAGAACAAGAAATTGAAAACCTGTTTGAGAAACTAATAACAGAAAACTTCCCTAATTTGGTGAAGGAAATAGGCATACAAGTCTAGGAAGAGCAGAGATCCCCAAACAGGATGAACCCAAAGAGGCCCACACCAAGATACATCATAATTAAAAAGCCAATGGTTAAAAAGAAAGAAAAAATCTTAAAAGCAGCAACAGAAAAGTAGTTAGTTACCTACAAGGGAGCTCCCATAAAACTGTCAGCTGATTTCTCAATAGAAACTTTGTAGGCCAGAAGGTATTTGTGAGGAATATTCCGTGATGAAAAGCAAGGGCCTACAACCAAGAGTACTCTACTCAGCAAAGTTATCATTTAGAATCAAAGGACAGATAAAGAGCTTTCTAGGCAAGAGAAAGCTAAAGGAGTTCATCATCACCAAATCAGTGCTATATGAAATGTTAAATGGCCTTAAGAATATGAAAAAAAGATAAAAAATATAAATAATAAAATGTCAATAAATACATATCTATCAACAATTGAATCTAAAAACAAAATAAATGAACAAGCACAACAGAAGCAGACACACAGAATCAGAGAACATTTTGACAGTTGCCAAACTGTGGGGGGTGGGGGGCTGGAGAATGGGTGAAACAAGTGAAAGAATTAAGAATTATAAATTGGTTGTTAAAGAATTATAATGGGGATAAAAAGCACAGCATAAAGAATACAGTCGATAATATTCTAATAACTATGCATGGTGTCAGATGGGAGCGAGATATATCGGGATGATCAGTTAGTAAGTTATGTAATGTCTAGTCACTGGGGTGTACACTTGAAGCTAATATAATAATTTATGTTAACTGTAATTGAAAATAAAAAATGATAACATTTTTAAAAAGAAATGTAATTATTACATGTATCAAGAAATCTAAATACAGTAGCTTCAACAAGGATTAAGTTTTCGCTTATAATGAAGTAAGGAGCAGAAGGTTGGTGACATTAGTTTATCAGCTCACTGAGTCAGGTTAAAATTTCTGTGATTTTCTTAGTTTTCTTACAGAACCACACCTGTTGTTACACCTACAGCAATCCCATGAAGGCAAGCAGTTCTAGGAAGGGGAATTAGTTTTCTCTTTGCTAAGTTCAGTCTCCATTCCCATGGGGATGTTTTTCATTCCTCCTTCATTCACATAGCCTTGTTTTTCATGTTATTCTCAGAAGGATGCTTTACTGCACCCCTCAGGTTGGCTTCCGCACACCTCTCCTTTGGGCAGTGCTGGGCCACATGCAGATCTTTGTAACGATACTAGGTAAAGGAAGAGAGATTGCTTTAAATTGATCATGAATTATTTTCTGGGACAGAATGAGAGCCCTTATTCTATCCTTCCTCAAATCGAGGGATATATTAAGATTAAAGATAATATTGGCAAGAAAGAAAAAAAGAGCCAGAATGGCTACTGGTTAGGAAAAGGCCATTGTGATCCACAGCTGCATTAGAAATGTTAGATCAAAGTTCTTGAAACTGCTTTGTTTTTATTGTTTCATATTTGTTGTCATCCATGTAACTACTTTTGCTCTTCCCTCTGTTACATGTTTAGGACCTTCCATATAACTTGCCTCTGGTTCATAAAGAATTATAGCATATGCAATCACATCCAAAAGAAGGCATTGCTTGGTAACAGGTTGAATCATTAAATAGTGTTCACACACATGCTCTCTACCTGTTAAGGCCAACTTCTGTATTGCTTGTCTGATATAAAACAGATGTCATTCACAAAAACAAACATGCAAATATGTGCATACATTTCTTAAGGGAGAGAATGTATTCACTAAATATTAATTGCCTTTAGTGTACCTGAAATTTAAACCCCTGCACGTGCTATGAATGCATCTAGAACTACAAGGTAGAATAGCTGGAAAAATGTCTTACTTTTTCTTCTGAGATTCAGTGAAAATTCTTTGCAAATTTCCATAGAATAAGATGAAAATTTGGTGAATAACATGTATATTGTAGATTATAATTTACTCAGTAATAACATCAGTTTCTCTTTCCAGTTGTCAGTCATATCCATAAGAAGCTTTACCACAGACTATATACCTAGGCAGATTTGTAACTAAAGGTGACTTTTCATTACTCTGGCACTTGGAAATTCTTCCATTACAACCTCCTCTTTGCTGCCATTGTCATCCCTTTTCTTTCCCTCTAACAGAGTGCCAAACGTGAAACGACAGTGACCAATGTTGACTTAATGTGGATGTTTAATAATGAAAAAAGTGTGTCAGTCCCAGCATTAGTTACAAATGGCAGTAAGTGTATCGGATGGCAGCCCTGTAATAATTTTACATCCATCATTCTTTCCTGATGCTTCGCTGGCCATCTGATGGATGGGGCCAGCAGTGTTAACTCTTCAGAAACTGACACAGCGCATCTAGTTCAGCATTACTTAACACATGCCCCTTCCCTGAGACGAGGAGGAGGCATGTGAGCAACTGTGAACTACAGGTTTTTCTTTGAAAAAGGTGAATATGAAGGGACTCATGCCTCTGCATTCAGTGGAAGATTCTACAATTATTTAGTGATTTATAAATTGTTTTTGATGATGCTTCCTTTAGTTGAAATGCATTAGAAAAGTCAAATTGGGATTAGATATTTCAGTGGTTAGAGAGAGACTTTATGAAGGAAAAAAACATGTTAGATTAATCCTTCAGGAGGAAATGAAATATTGCAACAGTTGTGGTCAAGCAGGAGCTTTTACTAAGGGGTGGAGTGTGGGGAGTGTATGTGTGTGTAAAAAGAAATCCCTAAACTTTTAAAGCCACTGGCTAGAATTTGCCTAGGAACAAATGAAAATAACAAAATGATTGATATTTTATCTTTATAAAAGTGAATATATATTATTTTTAAGTTTCTACATATAATTATGTATTTGGTGACTCTAAAAGATACACAAAATCTGGTGTTGAATACTTGCCTTTTATTGCTGGAGTCTTCTACATTGCAAATGTATATAAATGGATGGGGAACTGCTTTCTAGGCAACTGATTATTTAAAAATCTAGACCAGCTTCTTACATGCAAGTTGGCATTTGATTCTTAGCTTCCCTTTTCTTTTGTTTTTCATTCATAAAACCTTCTTAATTCTGAGGGTCTTAGCTAGGGAACACTTCTTATGGGACAGGAAAGGAGAGGAAAACCCCTCAGTGAATATTATCAGCACAGAGCAGCCCGTTTTGAAAGACCATGACAAAAAGGCAAATAGGTATTATGTCATCACCCATCCATCACTCTATATGTCAGCCTTTCAATAATTCCAATCGACATTCTCGACAGGCTGGTGCAAGTTAAAGGGGCTGTTTGTTTCCAGAAATTGAGTATAGGCTGTCTATAGTCTTTTGTTCCAGATGGGTTTTTTTCTGTGTCTTTTCATTTCTTTCTTTTCTTTTTGGGCGTATTTAATTGAAATACATGCCGAGATTGCAGACTGCAAAGATCAGAGCTGTTTTCGTCCAGCAGTGGTAACTATGCATTAAACATTTTGATTTGTTTGAGCTTGAAGTTTAGTCCTTTTTTTGCCATTTGCTTCATGGAGTTTGTGTATATTTACAGCCTCTGCATTTAATGGCCACATGCCTTATTTTCACAGATGGCCAGTGGAAGACTTTTTCTTTCTCTTAGTATAGCCCGCTTTCAGTTTTGCTACATTTGTCACAGTGCCACTACTTGCAGCTAGCAAGTGCCCACGCTTGGTGGGGAGCAATTATGGTGTGAGTTTTTAAGGAGCTTTTTAAAGGGTTTTTTTTTTCACTAAACTTTTTATGGTTTAATTTTCAAGCCTAGAAAAGCTATGCATGTTTTCAAACAGAGAGTCTTGTGTTCTTTACATCATTCTGGTACAGGGTGGTGCAGGATGGCTCAGTAAAATGGGTCATGCAGGGCACACCAGAGGGGGCTTTCAGAGAGACACCCACCGGCCTCTCTGATGATTGAGATTATCCCTTCACTCAAAGATCTGAGACTATGCTTACAATAGTATTCTTTTTTTTTAAATGTTTATTGAATTTGTTGGGGTGACATTGCTTAATACAACTATAGAGGTTTCAGGTGCACAGTTTTATAATACATCATCTGCATATTGTATTGTGTTCACCACCCCAAGTCTCCTTCCGTCACCACTCATCCCTCTTTGCCCCCCACCTCCCCCACTCTCCTTCCCTCTGGTAATCACTATAAAAAGGCAGTTTGAAAACACTATATAGAGAACAATTTAGATAATCTAGATATTTTAAAGTATATTTTCACAGTAGATAGATATGACTAAAAGATCATAAACATAATTATACAGAAGTGATAGGATTATAAATTTGCATATATGACCCCACATTTCCAATTTTTCTAAATTCCCCATACATAAAATAAGAATCACTTTTGCTGTTGGGGACTGGAACTCTTCCCTTTTAAACCATGGTTTCTTAAGAATGGCCTTTCCTTCCCTTCCCTTCTCTCTTGCTCCCTTCCTCATCCTGAAGATCAAATGAGAAGGACTTGCTCATGAGTCCTAGGAGTAATAAGGGCTGTTGACATTTATTTTGTGTCCTCCCATTTTCAGAGTGCTTTCACATTACATTTCAACCCTATATGTTCTGCAATATAAGCACAACAGTATGCTTATCTGTGCTTTAAAATTTTTTTAAATACCCCAAATTTTGCAAAAATGACAGGAATTGAAGTGGTAGATTGGTTCGTGAACCAAGGTTGTCTGGCTAGAACTTCAGTGTCTTTTCTAACGGACCAGTGGACACGCTGGGGTTCGTGCAAGTCACCCAGTGCCTGCCCCGGGGCTGGTCATGTGCATTAGTGAGTGTGTCCTTTCTGAGTCTACATGACAAAAACCTCATTTGAGCAAAGACCATCTCCACAATTTGTATATTTTTTCTAAGTCTTTATTTTTCCTGTTTCAGCTGCCTTTCTGGATCTTCCTTTCTTCACCATGCATCAGCCCCTTCACCAGAGAATAAACTAAAAAAAAACAAAAAGAATATGTTCAATCTTACTTTGCATTTTGTAGCAGCTCTGATAAAACGTGAAATTTTAGAGTTCATTAAGTGAGATCTAAATATCTATTCTAAACTACGTTTTTCTCTCCCGTCCTCTAAACCGCCGCAGATAATTGAGAAGTGAACTGTAACCCTGATGTGCCTGCTTCTATTTGTCAGACCCAGCATTTCTGAACCAAACCTCGATTCTTTCAAATAGTCCAATTATATTTATTTAACTGAGGTAACTACTGGCTACTGAGGCTTCATTTATTAAGAATGCTGACAGTTTCATAGTTTTTATTTCATGAAAAGGAAAGCTAAAGAGAATAATTCTATACACAACTGAGTAACTGAGTTACCCATTGTTTATAGAACAATTATCAGACAGCATCCAGTTTGTTTCCATCTGTGCAGCCCTCCCACCTACTGGACATCCTGTGTATGCGGTGAACTCTATCATTTGTCTCTGTTAGCCTCCTGTGTTTTTTTCCCATTAACTCTTCTGATTTGACTCAGTGTGCATAGTATCTATATCCACCCTGGTCTGAAATTACATCAAAGCCACTTTTAGACTGTCATGGAATGCTGACCATATATACAGCCATTTGAAACCTTGGGTCTTACTGTTTTCCTCTCCTGCCTCCTCTTCCACATGCACCCACCATAAGCGCCATCGACAAATAGATAAGGGTCAGTGTTTTACCATGACAATATTCTTGCCTACATTTGTGAGTGGTTTGTTTTCTGCAGATTCCTTGAGTGGCTTTTCTCTGCATCATACAGCCCACCCCCATGACGACTTCTCCATGATGGCACTGGTTTTCCTGTTGAAGAACCAAATTATACTGTTGAATTGAGCACATATAACTGTGCCTTTTACAAAGTACCCAAATCACTAAATCTGATTATTATTGGGCAATCTCTTCATAAAATATATTTTAATAAGCACATTTTTGTTTTTAATAAATTGAATTATCTTTCTTTTTTAAAAAATTTATTTATTTATTTTTATAGAGAGGGTAAGGGGGGGAGAAAGAGAGGGAGAGAAACATCAATGTGTGGTTGCTTCACATGCACTCCCTAATGGGGACCTGGCCTGCAACCCAGGCATGTGCCCTGACTGGGAATTGAACAGGCAACCCTTTGGTTTGTAGGTTTGCACTCCATCCACTGAGCCACACCAGCCAGGGCTGAATTATCTTTCTTGAACTTAAAGAAATGATTATATTATTCTTGATTAAAAATGGAGTGCCTTTAAGTTTTGAAACTTAAACAACTTTTGAGGAAATTATCATTTATGGATAGAGAAAAGATGTTAAGTAGAACATAGAATTGCAGGTTAGGTTTCTAACAAAATGAAAAGGATCTTTAATCCAACGTGTCACCTGACCTTGGATTAGCTCTTCAACATCTCTAATAAGCCAATGCTTGGAAACCTCCAGGGAAAAAGAATTTTTCACATCCCAAGGCAGTCCTTTCAAGGGATAGACAGCTCTGACTCCCAGAGAACTCTTCCTTCACTGGTGTGTCGTCTTTCACCAGGTAACTCACAACCGTTGGTCAGTGTTCCCTTTCTTGACGACATATGGCCAAATTCTATCTCTTTTTCACAAATAACAGGTCTTTATTGATTTTAAACATGGAGGGTCTCAAGATATTTAAAGATAGCTATTTTTAATCTCCTTTTCCCACTCCATTCAACTGTCTTTTCCTGGGTCCTGTGCAATTTCTCCACACTAACAACAGGATATTGGTAGGAATCTATTCCAATGCTTAGTTTAAGTCCAAAACATTGATTGTAGCCATTGAACTTTCCTGGCCTTCATTCCAGGTCCTACAGGAAAAAAAACTGAGGCTATTATACCATTGTTTTTATTAATCCTTACTAGCCTGTTGATATTGCCACATCCTCTACTGAGTGCTCTTAACTAATCCTCATAACAATAGGCTCTGTCTTTTCTGGGACACACATTAAGTGACATTGGTCCTCAAATTTCTCTCTTCATTCATGCATCAGAATTAGTTGTTTGTCATCAATTTTCTAATATTTCCTCCACTTTAGTATCAATTCTTTAAAAGTCATAACTAGGGATTCAATTTTTTTCCACATCATTTTACCATCTTGAAGAGTTATTCATGTGGATTAAGACTTGAATTTATAGAAACTGTGTGTTTCCTTCAGAACCATTTCATTTACCTTCAACTTCATAATACTTCTTAAGAAAACTTGATCTGCAATACATTTCAGTTACATCAGGTTGCCCAATGATATTACAATTCTAAGAAATTTAGCTAGAATTATACTTCAAGAAATATTTCATAAAGCTGGGTACCAAATTCCATAAAAGGAAATTGAAATTGAAATCATATTGTGACTCCTAATCCATGCTTTCTTTACCAGGAGAATCTAGAGGAATTTAGAAGAGGAAAAAAAGTCAGAATTGGAAAAGGCTGATTTTGTAGATGATCAGACCAGAGGTCACTTAAGGACCTTTCCAACTACTTAGCGAATCTACCCCTGTGATACTCTGATGGAGAAAATGAATGGAAAAATATTCCTAAGGAATATAAGATTTCGGAGTACCAAAGTATCTGATAGCATCTTAATGGATAAATTAATATTTGACCAGAGTAAAATTAGTGAATGATTTCAACTTACATTATTGTTGATATTGGAAAGAAGTATGTGTGTGAGAGAGAGCGAGTGTGTGTATGTATTTGTATATAATTTATATACAATTTACAAAAAAGCCTTTTCTTCTGTTTGTGCTGTTAGATTGTGTGGGTGGATTATTATTTTTTAGGAAATGGTGATCTTAATAAGCGAGGGTGAAACCGAGAGCTTGAGGGGTAGACACATGCATTGTTTCTTTGTATTTTCCTTAAGCTGATGAAAAAAAATTCCAACTAATAAATTGTTATGACATTATAAATAATCTTTCATCTTCTCTGGTGGTCTGTGGGATTCACATAAATGGAGGGTTAAAAACCTTTTTTGTTTCTTTGTTCTTCCCGTGTCATTAGTATGGAAGGAGACCATAAAAAAAGTGTAGCCAGAAGGAGTTTAACTATTACTGAGTCAACATTTGACAGTCACACTCTGTTCTGTCATTTCATGCATGTGCTTTTTATGAGTTTTATAGCTTTGTGAGCTTTATTTCAGGGATGTCCATTATGATAGCTGATCCATAACCCATCTCTCCCTTTGTGTATGTGTGTCTGGTAGGGAGCAAAGCTCATCACTTAGACGAATCCCAATTTCAAGGGGTAATAGAGGAACCATCTACTGATGAACTGTTTAATTCAAGCTTAGGTATAAGAAAATATCTACCCCTTCTAAAGTACAGTCTGTGTGGGTGTGTGGGTGTGTGTGTGTGTGTGTGTTGATTTTTCTATTAAATATCAACAAAGGATGTACATTTCAGATTTTACAAACTGTGACTTTCTAGATGTTTTCTGTATTAGTTGAAGTAATTGGAATAGGAGAAATTTTCAATTTAAATATCTGGTTGACTTATATGATGGAGCTGTAAACCATCATGTGTGAGCATCAAATGGAAAATTAAAAAGTATTAAATATATTATTGTAGCTGGCATACAAGAACAAAAAATAACCCTCAGTAATTTTTAGGGTTGATACCAGCACTCTCCTCTTTAACGCGTTAGTCCACTCCTTGGCCACAGAGAGTAGAAGATCATAACCATGTCAGAGTCCTTAATACCCACTGAACTAACTATTCCTATAATTGTTATATGTCAGAAAGTATCTTATTCTTTTTAATTACCCTCATTGACTTTTTAACCTAATATTAAAAGTATATCTGAAATTTTTTAAACTAATGAAAATATATCATATATTTTAACCCCATTTTACAAGTCAGGATTCTGAGACACAGGGGAGATAATTAATTTGCCTAAAGTAATATAGCTAATATATAAGGCAGTTGCATTAAGCCATGATGTTCCCGATCCCCAAATCCATTATTTTCTAGATGGGTTATTGCCTGTACTTACAAATATGTCACCTTCCCATTAATCCTTGTGGCCTCTTGCCATTCAAAGTGTTCTTGACTTAGAAAATACAGTTCTTTACTGACCACTTCTAATTGACTCATTGACCGAGTTTCTTTAGGTATTTAGTGGTTCTTCTTGTTGATCCCCACAATGGCCTGGTGTCACGTACAAATATACATGTGCTGTTTCCCGTTTTGCAAGTCACTGGACAAGCCACAAAATCCAAGACCAGCTGCTAAATCCCCTAAGTGAATATTCATAGTAATAATAGTTCTTTGAGTGTTGACGTTTAGTGTTATGCATTTGACCCCAAGAAACTGTATAGTCTAAAACTCTCTTCTTCTGTAGATGAGATACCATTCATCTGGATCTTTGTACAAGTCAACATGGAATCCTAAGATTTTTTCAAGTAACACCAGACTTTAACTAATGTTTCCCACCTTAGTATACCCACACAGTTGTATACAATTTGATTGGTCAGATAAAATCATCTTTCCAAAAGAAGTCTAGTAGTTACCTGATTACTAGTTTTTATCCAAGCAAGAAAGCATATAGGTCAAGACTATTTAATTTTGAGTACTTTTTAGTAATAAATCTGTACCCTCTGCTCTGAAATTACTCAGAGCAATACAGAATTTTGGCAAGTATTTCTTTAAATGTGTTTGTTTTTCTTTGATTTTTGTTTTATATCTAATAGGAAAAAAGGTAACAAAAGAAAGTCAGTGAATCTTGTCAGTTTCATTTCAGTGCCTGAACAGTATTAAGAGGGCAGTAAAGTAACTAGATTTGTGTTCTAGAACACTGATCTTAAAGTGGAGGCATGAAGCATTCCTGTTTTGTATAAATTATTGATTAATGTGGTTTTTATTGGAACCCATTTGAACTAAGAATATAAATTTGGTAAAAATTGTCACCTCTGCCCATCAACATTTTTTTCTGTTTTGCCAAACTCAATTTCTTTGGTGTTTCCCATGATCATCATTTTCCATTTATCCCCTTTCTGCCCTCATTTTGTTTTAACTGCCTATATTTACAAAGAATTAATTTGACAATAAGACCATTCTCAGTAATATTTGCACACTTGAGTAGAGGATTCTGGAAAGGGAAATATTTAACCCAAGGAAAAGAATCTCAAATGGTTGAGTTTCAGACTGATAGTACATAGGTAGACTCTTGCGAGGGGAACAGCCTGAAATGTGTGGGACTGGAAGAAAATGAGGATATTCCCAATGTGCTATCATTTGTGCTTTATAACATTTAGCTAATACTTTCTTCTCCTACATGCCTAAACAGACTAAATTTAAACCTTGGCAACTATTCTTAAATCAATCTGTTTATGTTGGTGGTTCAGTATATTATCTAAGACTTCTATCCACATGTAGATTTAATCTACCTTTATACATAAGAACTAAATAAAAATTTTTACCACAGGATCAGTTTTTATATGGAATTACATAACAATTTTTAAAATATAAGCACTATAATTTTATAACCTATGTTTACCATGTAACCATTTTCTTATATCCTCCGTGCCTCAATTCTTTTATGGTCTTCTGACTTTATTTTCATCGAGAGCCTCTAAAGTGTGGCAGTGTTACCATTTTGATTTATATGTGTTTTAATTAAAGTCACCCTATTCTCCAATTCCTCCAATTTTCCCTGTTCACATGTCTAAGAATTAGCTTAAATGACTACCCAAAATGTCACAAAAGAGGTACATTCTACCATGTTAACTCCCAATATCTCGCACTGACATTCTCTTAAGCAGTATTGTAAATTCCACTTTGGGGTAACTAATTGAGTCATTCTTTATAGTATGTGCTTTAGAGGTAGATGATGAGAGATCACTATTGTAAAACCTTGCTGTGGCTTTCCTACTCATTGGTTGCTAATTTTGCCTCTTGGTAAGATGGTGCAAGATCTTTACAGATGAACTCAAAACCTTCGAAGTCACTTAACATTTCATTCTTTTTCTACTCTGATCACCTTCATTTTTCTCTCTCTTCTTGAAAGACTTTGCTTCAGAATGGAAAACTCTCTAGAATATATGTAGCATAATTTTCCTACACACTGCTAAATCAAAACCTGAGAGGTGATCATGCCCAGTATATTTCCCAAAGACAGAACAGTAGTCTTTATTGACCTGGGGACTCTCATATCATGTTGATGGAATGTGATTTTTTTTATGTAACTGTCTCCTACTTCAACAGTTACATTTACTATAAAGAGAGTCTGTCAAGCTGGTATCCTTAGTGCTCCTGAGCTCAGCTAACTAAATATATACAGCAGACTCTCAGCAAAAAAAAAAAAAATCCAGAACATATAAAGCAGTTGAAAATACCAACATTACACACAAAACAAATTGGGACAGGCTCTATATTTTTAAATTGACAATTTATTTCAATGTTCATACTAGATAACCTTATAGAACTAAAGTAGATAAAACTATTTTATTCCCAGTTTCCCTACTATATTTTATAGTGATTTACAGTGTAAAAATATTTTTAATAAGTCACATACAAAATTTGACATATAGAGAATAGGAGATCCAAGGCCACTAAAGTAAGAATTTTTTCTCTAGTAAGTACAACTGTCATACTGTCAGAGATTGTGCAGAGGTAAAGCATGCACTATATTCATTTCAGTACCCTTTTGGCTATTGGTGGAAACATTACTTAGGCTCTTCACTTGTAATACAATTATCTTAAATAGTTGATTATTCCTGTGAACATTTTATTGTGTCAATAGCTATTCCACAGTGTATGTGGTTAACTTGTTCTGTGTTCTTCAGAAAATGAGGTAACTAGTTATAAAGAAGTATGAGCAAGTTTTATGAAATCCAATAGATGGCTTTCTTAAAACTATTTTGGAACCACATTGTCCTCAGAGCAATGATGGAGCACGCTAGAGAAAGTTGTAAACTTTTCATTGCATGCTTTTTCTGTTCTTAAACTCACCCAGTTAATTTTGAAGTGGTTTAATATCTCCTGTAGTTTGTATTAAACATTATATTTTCCTTGAAAATAATTTAGTTTGCAATGTCATGTTCTCTATGAATTCAAGCCATGCATTGCATGCTTTTAAATGACTTGGTTTCTTTGCAGATCTAATTTTGGTGTATTTGTATTTCAAATAATTCGCCAACTCAATATTTTGGCTTAGCAATCCAAACCAAATTGTGGTCCAAGTAGCAGGCACTCACATTGAATGTACAGAGCCTTGACAAGCAATTAACAATGAATATTTAAATGTCTTCATTACCCTTTCATGAGGAATGCAGATGGCATTTAAGGAGATGGCAACCAGAGGGCAGTAGTCTTGACTTATGTTCCTATCAATTGGTCACCTAACTATCGGAAGACTTTCCCCAGGGCCTATGCCACTTCTACACTTCTACTGTCTGTCTAAAAATAAAGCAGGCGTTCCAAATGTTACAAAACAGGTTTATTTTGTGAAATTTCTATGTACATTTTGTGATTTGGGAAGGTTATCTCCAAGGATCCCAGCATTTATTTTTTTGGCATACCAAATCCAAATGTCAAGACTGTAAAGGGGATTCTAAGAATAAGAATGTCTTCAAATATCCTGTTGATCATTTGCTTTAATTACATAATGTGCTGAATGTGCAAAGGTGAATAAATCAACATCCCATCCCTTCTCGAAGCTGATGTATTTATCTATGGCCCGAGAAGAAAAATGTCTTTGAATAATTAAAATTTCCAGATTGAGCTCTCATTATAAATTTTTTTTTCAGGAAAAAACAACACTGGAAAGTCTGACTCAGCAATTGGCAGTTAAACAGAATGAAGAAGGAAAATTTAGCCATGCCATGATGGATTTCAATATGAGTGGAGATTCTGATGGTTTGTGAAAGTTGTTCATATGCATTCCAGTAGTGTGCAGGAGTGTCTATTTAGGGCCAGTTGCAACTGCTAAAAAATATACAAGACAGTCACCTCATACCTGACCATTACGAGAGGAGCTCGTGTGTACTGAGCAGGCCCCATGAGCCAAGCACCGGCTGAGTGCTGTGCATCAGTCATCTCACTCATCCTTAGCACAGCCTGGGAGAGAAGCAGTGTTACAGATAAAGAGATTGGTCCTCCAATTTTGAGTCATTTTTCCCAAGGTCACAGGGCTGTAAGTGCCAGAAGCAGGCCTTGGATTCAAATGGAATGATTCCAAAGCAAATATTCTCAGTCACCATCTACCCTGTCTCTCGCTTCTCTGTTCCTTATACCTGAAACAAACTTTTCAGCAATTTGTCTCTATAGGTTCATTTTCCAGTTTTCATTTGTCAAACCTGGACCAGACACATGGCTCAGAGGATGCTCGCTTCCTCTGTTCCTTATACCTGAAACAAACTTTTCAGCAATTTGTCTCTATAGGTTCATTTTCCAGTTTTCATTTGTCAAACCTGGACCAGACACATGGCTCAGAGGATGTGTTTAGGATGGTTCCTTGCATTTTGAAACCTTTTCCTCTTACCATACAGTGAGGTGTCCTGCCTACACCTCCCTGTAACCCACCTAGAACTCCAGCTACCAGTCTGTTGCCTTCCTCACGTGCCTCGAGACTCCTGTTGTCTGCATCTCTGAACTTCTACCATCCGCAGTGACAACTAAGTAAACTGATACTATAATTTTAATAGCACAAAGAGGGGAAAAGAAAAAAGTGCTGTTACACAAAGCCCCAGCTGGAAATGTCCCTCCAGTATCAGGTGACATATATGCATTATAAGAGCACTGTCCTCCAACTTGTTACTATTCCAGAGGAAGTCATCTGCCTATGGAAAAGCCTGTGCCAGGACAAACCATTCTTCAGGACAGAGGAGTACATTTGAATCTCCCAAAATACACAATGCCAATTTGTGCCTTGGGCCAATTCTTTTAAGCCCAATTCTGCACTGTACAAGGGACTAGCCAGACTTGAGCATTTAACCAGACAATTCTGTCAAAACTGAATTTTATTCAACTGGATAGCCAAGAAAAGGCTGTGTTTTTCTGGCCTATTATATCCAAACGTTTCCTTCTATTTTCTACTTTGCTTGGATAAGACAGAACTGGCCTAAGTACATACAAAGAGCTTGTTTAGGTTGATGAAGCCACATAACATTTATTTTATCGCTTATGTTGCTGTAAGGTGTAAGAACAAGGAAAGGCAGATGTGCAAATGATCATTTGCTAGTTACAAACCCATTTTAGAAAGATGTTACCATATATTAGCACTCATTTTTGTCAGTAAAAAAACAATTACTGGTATAACATATCTCATAAATTTTAAGTTGTATTAGCATGATAAAATATATGCATGGTAATCAGCATTAAAACATCAAAATTTGTTATGTCGTTTCTTAAATTCAGCCATGCTTATATGCAAAATATTTGCCAATCTTCGTGAGACCAAAGAGCATATAATGAATGAAAAATAATGAGAAACTCCATCAATATAGATGCTGTGTGTTTTGGTTTGCTTCTGTAGCGGTCTTCAAATCTGGGCCATTTTGGTTGATTCTTATTCCTTCAAATTAAGAAAAGAAAGGAAGAAGAATGTGAAGGAGGAAAAACAATGCTTTTATTAATAATACATGCTCTAAGACTTCCAAATTATTTTTTAAATTTTATGCTATCAATATCCTCTCTTCTACCTTTTATAATGATAACCCTGGAAAACTTAGTGTCAGAGTTTCGTGTGTTGCCTCTCCCTTTCTCTCTCTCTCTCCCTCTCTCTCTCTCTCTCTCTCTCTCTCTTTCCCCCTGCCCCCCGCTCCCCAAATGTAAGTACCTGTAGAAGCTCTTTAGTCTGCTGTAGCTATTCTACAAAGTCACATAAAACCTAGAGGAGTAACTGCAGCTCCATAAGGTTCCACTGTGACTCTTGGACTCTTGATTGTGTTTTATTATCATGAATCTTGTTTATTGGAATGTAACTTTTAGTGGGTCTCTGGATAACTTAGACATTAGGGGCAAAATTAAGGGAAATGAATATATTATTTTTATCTTAAATGTGGCTGTTGATTCTTTAAAAAACCAGAGTCATGGAACTATTTATTTGCCCATTTTCCTATTTTAAATATCTCTTGGGGAGCAGACTATCATTCTGCATCAGCATATTTGATGCACTTATTATTAGCACATAATTTCAGAGAAAAGCCAGACACATTATAGGTGATATTGTACTTTACCCTCCAAATTTAATCTACCAACATTTCAATTTTATAACCTCAAAGAGAGGAAGAGGGAGTGAGTACTTTATGTCCTGATAGTCCTTTGGTGGCCGAGACACCCACTTACCTGTATGCATCTGTTCTGTAGAACACATTAGTGTTTCATAGCTTTGTGAGCTTCTCCCCCTATTTAATATATCTACAGAGCTTCCATGTCTATTGAGCTCATCCAACTCTTCTCTTTCCAATCTTCATCAAAGATCACATATTCAAGTTTTTTTGGTGCTCTTAAAAGTAAATGGTGAAATAATCCACCATTGTAAGAAAGGGAAATGCAGTACAAATGGATTAAAAATACAACATTTGCCACCACAAGTTTTATCACAAAAACTTCATCAACAAGCATCTGTCTTAAGAACTGGAAGTACCATTATCACATGTACTGTTTATTTTCAGATATTTTAATAGACTAAAAGACTAATGAAAGGAGTAGAAATGTCAAAAGTTTAAACACTAATGTGAAACAATATTTCCTGGTTTTAGGAAGTGCTGGAGTCTCAGAATCAAGAATTTACAGGGAATCCAGGGGGCGTGGTAGCAATGAACCCCACATAAAGCGTCCAATGAATGCCTTCATGGTGTGGGCTAAAGATGAACGAAGAAAAATCCTTCAAGCCTTTCCTGACATGCACAACTCCAACATCAGCAAGATATTGGGTAAGAAAAGTATTAAAGGTGAAGTGATACATGGATTAAATGTAGAGTTCTGTTTTCTACACTTGTTGAAAGATGCTAGGTTTGGAGGACAGCCTGCTCATGTTATCTGCATATATAAAAATAAGTACCATCGTTGAAGCTTTTTCTTCTGATGGTGAAATAGCCCATGTTCATTGAGAAATGTGTCCAATTACTACAACTAATTTATTTAGTTGTATATCTCTATACTAATTGTTGTAATACAATACAATATTAGTGACTATATTCCCTATGCTGTACTTTACACATTTTGTAACTACTAATTTGTACTTCTAATTCCTTCACCTTTAAATCCCTGTGACTATTTTGTGACTACCAATTTGTACTTCTAATCCCTTCACCTTTTTCACCCAGTCCCCCAAACCCTTCATCTTAGAGAATAAAAGTCTGTTCCATATGAGCTAGTCAATATTGGTATCAACCATATTTACCTTTCCCTTTTTCAACTATGGAATTCATCTTGTGGTATGGGTGGGGTAGGGATGGAGATGGTGTTTGCTCTAAGACTAGAACTAAGAGTTGGTTTCCAATACGGGACTGGGAAGATGAAAAGTGTGCATTTCCATACTATCACTGCACTTCCTGCTGAGCAGATAGCATGGTTCATAGTTACCCTACTTACATCGACCCTGAAGCACACCCGACAGATGGTTGAGGGGAAAGGGTGCTGACTATAGAGACCTATTACTGACCAGTTTAAATCCCAGAGAAGAGGAAAGGGAGATTCCATTTCTTTTGTGCATCATCACCATCATTATTGGCATCATCAACATCTTCATCTTCAAGTAGTGTGACAGCCAGGTACTGGACAACCTAAGCAAATTTTGATTATTTATTCACTGCCTTCTAAGAGGTAAATGATAAAAATACAATAGGAATACCTAACTCTACCAACAAATTTTAGCTTTAACAAATAGGTAAAAATATTTGTCTAAGTTATTAAAACTTTATTAAAATCCATAATACATTTGGAACTACATGTAGTTAATATAGTGTCCCTTTTGAGTATTTACATTAAGGAACTGACCACCTAGAGGTAGCTACTAAACATATAGATGTGTTTGTTTTTATGATCCCACATTCTCAACAATGGTACTTGATGCTGAGCAGTCCACAGTGAGCATCTGTAAAGAGACCAAACAAACAAAAAATGCTAACCACTGACACTTGCGTCTCAGTTTTCATCTGAAATGATTTTGAGATTTTTAAATGATGTTATTTTTAAAAGGATATGAAGCTTTAGGTGTACCTAGAAAATGTGAATAGTTAAGTATAAAAGCATATATACTTGTATAATCAAATAATGGAATTTGAGACATGTTCTCAATTCATGTCTCGATTTGATCACTATCAACTTCAGCTGGTCTACCCAAACGAGCATCGTCAACGAGACATCTGCAGCATGAAACTTCGCCAACCACTTTTGACACATTCGATCAGCCACAGCACCTCTCCATACACTGCACGAAAGTTTTTCTTACATTTCAGTTGCATTTTTACCTTTCTTGGAATAATAAAGCATAATATGCCAAACATGTTGCTTATTTTCTTCCACCTTCTATATTAAAATGGCTACACAAAAATTCACCAATTTTGATGTTTTTTTTTAAATGCACACTGCTATTACAGCTGTCACAATACAATCTAACAAAATTGTTTTGAATGAAGTTAAAGACAACTAAGCGCTACTAGAGCCATCTTATGAAAAAACCTAATGAACTTTTTGGCCAATCCAATAGAAATTCCAACTGTAAAAGTAAAACCAACTAAATACTAAGATTGTTTAAATTGTCTTTATGTCACTAAACTCATCTGTCAGAGTACTAAAAAGGCAATAATCACTGGTGAAAACTTCATCCTGAGTATGAGAGAAATAGCAATTTTGATGATGTGAAATAGGAAAATTTAGCAAAAGCCTTTATTGAAAGAGATGACTAGCTAAAAGAAGTCATTTCTGGTTAAAAGTTAGGAATATTACAGTGACCATATGACATTATAATAATAGACTTATGAAGGAGAGGGCTGTCTAATTTCAGACTTTCCAATGAAGTTGCATTAATAAAGATATAGCAGGAAAAAGAAAACACCGAGGTGTTGGGAACCTCAATATTTAGTCATAGCTTCAAATAAATAAGTGATCTTTAAATATCCATGAGATTATTCTGAATGGCCATTTCATAAAAAAGTACAAAGAAAGCTTGATGTTGTCCTTTTTACTGATTGTTTTGGATAACAGCCTCCGACAGCATGCCGCTAATTCATTCTGCTTAAAACAGG